>NC_080103.1:21178710-21482085 GCF_950005125.1 Chionomys nivalis
TTCATCTTATCCTTCCAGATAGCAGTCCATCATTGACGGAAGTCAGGGCCAGAACTCAAGGCAGAAACCTGGAGGCAGAAATGGAAGCAGGGACCTTGGAGGGATGCTGTTTACTGACTTTCTCGGCCATATTTCTTAACACAGACCAGGCCTCCCTGCTTAGGGATGACACTACCCACAGTGAGCCGGGAGCTTCCACATAAACTAACAATTAAGGAAATGTCTCATTTTTTGAGGGCTAGAGAGGTGGCTCGGTGGTTAAGAGCACTTACTGCACTTGCAGGGGATCCTGGCTTTCTTCTCAGCACCTACACCGCAGTTTACAACCACTTACAACTCATCCAGTTCCAGGGAATCCGGAGCCCTCTTCTGGCCTCCCAAGGCACAAGGCACTTCCTTATGTGCACAAAGTAAGTATTAAAAAAAAGAAACTTTTAAAAAACAAAATGTCTCACACACATGGCCACGAGCTAGTCTGATGGAGACGGTTCCTCAATTCAGGTTCCATCTTTCCAGGTGACTCTAGTTTGTATTAGGTTGACAAAAACTAACCGGTACCTTCGCTACCTAGATGAGTAAAGAAATTAAAAGCCATCCATTTATGGGAATCTGCACCGTACAATGAAAGAACAGGTGCTGCGTTCTCTGAAAGCATAGCTAAGTGTTCCTTCCTGGGATCTCTACAAATTCATTTCTCTCACAATAAAACAAAGAAGTACATCTTGAACATCTGAACCTTCTTCTGCCAGCCTCCTGAGAAGAAGCAAGGCTTGGGAAAGTATTGTCTGAAGACTGTTTTGCTTTGTACTGTCCCCAGCCAGCCTGAAATACTGAGAAGCAAATGTTTTCAGTCATCTCCCATGGTGGAGAAGGTTTATTTTCTCACAGCTGTGGGAAACAAAACCAAGTCACTGATTTCTTTCCCGAGTAAGCCAACTTTCAATTGCGAGCCTTTATCGGAAAAGAGTCTGACTAAATTCACATGTTCTTGTTTAGTAGTCTTTGGCACATGCAAAGACCATGTTCTGGATTTTGTCTTGCTTCTTCTCACGATGATCAAGAGAGAAAGCTCTCCATGCGTGTACAGATGACTACCATACGAAATTGCGACACTGTATTTATTGCTGAGTCAGGATTTTTCAGGCGCTAGATGCCAAAAGCCAAACGCTCCCGAAAACATAAACTTAGGTTCTGCTATGACCATTTCCCACATTAAGCCTCCTCCTCACTGCAGGTGGCCGAACTGCATTTCCTGGATGTCTAGGGATGACAGATGGCTGAGAACAGGGACTTTTCAGGCATTGCAAAAAAAAATAGTTGTTGTACCTTTTAGAAGGAGCAGAGTTTGGAAGGTTGGGAAAAGGGAGTGGGTCAAAGAAGCTTTTCTCTGTAGATTACACAAGTCAGAGGAAGAGGACATAAATATTCCAAGTGGAAGAAGGCAACAGATGCTCACTCCCAGACCTCCAATTAAGGCAGACTCGGCTCTTCCACAGATAAATCACAGTTGGGACACTAAACAATAATGGATATCAAAGCACCCTTAAGAAGACAGACAATGTAAAGAAAGCATATATCCAGAATTATATTTCATACAGCTCCCCAGTTTCCATCTGCCTTCTGAGGGGCGGGTCTATTTAAGTGTGGTCAGGACAGTAGCCTACACTGCACTGCGTCATCTTAAGGAATTTGTCTCTAGTCCATCCTTGTAGAGAAAATGTGGTTAAATGGACCCGTTAGAAGGCACATAGTGATTTGGGAGCACCACTTTCTCAACTTCAAAGGATTCTGTAAAAATCTGATTTGAGAAATAGTCATTAAAACATAATATCCTTATGATAATCCTCAGTTTCTCTCCCTCCTCTGTGGCTTTGAGGGCTTCCTCTTCCAGGGGGCATAGCTTCAAGGTGAGGTGCGGCAAACAAGAACCTGGGAGTGACATGGAAAAATAGACTTCTACTGTATTAAGTGACCAATACATTGTGCAGTCAGTATCAGTAACTTCAGTCCTTCTCTATCCATGCTTTTGTGTTCCATGAGATTCATACTACTTTTATTAGGTACATTGTTATAATTGTTCTTTTTATGAATTATTATTACTAATCTTTGGCTGAACTTAAATTATCAATTAAACTGCATCATAAGTATGTATGAAGGGTGAGAAAGCATGTCCCATGTGGGATGCATCGTTCTCTTCAGTTTCAGGCCTACATGGAATATCTTGGGCCATATCCAGCACAGATGAGGAGAACCTATTGAGGGTCCCTTGCTGGAAACTGAATCTCCACAACTTATTTATCTTGTATAACTGAAACTCTGGATCTCTTGACTACAATATCTCTTCCCTCACCCCCAGCCCCCGGCAACCACTGTCCAGCTGTCTGTGTCTATGATTTCAGCTACCTCAGATTTCACGAGAAAGGAGATTGTGTAGTACTGACCTCTCCGTGTCTGACTTGTTCCACTCACTTTACAGGTTCTCCCACATTATTTCAACTGACAGCTTCTTTCTTCTTTTAAAGCCAAATAATATTAATATATATTTAATATATGTGCATATAAACTATATATAATATACATATAATCACATAAACAACCTCTAGTCATCCATATTTAGGCCTTGTGCGTATCTTGGTTGGTGTGAATATGGCTGCATTGGACTTAAGAAAACAGCTCTCATTTTGATGTACTGAGTTCATTTCTTTTGAATTTATATGCAATAATGGAATGTGAACCCTGAGGCAACTCTATTTTTTGACTTCTTTTAGGAACCATCATACTGTTTCCTACAATGGAAACAATTTTCCATTAAACTTCATTCCCACCAAGAATGTGCAAAGGATCTCTTTTGTCCACATTCTTGCCAATACTTGCAATCTTTCTTGGTTTTGCTAATAGCTATTCTAACAGTTGGTTTCTGGTTATGGTTGTTTGCTTATTTGCTTACTCATTGGCTTGTTTGTGTGAGGCACTAGAGAGTGGATGTAGCCCTTAAGGCGTCTCGGTAAGCACTCTTCCACTGAGCTGTAATCTCCCAGAACTGTCTGACTTTTTCTTTTGAGGTAGGGTCTGACTAAGTCACCCAGGCAAGCTTTGAACTCACTCTGTAACTTAAGTAGGCTTTGAACTTGCCATCCTCCTGCCTCAGCCTCCCAAGTAGCTAGAATTACAGGCCTATGTTGCCATGTCCATTTGTCTTGGTTTATTTTGCGTTGTTCTGCTTTGCTTTGCTTTGCTTTTGAAAGAGGCACAGTCTCATTGTGTAGCACGGGCTAGTCATAAACCTTTTATGTGACCCAGGCTGTCTTCACACTTCAGGTGATCCTACTATGGTCTTCCGAACAGTGTTCATTGTAATTTCAATTTGCATTTCCTTCGCGGGTAGTAATAACGAGTATTCTTCATATGCCCATTGGTCACTTGTATGCTTTAGACATGTCTAATCTTTATACCAGTGGGAGATTATGTGCAGCAAATACTTTAGTCAGAGCAGGGCATGTGCTTTTAACCCCAGGGTATTTATTTTGATGTATGTGTTGCTGGCTGAGTGTAACACAGCAGAGCAAGACTCCATGAGAGAGGAAAAAAATGAAACAATAAATCTCCCTACCTTCTGAAATGAAATATGAACCCACAGCGGTGAGAAACAGCTGGCATCAGAAACTGGCACAAAATGGCACAGCACATGGCCCGGTGCAACGGAACATGCTGCAGTGCCTCCCTGGATGCACGAAGATTCGTGTAGAGTGAGGTAACCCAGACCCAGAAAGACAATTATCATATGTATTCACTCATAAGTGATTTTTAGATATAAAGCGGAAAAAAAAAACAGCCTACAATTCACAGTCCCAGAGAACCTAGACAACAAAGAGGACCCTAAGAGAGACATACATGGATCTAATCTACATTGGATAGAAAAAGACAAGATCTCCTGAGTAAATTGGGAGCATGGGGACCATGGAAGAGGGTTTAAGAGGAGGAGAGAGGAAGGAAGGGAGCAGAGAAAAATGTACAGCTCAATAAAAATGAATAAAAAAAATAATAAATCCTGTTCCAGTTTCTATCCCTTTGGCTCTGATAAAAATACTCTGACAAGCCAGGTGGTGGTGGCACACGCCTTTAATCCCAGCACTCAGGAGGCAGAGGCAGGCGGATCTCTGGGAGTTCGAGGCCAGCCTGGTCTACAAGAGCTAGTTCCGGGACAGGCACCAAAGCTACAGAGAAACCCTGTCTCGAAAAAAAAAAGTACTCTGACAAAGGCAACATGAGGGCAGAAGACTGTATTTTGGCTCAGTGTTGAGATACAATCGTCACAGGGAAGGTCAAGGCGGCCGGAGTCTGACGTGACTGGTGCATTCTCTGTTATTGGGAAGACGAGAGTAACAACTGCTTGAACTCAGCTCAGAATCAAAATGGGTCTAAGAACATCAGTGAACAGAATCAAGATAACCCTCACAGGCACTCCGCAGAGGCCGATCCCCGAGAGCAGTGGTTCTCAACCTTCTTAACACTGCAACCCTTTAATACGATGCCTCGTGTTGCGGTGACCCCCCAACCATAAAATTATTTCACGGCTACTTCATAACTGTGATTTTGCTACTGCTATGAATCATACTGTAATTATCTGATATGCAGGATATCTGATATGTGACCCCTGTGGTTCAACCCACCAAGGGGTCGAGACCCACAGGTTAAGAACCGCTGTCCTAAGTGATTCTAGATCCCTGTCAAATTGACAATTAACGCTAATCATCACCAATTACTATAAATGTGATGCTAGCAGAAAGTGCATTCGGCCAAGCTCCACATTGGCAGGAACACATCACTTGGGAAGTAAGAGCATTAGGTGAGCTAGAGATCTGGCTCAGAGCTAGCAGGCTTGCCAAGAAATGTGAACTAAATGTTTTATACTAGAAAACTCACATAACCCCTCTGTGTTATTAACATTTATACTCCCAAAGTAACTTTTTGAAAATAAAAGCAATCATATTGAGAAGTTAGAATAGAGCAGGAAGAACATGTCTTTTGTTACCTTCTTTGTTTATTTTTTTTCAATGGATTCAGCAAGTTTTATTTATAGATTTATGCATCCATTATCTATTGTTGAAAATTATTTTTATTGTTTGGAGCTGAGTTTTTTTTTATTTTTTTTTTAATTAAAATTTCCACCTGCTCCCCGTTTCCCATTTCCCTCCCCTCCTCCCAAATATTGCCCCCTCCCCCCACTTCCCTCCCCCAATCCCCACTCCTCTTCTCCTCCCCCCACTCCATTCCCCCTCCCTCTCGATACTGAACAGAGAATTCTCAACAGAAGAAATTCAAATGGCCAAAAGACACTTAAGGTCATGCTCAACCTCCTTAGCGATAAGGGAAATGCAAATTAAAACAACTTTGAGATACCATCTTACACCTGTCAGAATGGCTAAAATCAAAAACACCAATGATAGCCTTTGCTGGCGAGGTTGTGGAGAAAGAGGCACACTCATTCATTGCTGGTGGGAATGCAAACTTGTGCAACCACTTTGGAAATCAGTGTGGCGATTTCTCAGGAAATTTGGGATCAACCTACCCCAAGATCCAGTAATACCACTATTGGGAATATACCCAAGAGATGCCACATCAAATGACAAAAGTATCTGTTCAACTATGTTCATAGCAGCATTGTTTGTAATAGCCAAAACCTGGAAACAACCTAGATGCCCTTCAATGGAGGAATGGATGAAGAAAGTGTGGAATATATACATATTAGAGTACTACTCAGCAGTAAAAAACAATGACTTCTCGAATTTTGCGTGCAAATGGATGGAAATAGAAAACACTATCCTGAGTGAGGTATCCCAGACCCAAAAAGAGGAACATGGGATGTACTCACTCATAATCGGTTTCTAGCCATAAATAAAAGACATTAAGCATATAATGTGTGATCCTATAGAAGTTAAATAAGAAAGTGAACCCAAAGAAAATCATATAGTCATCCGCATAGAGAGGGGGAAGTAGACAAGATTGCAGGGCAAAAACTGGGAACTTGCGGGTGAGGTGACATGGGGCAAAGGGGAAATGGGATGAGAAACATGAGAAGGGGAGGATGGGAGGAGCTCGGGGGATTGGGATGGTTGGGATATAGGAAGGATGGATACGGGAGCAGCGAAGTATATATCCTATCTAAGGGAGCCATCTTAGGGTTAGCAAGAGACTTGACTCTTGAGGGGTTCGCAGGTGTCCAGGAATATGTCCCCAGCTGGTACCTTGGGCAACTAAGGAGAGGGAACCTGAAATGACCCTATCCTATACTGATGAATATCTTGCATATCACCTTAGAACCTTCATCTGGCGATGGATCGAGGTAGAGACAGAGTCTCAATTTGGAGCAACGGTCTGAGCTCTTAAGGTCCAAATGAGGAGCAGAAGGAGGGAGAACATGAGCAAAAAATCAGGACCACGAGGGATGCACCCACCCACTGTGACAGTGGAACTGATTTATTGGGAGCCCACCAAGGCCAGCTGGTCTGGGACTGAATAAGCATGGGTTGATTCCGGACTCTCTGAGCATGGCGGTCAATGAAGGCTGATGAGAAGCCAAGGACAATGGCACTAGGTTTCGGTCCTAATACATGAACTGGCTTTGTGGGAGCTTAGCCTGTTTGGACGCTCACCTTTCTGGACGTAGATAGAAGGACCTTGGTTTGCCCGCAGGGCAGGTATTTTTTAAAGAGAAAACAAACTCTTTTCATTTTACATCCCAGTTCCCACTCCCTCCCTCTATTCCATTCCCTCCACCTTCCCCCCCCAAAAAAAAAACCCCACTTCTCATCCACTCCTCAGAGAGTGTAAGGCTTTGGGGAAGGTCCAAGGCCCTCCCTACTATATTTAGGCTGAGCAAGGTATCTATCCAAAGAGAATAGGTTCCAAAAAAGCCAGTACAAACAGTAGGGATAATCCTGGTGCCACTGCTAGTGGCCCCTCACTCTGCTCCAGCCGTACAACTATCACCCACATTGAGAGGGACAAGTTTGGACCTTCAAGCTTGCCTTTTGGCTTGGCAAAGCCACCCACACAGCAAAAAGTGGCCTTTCACCTCTTCAGCTTCCTAGATGCCATACGGGGAGTCGATTTTCTCATCCTGCCGAGACAGACTAAATCTTCCCCTCTCACAGGAAAATCGTTGGGCCTCTTGTACTCAGCAGCTAACAGCAAGCACTGCTTCTAGGCTGATGTTCTCCAAAGACCGAAAAGAAATTTGGAATTGCCTGTATAGCTAAAAATGCTGACTCATTTTTGCTCATTTATCCCTCCCAGATGTGACTAATGGCATTTGATGACTTAAGGTACTGGTAGCTCATTATTTTATTTGTTAAGTTTCCTGTTGAAATACAGACAGGTGTGCCTCTTTCACAGGCTTCATAGTTCAGGACTAAAAATCCAGAGTTCCCAATTCCCTTTAATCATCTTTTAAATTCTTCATACTTTTTAAACCTAAAGCAATAGCCTTTTGTTACGACAGATACCTACAGGTTCCTGGAAAAAGTTCTACTGCTGTATCAAAAATCAAGTCTGGCAAAAAATTAACAATCTCCAGAGCCTATTTTAACCTCAGACAGTTTCAAGCATATTTTACAGGTCACTCCTACTGTCTGGGCCAAGACCAACTTATAAAGCACTCTTCCAACATCTATGCCTACTCCTGGGACTTCACCATTGGTACCAACTCTCCTGGATCAAGGACACCTACCAACTAAAATCTGTTTTTATCTGCTGTTGTGTTGCAATTATACACCCAAGTCTCACCTGTACAACCAGGGCACCTCTGACAGTTGATGACTTCCTATGGCTAGATCCATTCATAGGGCCAATAATAATTTTTTTCTCCTAGCCACCTGCCTTCTCATCTTCCTCAAAAAGCAGCTGCCTGAGGACTCCAGGATGACAATAAACCAGATGCTGCTCCCGCCATTCCTCTCCTGAGCATGAGCCCAATTCCCAGCTCCCCCTTCTCCCACATCACCCCATGCCCACAGAAAGTAGCCAGACTTGAGCCGACAACCCTATATCCAAGGACTCTGGGATGTTTGGCCCAGTCCTCTAAAATCCTTATATCCAAGGAATCAGGGATGATTAATCGAAAGTGTCACCCCAGCCCCTGGCACCCACCATTGGAGCAGGAATGGAGCAGGAAGCTCCATTTCAAGCCCCCCTACTCCTGGGAGTTACCTTGGTCCAGACTCCACCTCTGAAAAAGGCCACCAAGTGCTAACTCCTCCCCAGGGAGGGTCAGGACCACTCCCACAGGCTATTTAGGTTGCCACTGAGAAAAAGATTAAGTGGTCTTTGAGTTTTGCATGGTCGTCTCCCACCCCTGTCTCTCTCTCCCTTGCCATGCTCCCAGCCACCTGGTAGCACTGCATTTATTAAACCTGGGCATTTTTTATTCGGTCTAATTTGGTCTGATTGGAATTATTTGTGTAGGCAGAGAGGCTCATCTTAGGAATTATTCCTAACACATAGGTGTGTCTTCGATTCGATTCTGTTGGTTAACCTCTCTGTTTTTATGCTAATACCAAGCTGTTTTCATTACTGTAGCTCTATAATAAAGCTTGATGTCAGGGATGGTGATGCCTCTGAAAGTTCCTATATTGTACAGGATTATTTTGGCTATCCTGAGTTTTTTGTTTTTCCGTATGAAGTTGATTGTTGTTCTTTCAAGGTCTGTGAAGAATTATGTTGAAATTTTGATGGGGATTGCATTGAATCCATAGATTGCTTTTGGTAGGGTTGCCACTTTTACTATGTTGGTCCTACCTAAGAACATGGGAGATCTTTCCATTTTCTGGTATCTTCTTCAATTTCTTTCTTCAAAGACTTAAAGTTCTTGTCGAACAGGTCTTTCGCTTCTTTCGTTAGTGTTACCCCCAAGATATTTTATGTTATTGGTAGCTGTTGTGAAAGGTGTTGTTTCTCTGATTTCCCTCTCAGCTTCTTTATCATTTGTGTATAGGAGGGCTACTGATTTTTTGAGTTGATCTTGTACCCTGCCACATTACTGAAAGTATTTATCAGCTATAGAAGTTCACTAGTAGAGTTTCTGGGGTCACTTATGTATACTATCATATCATATGCAAATAAGAAAAGTTTGACTTCTTCCCTTCCAATTTGAATACCCTTTGATCTACTTTTGACTTCTTCCTTTCCAATTTGAATACCCTTTGATCTACTTTTGTTGTCTTATTGCTCTAGCCAGAACTGTGTTGAACAGATATGGAAAGAGTGGACAGTCTTGTCTTGTTCCTGATTTTAGTGGGATCACTTTGAGTTTCTCTCTATTTGATTTGATGTTGGCTGTTGACTTGCTGTATATTGTATATTATGTTTAGATATATACCCTGTATCCCTGTTCTAAGACCTTTATCATGAAAGTGTGTTGAATTTTGTAGAATGCTTTTTCAGCATCTAATGAGATATTCATATGGTTTTTTAATTCAGTTTATTTATATGATGGATTGCATTGATAGATTTTCATATGCTGAACCATCCTTACATCTCCTGAGTAAATTGGAATCATGGGGACCTTGGGATAGGGTTGAAGGGGAGGGGAGAGGAAGGCAGAGGAACAGAGAAAAATGTATAGCTCAATAAAATCAATAAAAAAGAAGAGAAAAAAGAGTTTGGCAATGTCCTTTCTGTTTCTATTATGTGGAACACTTTGAGAAGTATAGGTATTAACTCTTCTTTGAAGTTCTGGTAGAATTCTACACTGAAACCATCATCCAGTCCTGGCCTTTTTGTGGCTGGGAGACGTTTGATGACAGCTTCTATTTCCTTGCAGTTTATAGGTCTATTTAAGTTGTCCACCTGGTCTTGATTTAATTTTGGTATGTGGTAACTCTCTAGAAAATTGTCCATTTCTTTTACATTTTCCAATTATGTGGAGTACAAGTTTTTGTAGTATGACCTAATGATTCTCTGGATTTCCTCCTTATCTGTTGTTATATCTCTCTTTTCATTTCTGATTTTGTTAATTTGGATGTCCTCTCTCTGCCCTCTGATTAGCTTGAATAATGGTTTGTCTGTCTTGTTGATTTTCTCAAAGAACCAGCTCTTTGTTTCAATAATTCTTTGTATTGTTTCCTTTGTTTCTATTTTGTTAATTTCAGATCTCAATTGGATTATTTTCTGTCATCTATTCCTCCTGGGTTAGTTTACTTCTTTAGTTCTAGAACTTTCAGGTGTGCTATTAAGTCCCTACTGTGAGCTTTCTCTACTTCCTTTATGTAGGCACTTAGTGCTATGAACTTTCCTCTTAGCACTGCTTTCATGGTGTCCCATAAGCTCAGGTATGTTGTGCCTTTATTTTCATTGAATTATAGAAAGTCTTTAATTTCTTTCTTTATTTCTTCCTTGACCAAGGGGTCAATAGAGCACTGTTCAATTTCCATGAGTTTGTAGACTTTCTGAGAGTTTGTAGGCTTTCAAACTTTAAACCATGGTGATCTGATAAGATACAGGGGGTTACTCCAATTTTTTTAATATCTGTTAAGGTTTGCTTTGTTATCGAGTATGCAATCAAATTTAAAGAAGGTTCTATAAGGTGCTGAGAAGAAGGCATATTCTCTTGTGTTTGAATGGAATGTTCTGTAGATGTCTGTTAATTTCATTTGAGTCATGATATCTGTTATTTATTTCTCTGTTAGGTTTCTGTCTAGTTGACCTGTCTATTGGGGAGTGTGGGGTGTTGAAGTATCCTACCATTAGTGTGTCAGGTTTGATGTAAGATTTAAGCTTTAGTAATGTTTCTTTTACATATGTGGGTGCTCTTGCATTTGGGGCATAGATGTTCAGGATTGAGATTTCATCTTGATGGATTGTTTCTGTTATGAGTATAAAATGTCCTTGTCCATCTCTTTCGATGGATTTTAGTTTGAAGTCTATTTTGTTAGATTTTTGAATAGCTACACCCACTTGTTTCTTAGGTCCATTTGACTGGAAAATCTTTTCCCAATCTTTTACTCTGAGGTAGTATCTGTCTTTGAGGTTGAGGTGTGTTTCTTGTGTACAGCAGAAGGCTGGATCCTGCTTTTGTATCCATTCTCTTTGCCTGTGTCTTTTTATAGGTGAATTGATTCTGTTGATATTAAGAGATATTAATGACCAGTGATTGATAATTTCTGTTATGAAATAAATCTTTTTTCTTTGAGACAGAGTCCCAAAGTGCCTTCACAATCACATTGGAGTCCAGGATGTTCTCATTCATGATCTTTTTGCTTCATCCTTCTTGATGCTTAGCATCTCTGTGCCAAGCCAAAATCACAGTAATATATGCAAGTTTTCAACAGGAGTAAATGTCAATTATGTAATCTGATGTTAATTTTCAAGTGGAATCTTAAATATGGCCTTAGAGGTTAAATTATTTAATTATGTGCTAATAAATAAATGATATTTTAAAAGTAAAATCTCTAGTGCAATTTTGTAGTCAGGAAATTTAGGTAGTTTTGTTGTGGAAGTGTATGAGTTCCCAAACCAGGGAAAGAAAGACGCTTCTTCATGTTTTCTTCTAACAGTTTCATGGCTTTGTGTCTTCCTTTCATGCCTTGAGCCCATTTTGGATTGCATTTTGTTCATGGCATGAGATAAAGGCTCGTTTCTATTTTTCCACATGTAAATATCTAGTTTTCCCAATCACATTTCATATGGACACTGAACCTACTCAATTTTGTACTCTTGGCACTTTTCAGGCACTGCTTGATAATAGACGCATGGTTTCCATGGACTCTCTATTCTGTTCTGTTGGGCTAAGTACCTTATTTTAGGACGGCTCTGTACAGTCCTGATTACGGTGGTTTTGTCATGTTTTGAAATGGAGAAGTGTGATATTTCCTGCCTTCTTCTCCTTGTTGTTCAAGATTGCTTTGATTATTGAGGCTCACATGTATTTAGAATTGCTTTTTCTGATTCTATAATGAATTATGTGGTAAGTGTAGCTTTTCCAATAGGAGAGGAAGAGTTTTTCTCATAAAAACAACTTCTTTCCATTATGTTGTTTTAATATCTAGTTTTTTTTCACCCCGGTGATTATTCTGTACCTTTCATCTATTGGTCAAACATTTGCTGTTTAAAGCAATGTACATACATCTTCTTTTCTACGTGGCAATGACTCAAACCTTAAAGACATAAATATATTTATGCGTATTTATATATCAGCTACTGAATTTGTATATGTGTGATATCTTTCCAAAGGACGAAGCATACCATTCCAAATATAGATGCTGAATTTGAGTATCAAATATACCTCAGAGTTTCCAGGAGGTCAAGACTAAGAAGAAAATAGGAAGATTATATACAACTCTATATATAGGGAAAATGAAGCATCTTATACACACAAAAAAAAATGCTTCTAAACTCTTTGCATTTCATTTTATTTTCCTAATAGCATTTGGCTCATCACTGTCTTCCCTGGGCTGCCATAAGCAGAAACAACACAACCCTTAACATATGGTCTGCTAAGAACAGATTTGTGCAAGAGTGAGCTGGACTAAAAAACTAATTCTTGAAGTTTTGTGGAGCAAGAATGTGAAATGCTTTACATACATTATCTGTAGTGCTCACAGTGTCCCTGAGAAATGATATAAATATTTCACAAGTGAATGAACTAAGAAATTAAGTAACTTTCCTGACATCACATATCCAGGCCTATCTGGATCCAAATGTTGCATTTTCTCCATTAATCAACAGCCAACCTCAACCAAAAATATTATGTTATTCCTAAAGGTATCTTGCTGAAAACTACAGGCATATTGAGTCAGAGAGAGAATATCTCTGAATGTTTTGCATCTGACATTTTCTTAAAAACCAACACTGGGAACTGTTTTCATCTTCTCCCTGCATCTTACGGAATCATAGGCGCACATGTGAGCCGGGGGTGGCTTTGTTTTGTACACTGCAGCAATTACTCATTTGGGGCATGCACTCAATACAAATGGGATTTGGAGCCACTGGGCTTCGTCAGATGCAAGTGCACTAAACCAAGTTTGAGCTGGCAGAGCTCAATATAGAGATTTACATCTCAAAAAAAATGTATAGAGAATGCATTAAAACCTATGAAACGTGATAGGAGTAGGGAATCTCCCTATTGATCAGAGGACTCTCTCAAATTAAGCCTTTCCACTCCATTTCCAGGGCTACTCACTAGGCCAGACCCTTGTTATCTCTCCCCTATAATGGATGATAGCTCCCTAACCATCTGCCCTGCCTCAGGCCTCAGACCACTCACCCTAATCGCTTCCATTTTTACAGCCTCGCCCAGCGTGGTCCTTAAAAATGATCCTATCAGTCACTTTACTTGTTAATGTCCATTGCTGCAGGTGGCAGGGCACATCAGGCATCTTACTACCCAGCATCAGCTCATCACTCCGGTTGACTTTCCTTTCCTTTCCAGTCTCTCTTTTCTTCCGATCTCACTAGTATATCTTGCTCCAGCCCCTCTGACCTCAACATTCCACACTGTGGCTTTTCACATATTATGGTGACTCATGTATAACCATAGAGCAAATCATGTTGATTAAATTTTTTATAATAATGTTTTGCTTTTTGTTATGATAAAATTAGCATATGAGTTATATTTAAAACAGACATGTAGATTAGTTAAAAAAGAAGATAAAAATTACTCACACACCAACCATCCAGGAAAAATTACTTTTGTTGACATTTGATGAAAGGTTTTTCATGCACAAGTGTACTATATTTTAATTAACAATGAATTTTACAAACTTTCTACATATTAAGTTTTATCCTACAACTTGGCTATGAATCACTTGGTTGTGACTATACACAGTAATAAATTGATCCATTTCCATTTTTGGACTTCAAAATTGCTACTGTTTTGTGTATTCTAGCAGCTTCCAAAAGCTGTGCCAAAAGACCCTCCTAAAAGATTATACTAATTTTCCAAAAACTAGCCATGTATAAGAGTATCTATTTCTCTGTGATTCTTACTGACTCTTGTCATCTAGATTGTGATATTTTTAAGTAGAAAAAAATATAAAGATAATCTACTGTATGTGATAGCCTTAAAATGATCTATTTTCAGAATGCCAGTGAGCATCATTTCATCATTAGCAATGAATGTAAGCAAAGATAAAGATCTACTGATTCCTCTGAGCCTATGAACATGGGCTCTTTGTCCTGTATAGAACTTCTGAGGAGGGTGACTGCCTCACATTCATGATGTTTAATGGCCCTGTCTCTCTTTCCTGTGGATCACTGCTTTCCTGGCCAACTCTTTAGAGTTTTGATCTGGTATCTCCCCAAAGGTCCATTAGTAAAGGCTGAGTCCCCAACTTGGTGCTACTGGAAGGCAGTAAACCCTTTGGGAAGTGGGGCAGCTGGTATACCTTTAGGTGAGTAAGGCATGCTCTCAGAGGTATGGTCTTCCTTTCTCCTTCACTTCTCAATTGTGAAGAGAGCAGTTGGACTTCTGCCATTATTTGCTGCCTTAACACAGGACCCAAATAATCAGGTCAACTAACCATGCCTGAGACTTGCAGAAATACAGTCCAAAATAAACCTCTTTAAGGGTTAATTTGCTCTGGTATTTTGTTTCACTAATGGAAAACTGACTTACGTGAGCATTTGAAGAATGCAGGACCTCCAACAAATGAGGGCCAGATGTTTAATGTAGTTCTTACTATTAATTGTCGCTCAGATCCATAATCAGCCATTTGGGATAAGTGTGCTAATGAGTTTATATTCGGGAGACCTACTGCCTCTCTCAAAGGATTTCCAAGACTAAAATTAGAGGCAAAATCCTAGAAGATTCCCAAAGCTACCATCAAACCATTACCTGCCTGTAATGTTTGGGCAGTCGGGAAACCAATGTACAGTCTCTACTTACACCTGCCTGGGCATTCATTTATCTCTGTGGTTATTTTTAGTGGGCTTCTCAAACCCATCACTGGAAATTATGGTTTTGGAGGCCTGAGACAGAATTTGTACTTTCTGAGATTCCATAGCTGCTTCCAGTATAAGATAAAGATGAAGAAGCAAACCTTCATCCTCCAGAGGCTACCCTAGAGGATCTGGGGGCTTATTCCAAGGTCCTTTGTTTATCTCTTTTATTCTTTCCACTGCAACTGTAAGCCTAAAGGGATGAGACCTAACTAGCAGGTTCTCTCTATGCTGCAGGCACTTTCTGCCTTCTTTCTTCATTCTCCCATGAGTTCTAATACTCAGTTTCTCCACCTGAGAAAAAAAGTGAGCCAAACACTTACAGAACAATAACAACTTCTACAGCGTGACTGTAGTAGCACTGTAGTCGGAGCTTTACCCTTCATCCCAGCCGTTTCGAGACACCATATACAGAGAACATAGAGATAACTGTCCTAAGGGACTTTCTGATGAGCCACATCCAGACGTTTAGCTTTCCAAGCAGTAGTATGAGCCAAGGAAACACTGTATGTCTTGACACCTGTTATTGGATACAAAGAAAATCCCACCTCTCCAGAAACGTGTCCCTCTCTTGTTTTGCTCTGTAAGTTCCCTATGGCTTCTGAGAAAGCCACTGTCAACTGTAAGTCCAGATTCTTCTGTAGTGGCCACAACTATGGTATCAGTTCTGAAAAGTGGAACTTGGTTTCAGAATCTCCAAACTATCAAAAGCATCCACACACAGTTGAAAATGGGGAAGTCCCTGTCAAAACCTACTACCCAGCCAGAATGCCGGTTCCAAGCTAAAGCACTTGTAATTTCAGAAATGTACACAGAGAGAAATTGAGAACAAATCCCTGGATTGTGACTTAATCACAAAAGTGGTCTTTGGACTCTTGAAAAGATGGGAATTTCAAAATTAGACAGCAATTTGGCAAGGAGAGTAAAGCTCCATGCATTGCTTGAGTGCCATAGAGCAACATATCTTATCAAAGTAAAACAGAGAGAAAAGATGGTGTGCAGACATGACCTCAGGCAACGGCCATCATTGGAATGCAGTGGGTCTCACTTGTTTTGCCCATCTGAACACAAAGTCTTTGACAATTCATGGAATTAGCATGTTTTTATTCATCCCAAAGGCAGTGCTGGGGAACCTGTCCTCTGAGCATAAAATTATCAGCTTAATTGGCAGCTGAGATAACTTGCAAGAGAACAAGGCCGAGTCTGCTGATGTTGCCCCATGGAATGAGAGGATGGAAAGCATTGCTCAATCCTCACCTGACATCCTAGCCACTTTTGTAGAATGTTCATTTACACTGTGTGAAGAAATGTCACTATGGTTGGTTTAATAAAGAGATGAACAGCCAACAGCTAGGCAGAAAGAAGTCAGGCAGGACTTCTGGGGACAGAGAGGACTCAGGAATGAAGAAATGCGGGGTCGTCATCCAGATGCACAGAAAAAAGCATGAGCAGTATGGAGAGATGAGGTAATGAGTCACACAACAGAATGTCGATGAAAGCAAATGGGTTCATTAAGTTATAAGAGCTAGTAGGAAAGCCTAAGTTAAGGTCAAGCTTTCATAATTAATAATAAGTCTCCATATTGATATTTGGGAGCTGGCGGTACAGAAAAAGACTGGCTACAAGCCACTCTCTCCTGTGCCCACCTCTTTTGCTACCTTCCTAGCTGTGTGTAATTCTGACCCAACTGCCCCATCGTCTCAGTAGGTGCTAGTAGGTGGGAGGTCAACTGACCATGGCTCTAGGGAAGTCATTAACCACGCTGAGGTGAGATTATTTTTTCAGTGATATAGCTTTTGGGGAGGTTCCCACACTTCTGCAAGTGACTCCAAAAAATTCATTGGTTCACTGAGCTAGCTAAAGATGGTTTAAATAATTTATTGAGCCTGCTCTTAGTGCCCTGTCTGGGGTGAATAGACATAGTTAACCCATGGGCAGGTGGGAGATCTTGGGAGACTGATTCAGTGCACACTGTAGGAAACAGTGTACAGAGGCATGGGCAGGCTGAGTCAACCTACTGTCCTATGCAACTCTCTCACCTCCTATAACATATCAGAACAGAGTAGTCCAACGCCACCACCATGCAGGAGATCGTGCACCTGCAAGCCGGGCAATGCGGCAACCAGATCGGGGCCAAGGTGCGCAGAACTGGAGAGGGGGTGGCGACGGGAGGGACGCAGAGAGGGGTCTTTAGCTCCCTTAAGACTCGCCCTCATAGCTACCTACACAGAGCAGCACTAGTAAGAGCTAGAAAGCTGCCTTTTCTTCCACTCCTGAGTCCTCATATCAACAAGAGCAGGGGTAAGGGGGAGCAGAGCGGAAACAAAAGATCAGAGTAGAACTTCTGGAGGCCGAAAGATGAGGAAGTAGAGCTGAACTGTTCAGAAATTTGTTTTCCCAGGTGAGGGGTAAAATAGGCCTGAAGGATCTGTTCCCAGTAAGCAGAGATGAGTCCATTGTTGGGCTGTCAGTGACTAGGGGCGTCTGTAAACTTTCGAAATGCAGATCATTTTGAGTTTGTTTTTCTGTTTCAATAACAAAGAAAAATATACTTGCGCTTCTTTGTTCCTCTCTCTCTCTCTTTCTGGATGTAGCATTAGCTGGCTTCCTCCACAATAAGTCCCCAAACGGAATGAATGCATGAGAGGTGGGAGCAGGGAGGACAGCCCAACACCAAAATTAGAACCAAGTCTTGGGAAGCAGCAGAATCCTGGATTCTTCACAAAATCTGTTCTCCAAATCTGGCTCCCAAAGCACTGCTCTTTTGTTAAACTGGCAGCAGTTGCCACTAGGAACCTCAACTGTGGCTCACACTTGTCAATGTAGGTCCCCAGCAAATGAATCAATCTTTAAAAAGTATCACTTGCTCCTTCTATCCAGCAGTGGACATTCCCCAGACCTCTCTAGTTTCTCCTTTGCTTCTCCTTTCCCTGTTTGTCACATTTTTTACTAGGTTACAATCTAACCAAGGGGGAAACAAGGCCAGGCAAATGTTGCCTTTATTTCACAACTAACAGAAACAGATTAGCAGAGGTCAGCTAGTCTCTTCATTTGGTTTGCTATCATGGTACTCTTGGTGTTCAAAACATCTGTAAGTATCAAATCATCTTTCTTGTTCTTTTCTTGATGGGGTACTTGTCGGCACCAGTATCCTTTAGGGAGGTGCTCTCAGGTGGGATAAACTGTTTGCCCTGTTCCTGCCCTTTCCACGAATCTTCAATGCAGAGCCATTAGCTGTGGATGAACTTGTTTAGCTCAGCAGATCCAGTACACTCAGCCGACAAGGATACCGCCAGGAATGTAATACAGACAAGTAGAAAGAAGGAATGAGCAAAATGCTGGGTAGGCACTCTGTTCATTGACATGAATTGAATTAAGGGACCCAGAGCCAACTATTGATACGTAACTGCTTCTGTCCTGTGACCAGGTCATCCATTCAATTGACAAGAATTGCTGAACACCAATGTTTGACGTCCTGCCAAACTAGACAAAAACGTTTTAGAGCATGTCAGATCAAATGTATGTCAGGTACCATGATAAGTAGATAATATTTTATTTAATTTATATTTAATCCAAGATAAACTGTCTATTGTCACCCCTTATCAGGAGATTGAAGGCTCAGAGAAGTTTAGGAACGCAGAGACCTAGAATTCAAACCTGAATGTTTGCACTGTAGACTCCTGAGTTCTCCCTGTGCCTCCGAATCTCCTCAGACAGAAGCACGTACTAAAAGGGGCGCAAGCTTTACTCCATTGCGTTAAGCAAACCAATGACTATACTTCTTGTTTTAAGCAAGTCATATTACTTAGTGAATTTAAGAGAATATTACATTGATTAACAATTCTTAGAGATTTTTGTAGTTTCAGCATATTTTATAATGGAAAGTAACAAAATAAAAATTGCTGTGAAAAAAAAACTTTTAAGGCAAAGATGATTTTGAAGTTACCTGGCAATTTAGATTTTTAAAGACTTTAGATACTGTTGCTAACTGGTGCCCTAGAATTTGCATATTTGAGAATAAATTAATGGTGTTCTAATTAAAAACATGGTCTGAGAATGTTATAGAAATTGACAAGAAGAAATTGCTGAGCACATGCAAGCTGAACTTTAAAACTCATTACCATGCCGAGCTCTCCAGAGCTGAAATATCATTTAGAGGCAAACAAGCAGCTGTGGGATTCTAGCAGAGGGAAGGGGACAACAGAAATTAAAGAGCATCAAAGTGATGCTTTGGGGTCCGTCAGATGCTAACATATCATCAGGAAAGATTTTTTTTACCAGAAATAAAATACTGTGAATATATCTGAACAGCAAGACACAAACATTAGATTGATTTGAAAAACAGAACACAGTAATTATTTCTGATATTATTAATAGACATCTTTATCAAATGGTACATAATACATATATGCATTACATGATAAATAGTATCCTTAATGTGTGCTATGTATACATATAGCCATGTGTGTATACAGACAGTCGTAAACTAGGACTGTATGAAATGCTTCAGTAAATAATGTATCATTTTATCTCAACAACAAATTTAAGAATTTTAATAAACCATCCTTATTCAAATGGATAAGGATGAACGGGGAAATAGGCATTCATTCCCCATTCATAGGCAATAACCTTAAACTATATCAAAAATAAATACCCATAAAAGCCATCATTATAATTTGTAAAAGGGAAAATACATACAATTGACCAAATGTGTTACTTTTTTTTTTTTTTGAGACAGGGTTTCTCTGTGGCTTTGGAGCCTGTCCTGGAACTTGCTCTGTAGACCAGGTTGGCCCCGAACTCACAGAGATCTACCTGTCTCTGCCTCCCAAGTGCTGGGATTAAAGGCGTGCGCCACCACCGCCCAAAAAAAATGTGTTACTTTTTTGCTAGCTGCTCAGTTTTTAGGAGAAGTAATAATCATTGTGTCTTAATTAACCCATACTTCACTTAGTAATTTATTTATGGGACTGGGAAGACTGCTCAAAGGTTGAAGCACTTACCACACAAGCAGCAAGTGTATAGACCAAAGTTTGGATCCCCTGAATGTCCATAAATGCCAGATGGATGTGGAGAGCCACCTATAATTCCAGTGTTATCAGGGCAGAGACAGGGTACCCTCAGAACAAGATGATTAGCTAGACTAGCTAGCTGTATTGGTGACCTATAGGTTTGAGGGAAAGCCCCTGCTTCAATGTATAAGGTGGAAAATAACTCAAGGAGACTCCCAACATCCACAACAAACTTCCACTTACGTGTACCCCTATATACATAGGCACCTATACACATATATGCAAGCATGCATACACACAGACATGTCATACACACACGTATATGTGAAAATGATAGTGGTTTTCTTAATTCACCTATAGTATTAATTTACTTTTTGAAATTAATTTTCACATACTCCATATCATTTTAATATACTATGCTTAACACTTTGTAGCTAGATAATAGACAAATAAATTGGCCTCCATCTAACTAGCCAAAATTAGTTCTGATGTCCTTTCTTCAAAACAGAACTCTCCAATAGCCTGTTTCTGGAAGGGGAGGCGGCACTCGAGATAACGTATTAGATACACATAGTGATTTTCAGTAGTTGACCATATTTATTGTGGATGTTGCTGTTCTTAGCGATCATCATCTTCATCCTTTCTCGCTGTCCAGATCTATGCTTGTAAGAAACGGCAGTACTTCATCAGAATTTCAAAATCTCATGTGCATCTTTACAACAGCTTCAGAACTTTGATGATGGTGAGCTTTAAAACCTTTGTTGGCAATCGGGATAACTGTAATGCTAATTAGAGTTCCATTTCTGAGTTGTAATGCCCTTCAAGAGACAGAGAAAAGAAATGACCTAAGTTAGACCCCAAGAATTAAAGAATTCACTCACCACTTGGTAATATTACTTTGTTAGCCAAATAAATACAAGCTGGATAAAAGAACACTTTTGTCTCTTGCCAGAAAGCAGACTCTTTGGCCCACCCACACCCTAATCTAAATCCTGTTAACTGTCTGAGAGTCTTCATTAAGGGTTGGGCAATACACATGCACTAGTTAATGTCACAGCTAAGAGCGAGGCACCCCCCCATTACAGGTTTCTGTGCTATCCGTCTTCCAGAGGGTGGCTGAGGTGAAGCAGCCCCCAGGAGTTGCAAAGTCATGCAACACCCGCCCCCATATTTCTCCTATTTCTTCTGTTTCCTAAGAAAGAGTGATAGATATTTTCGTATCTAGTGTCACGGGTCCACAAACCCCTGAATCTTGCATTTGCAATGGGCCATACCTCAGGGACAGTATTGCAAATCAATTAACTACATTGTATATTTCAAATTAAGTTACCTGATTTTCCAACCTATCTTCTGCCCTCTAAGAATGATACATTCATCTTCTTTGTTACTTGACAGAAATTGGGCTGACGGGGGCTGAAGTCTGTTCTCCGGTTCTAAATAATTAATCCTTAGCAGAAGGGACCTTGCCTGTCTCTGCCCTATATTACACAGGATTTTTGTGGATTTTTGTTGCGTTAAACAAACATGAAATGCGCTGTAGGTGTATCTAAATTAGTAATACCTCCTCGGGCTTTAGGAAGGGAGCAGGGGAATGAAGCGGTGGGGAGACTGACTAGAAAGACACTCTGTTCTGTCTTTATGATGCCTTCTTGTTGAAATGCATGCTTCAGCCACCAACATTCCGCTCAGGTGTGAAACATAATTCTGCATGTCACAGGCTGTCTCATAAATATCATATATCTGGGACATAATGCAGAGAATTAATATGTAGAAATAGGATACAAATGGTTGCAGAACATAACCAAGACTCTATTATCAAAAACTGTATTCAGCCAGGCGGTGGTGGCGCACGCCTTTAATCCCAGCACTTGGGAGGCAGAGGCAGGCGGATCTCTTGTGAGTTCGAGACCAGCCTGGTCTACAAGAGCTAGTTCCAGAACAGGCTCCAAAACCACAGAGAAACCGTCTCGAAAAACAAACAAACAAACAAAAAAAAAAAAACTGTATTCAGTTTTACCAGTGAGGTGGCTGCCTTGGTTAATAAAGGAGGTGAGTAATTCATTAAATGTACAATCAGTATCTATGGGGAAATTCCCACCATGTAGAAAACTCACTGAGGAAAACAATCATGAAAGACACGGTCCTGTCCGCATAACCTAAATGGGGAGATTATAAATGCAGGCAATCTCAGCTTCCTTAATGTAGTTTTGGAACGTCATTGAACCAAGAGATCAACTATTCATCAGGTGAATAGTAGAAAACCAGGTAGCTGAATGTACCTGGCCATGTGCACAGTTTCCTGTTACCATGTTTGTCATCTTAGCCAAACAACCTCAGAGGACTCCATTTATAACAGACAGAATGTGGCATACAGTAAATACTTCTCTTCTGCTTCCTTAGATTACTGAGAATTCTATAACGAGAGCAAAAAAGGAGCAGCACAATATCCTAGCCATCCTCGGTATTTCCTTCAGCTCAAGCACACATCATTATCAAAAGTAAGCAGTTAGCTTATTAGTGTCTCAATATCCGGGCTTGATAATGTTACTGGACTATTTGAGAAATGTCGAAGTACTTCGATGCACTTAAGACGCTCTCAGTTTACATATTTTAATGCAGGCATCTGGAATATGCTTTTTAGTTGGCACCTTTGACTCCATCCTTCAGACCAAGGTAGCCCTAGAACCCTTCTAGTAATTGAGTTTCAGCCCATTTACTTAGAAATCAACTTTACAATGGAAAGTCAAGAGTACTTACAGACATATTATCCTCCCAAACTACGCCACCGGTGTTATGATGTCATAAAGAAGCACTTACACCCATTAATAAGTACATTATTTCAGCACATTCAGATCATTTAGCTCTTACACATTGACATTTAAAGAACAAATTTCTCTTAGGTTTGCCAATTTTGTTCTACTAGGGTCAAAGAGGCGAAGTTCCTAAACCTAATTCTGAAGCCTGAGTCCTGCCAGAGGTCAACCAGGGAGACCTCTCCTCAACACGAGAGCGTAATAAGGAAACCAGACACATCCACAGTGTGAGAACATCCACTCATGTCCACGCTGGGATTAGGATAGCAGTAGAAATCAAGGTAACTTGGTATTCCAAAGCAACATGAAATGGTTTGGGGGAGAGAGAGATTTAGACAACAATTGTTGGCTCAGGTAGCAAACAGAAGCTGATAGGAGTTGTTAGGGAAATATTCTGGTTGTGTGTGTGTGTGTGTATGTGAGTGTGTGTGTGTGCGTAAAGTCATATATGAGTACTGTATTTACATCATTTCCACCCTAAACTTTTCTCTTCCAACTTTTCCCGTTATCCCCTAATTCCTTAACTCTCAATTCATGACCTCTTCTTTGTTACATATATGTACATACACACACACACACACACCCTACTAAGTTAATTTAGTGTTGATCATTTGTATATGTGTTTAAGGCTGATCACTTGGGATTGGATAATCTATCAGGAAGTGTGTGTCTAGAGAAGACTGATTCTTCCTCTCTTAGAAGTCATTAATTTTGTGGGGGCTCTAGCACTGGGATCAGGATCTGTCCCTGGCACATGAGCTGACTTTTTGGGACCTATTCCCTATGGTGGTATGTCTTGTTCATCCTTGATACACGGGGGAGAAGAGTGGTCTCACCCCAACTTCATATGCCAGGCATTGTCGACTCCCCATAGGGTGGTCTTACCTTTTCTGAGGAGCTGATGGGAGTTGGGTAGAAAGGAGGTTGGTGGGGTAATGGGAGGAGAGGAGGAAGGGGAAACTGTGGTTGGCAAGTAAAATAAAAAAATTTAAATTAAAACAAGGGTAAGACCCTGTGGCTCTTCTTCTAGAGGTGGATTTTGTGAGATTTCCCCCACTCACGTTTTGATGTCACCTGTTGTTTGTTGTCATGGTGTAAGTCTTGTTTAGGTGACCACATTTAAGATTTGTTTTCTCTAATGGAGTCCCATTGAGTGTATTTACCACACTTCAGAGTAGATTCCACGCTCAGGAGTAGTTGGTCAACACAAAACAAACTTAGTATTGGTCTTTGTAGACGTTTTTCCTCATAAAACTTATTTTCAGTATTTTTTTTGACTTATTGGTCTTTTGCTTGTATATCTTGAGGTTTTGATTTTATGGTTTTGTAGGTACGTTGTGTGTGGGTTCGTTGGTTAGTTTGTTGGTAGGAGATTTTTGTTTGTTTCTGGAAGAGAGAAAGGAAGGGCATGGAGTGGGTAGGGAGGTGGGGAGAGTGTGGGAAGAGTAGGGAGAGGAAAAAAATCATGGTCAGAAAACATCGTATGAAAAATTGCTTTCATTTAAAAAATATTTCAAGTGTGAAATTTCCTATCATAAACAGAAGATACTATCTCACCTCAGAGACCCTTTACACCACAACCCTTAGGCAACGTTCCCTGAGATTTAGAGGTTATGTCGCAGGTTTGTCAACTGGGGATGGGCACCCCACAGTTAGATGCTCTCTGTATTTGACATTTGTGGACTTTTTTCTGTAATGGTCTCCACCTGCTGTAAACGGAAGCTTCCTGGAGGAAGTGGTAAGCTACACTTATTTGTGGATATAAGGATAGGTATTTAAAATGCAGTTGGAAATTACACTGGTTTAAGAAAGTGGCCGTAGTAGGTTCTCTTCTAGAGCCAATAATCTCAGTAGCTATAGATAGTTAGCTAGATTTACGGTACTGTTCAGGAGTTCCCCCCTAGTGAGCAGACTTTAAGTCCAATAAGATGACTGTTGGTCACTCCCAAGATATAAATACCGCTATTGTACTCTAGTGTATATTTTGACATGCTGGTCATTGCTGTGGTTTTAAGCGTCACAACTAGGCAGGACTATTAATTACTTTTTTCCCCTTTGCACTTTTCACAGCACCTTATGATACTAAGAGAGCTAGTCCTCAGGGACAGAGGCTTCTGGATCACTTTCCGCTTGGTGCCTCCAAGTCCTGTTTCCAAAGCTTATGGTGCCTTCAGCAATAGGGTCTTAACCTTCAAGGTCTAGGAGGTATCAAGAGCAATGGCAATTCCTTATATTCTTTTGGGAATCTCACACACCCCTCTGACCAACAACTTAATGCAGACTTCCCATGCCTGGCACTACGGTTTTGTTAGATAATCTATGGCTCTTGTGGGGGCATCATCAATACAAGTAGCGTAACACTTACATACTATATGTTTTCTAAGTAAATATTAAGTGTTTCCCTATGACTTTTTCAATCAATCTTAGTGGATGGACCTTATCCCTCCTCCTTCCCTCTCCCTCTCCCCAGATAAATCCTGCTCCCTGTTTTTCCCATGTCTCCCTTCAAAGCACTATTGTCCTCCTCTCTAGAGCTCCCCCTACTCCCTGCCCTATGGTCCCTTTTTACTTTCCTGGCTTCTCCAGTTATTCCAGGTTATAAATTCGTATTTAAAGACTCCCAGCTCGGATTCACCAATACGAGAAATCATGAAGCGTTTGTCCTTCTAATGTGGGTTACCTCACTCTATGAGCTTTTGAGTTACATCAATTCACCTGAAAATTTTATGGTTTTATTTTTCGTTCTATAGTGTACATGCTGCGTCCCACATTTTCATTACCCATTCATCAGCTGAAGGACATTTAAATTGCTTCCGTTTCCTAGCTATTGCGGAGTGAGCAGCAATGATCAGGGCCGAGCAAGTATCTGAGAACTGGGATGACAGGCCCTTCGGGCCGATGTCAAGAAGTGATATGACTAGATTATATGGGAGATCTACTTTTAGCTTCTTGAGAATTCTCCACAATGATTCCCATGGCGGCTGTACCAGTTTGCAATCCCAGCAGCCGTGAGTGAAGAGTCCCCTTTCCTTATGTCCTCACAAGCATTTGTTACCAGTTATTTTCTTTATCTTAACTATCTCATGCTAGTTTTAATTTGAATTTCCATAATTGCTAAGGATGTTGGAAAAATTTTTAAGATATTTCCTAGCTGTTTTTATTTCTTCTTTTGAGAATTCTCTGTTTAAATCCCTAGCCCATTTAAGGGGGCGGGGGGGGGGAGATTCTTTTCTTGACTTTGCTTTTTTGAGTTCTTTGTATATTCTAGGTATTAATCGTCTATCAAATAGATGTGTATGGGAAATATTCTCACATTACTCAATGGGCTTCCTCTTTACTTGGTTGGCTACTTTGTCATACACAACTTTTTTCTTTTGTGAAGACCCAGTTGTTAACTGTTGGCGGTAATTCCTGTGTGGATGAAGTCCTATCTAGTGAATTCAGTCCTTTCCTATAGTTACGTCTTGTAAAGTATGCCTATGTTTTCCAATAGCAGCTCCAGAATCCCAGGTTTTACACTGAGTTCCGGGATTCATCTGGAGTTAATTTTTGTGCAGACTTGTAGAGATGGATCTAATTTCATCCTTCTACTTGTGGACATCTAGTTTCTCCAGCTCCCGTTTTTGATGATGCTGCTCTTTTCCCCAGTGCACATTTTAATGTGCATCTTCATCAAATATGAGATGGCTGTAATTATGTGTGCTCAGTGTTCGGGTCTTCTGATTTGCTTCATTGCTCTACACGTCTGTAGAAAGAGATGACCCAAATTAACAGAATCAGAGATGAAAAGGGAAACATTAAAACAGACACCTAAGAACTCAAAATATGATAAGACAATACTTTAAAAACATATACTCTCTTAAGTAAGAAAATCTAAAAAAAAATGGACAAGTTCCTATTTTCAGCTAAACGAAAAAAAAATCTGAATCAAGAGGAGATCAACAAGTTAAACAGACCCATAGTAAATAGACAGATTGAAATAGTAATAAAAGTCAAGTGCAAAAAGCCCAGGGCCAGATGGATGCAGAGCAGAATCCTACCAGAATTTTAAAGATCTTCAGCCAATAATTCTTCAATTACTTTTTAAAATAGAAACTCCTATTACAAAGCCAGTATTGTTCTAATGCCAAAACCAAGAAAGACACAACAGGATAAGAAAAATACAGATCCATATCTGTGATGAACCTAGATGTAAAAATTCTCAATAAAATCCTAACATACCAAATATAAGTATATAACCAAAAGATAATTCACCAATAGCAGGTTGTCTTTATTCCAGGAATTCAGGGAGAGCTCAATATATATAATACAATAAATGTAATAAATTATATAAATGGACCTAAAGACAAACATCACAGGATCATCCCAATAGACACACAAAAAAGGCCTTTGACAAAATCCAATATATCTTCATGATAAAAGTCCTAGAGAGCAGGACTGGAGGGTATATCCTCAACATTATAAGTATTATATACATGAAGAACCCACAGCCAACACCATCCCCATCAAAATCAGGAATGAGACAGGGCTTCCCACTATCTCCACTTCTTCTCAACACAGTACTTGAAGTGCTAGCTAGAGTAGTCAGGCAAGAGTAAGAAATTAAAGGAATACAAATGGGAACATAAGTTATTTGCAGGTGATATATTATACATAAGAGATCCTAAAAAGTCCACCAGAAAACAAGAAATTATCAATATTTTCAGCAAAGTGACAGGATACAAAATCAAGTCACAGAAAAATCAGTTGGTTTATGTATAGCAACAACAAACACTCTGAGAAAAAGATCATGGAGACATTCCTATTCACAATAACCTCAAAAAGAATAAAATATGTAGTAATAGACCTAACCAAGGGTGTGAAAACTTTCTACAGTAAAACCTTCAAATCCCTGAAGACAGAGATTGGGGAAGATGCTGGAGGTTGGAAAGACCCCCATCCAACCCCCTGCTTATGGATTTGTAGAACTAATATGAAAACAACCATCCTACCAAAAGCAATACACAGAGTCAATGAAATCCCAGGGATATCCTAAGGGCATTCTTCACAGTCATAGAAAACAAAACCCTAAGGAAACACAAAAGACCCCAGAGAGTCACAGAATCCTGAAAAAAAAAAATGAGTGATTTTGGAGAAATCACCTGGTCAGATTTCAAGCTATATTTCAAGGCAGAGTAATAAAGTCAGCTAGGTACTCTAGTTTCAAGAGTAGGGAAGAAAACATAAGATTTAAAAATTTCTTCAAGAGACAGGCAGACAATATGCTAGACATTCAGAAACCTTAGCCTCATGTTAGCTTACCACAATTAACGTTTTGTTATGATTGTCTTATGGGTTTTGTTTCATTTTGCAGTACTGGGAATTAATCAAGGTTCTCATAAATTTTAGGCAAGTGCTCTACCATTGAATTATATCCCAGACCTTTATCCAAAGTCTTCTTCAATTTCAAGACAGCGTCTCATTAAGTTGCCCAAGCTGGTTTTGAATTTGTGATCTTCTTGCCCACCCTCCCAGAGTGCTGGAATTACAAGAGTTTGGTGCCACATCTTGTAGGGATTTCTGATACACTTCATGTACTGCTTGCTGCCCACTGGCAAAATTCCTTGCAGCATTGAACTTGGTAAGTATGGACCATGATGGTGAGAAGAAAGAGCTAACATGTTTGTCCCAGCATGGGGAGCCTGCAGCACCTCCAGAAAAAATTCATCCTATTTCTAGAGCCTCTCACAGCACTTAGATACAAGAGGATTAGACTGTGGACCTCAAAGGAGAGTATTGCAGGAAAGTATATTACTGCATTAGTGTGTTACTGATAAATCAGTAAAGGCCAAAGCTTTCAAAAGCAAAAGCTTTGTTTAATATGAACAAGTATATGACCGTAGATGTGGCCAGGGAAATCATATGGGCATAGTGGGCAGGCTGAGGGTGAGTTCAGACAGAGCAGCTGAGCCAGAACCTGTGGGCACAGGACAAAGTGGATCATATGTTGTTCCTCTTAGATCGTCATCCAGCCAGCTGCTTACAGTATTGCAGAAGGAAAGAAGGGAGGAATGCCCAGTTGAGAAGGGGCATCACTTAAGGAACAAGTGAATTTTACAAGGAAGAAAATCATGGTGTAAAGCAAGTAACTCATCCAGAAATTAGCAACATTTGGTAATACCCTGACCTTGCCACTCAATTCCAGACCTTGGATATGATTTACTTAAAATCTTGAGACCATAGTCACTCTGCCTCTAAACTGAATATGTAGGATAAACTTGAAGACCAAACAGTTCACTTTAACAAATGCTTTTGAGTGTCTACTACCTGCCAAGCACCAACTTTGAAGACGCTGATAGTAGTTCTAACTAGGAATGTATGAATGCTAACTAGACAGCAAGCCTTTGCTTTCTGGTTAATTTTCTAACTCTTAAGTATGGGTACTCATACACTATTTGTTAGTTAAAACCAAGAGAAACCTACCCACATTTTGAGAGCCAGCAAAGACAACGGGTCTGCACTGCGTGTCACCTTTTGCTGCCAGAAACGAGAAAGTCCTAATGTCTGTGACCTTTCCATTACATTATGTTGTACAGAAAACATCAAAAAATGAAGCTGCAGAGCATCTATTGGATGCAAGGTAAGCAATCCACATGCTTTTCACATGTATGATCTCATATAACCCTCATTGCATGTGGCTTACATTTTTTCTTCATCTTACGGGTGAGAAATTGAAGCTGAAAGAGGTAAAAGTAATTTCTCAGAGTTACTTTAATTTCAGGTAGTTTGAATTCAAAGGTCGAACTCTATCTGCCACATACAAAAGCTTGTTGAAAAGAGCATTCTAGTCCTTGGTCTGGTTCAAAGCCTCTGGTTTCTGCTGTACTATCAGTGATGGATCCTCACGGGGACTCCTCTTGGATATCCTCTTGTTGCCCTATGTCATTGAGATCCTGAAGCTTTGGATCTGCAGGACCAGTCCCCCTCGTGTTCTCCAGCAGATCATAGAGGGGGTGGACGCTGGGGTGGGCCAATTCATAACCCTGGTTCTGGGCCTGGGTAGTTGCAGGGTTGGTCAGCCCACCACCACTCCCTTGTCCTCACCACCAGAGTGAGCTCTCCTGTATTGCCCTGGCTAGTTTACACCTTGCAGAGATGAGCAAGAGGTGGCGCCTGTTCTCCTGCTTTCATGTCCTCTGGGTCATTCTCCCACACCTACACCTTCAGGGTCAGTTCTACTGTGTTGCCCAGGCAAGGTGCAGGGGCCACTCTCCCAGGTGGCGAGGAGGAGGGAGCATCTCTTCCCTACCCATACCACTACATGGCAGATAAGGGACAAGACCAGCTATCCCACACTCACATTCTCAGGGTGGTTCATTGCACCCAGTCAGTAGTGCCAAGTCAACTGTGCTGCCCAGAAGACCTGCAGGGCCCACTTTCCAGAGTGTTTCAGCTGTTAAGAGGGAAGGTCAGCTCCCTCGCTCACCACAGGTGGTAGGAGCCAGGGGAAGGACATCTTTTCCTAACCCTCATCACCACAGGCAGACGAGTGGGGTGTGGCCAACCATTCCACCCACCCTCAGGGCCAGCTCACCTGTGCCTTTGCCAACAGGGCCAGCTCTACTTTGCTGCCCACTTTTCTGAGTTCTACAGTTGGTAAGGGGGTGAGGATCAGCTCCCTAGTCTGTTGCAGATGGTGAAGAGCAAGGGATAATGGAGACAACAATGGATGAATAGTGCGGACAGCTCTCTCAAGCTCACAACTCTGAGGCTGCTTCACCCACACCTCTCCCATCAGGGTCAGCTTAAGGTGCAGGGCCTGCTCTCCCGAGTGCTGATGCTGGTGAGGGGTGGGGGCAGTTCTCCTGCCAGCAGAAACCAGAGACCTTAAACCAGAACATTGACTCTTTGTAATGAACACTTGCAAGTAAAGATATGTGGGTAAAAGGATTTACTGCATGACTCACTGTGTCACACTACAGCTTGCATGACAAGATTGATTTTTCCTTGTTTTTTTTTTCTTATATGTTATTTTATGTGGGGTTAGGAGTAGGTTGCAAGGGCAGAAGGCACATATGAAGGTATAAAGAAATGAATGGCATTGAGATGCATAAAGTGAAAGACACAAAGAACAAATTTAAAAGTTAAAAAATAGCATAATAGATAAATAAGATCAAAGAATGGACTTTTCTTAAAGTTAATCCCAAACATAAAACCATTTGACAGAAAATCTATTCGCATGTATGTTGAGGCTGGCATCCTTCAGGTGAATTTACAAATTCAAATGGAGTATTATAGAGGTGGAAAATCAAGGTAATTTATCTTTCTTTTTTTTTTTTTTTTTTTTTTTGCTTTTTCGAGACAGGGTTTCTCTGTGGTTTTTTGGAGCCTGTCCTAGAACTAGCTCTTGTAGACCAGGCTGGTCTCGAACTCACAGAGATCCGCCTGCCTCTGCCTCCCAAGTGCTGGGATTAAAGGCGTGCGCCACCACCGCCCGGCTGGTTTTATCTTTCATACAGCCGATAGGTAGGCGTGTGTCAGTTAATTCATTTCTAGTTCATTTAAATAACTATGTAAGCAATATATCTCACTGTAAACTGTTTCTTCACTTCTATCTCTGCCTGCCAAGCTTCGTGATTCAATCATGAGGCATTCTAGAACTTCAGAGGGCTACTAAGGATACAGAAGGAACTTGAGAATGATGAGATGTGGTACAGGGAGGATAAATTCAGCTTTTGAACAGGTTCCCAAGGAGAGTGCCAACTTCTCAAGACAGAAATTCTCAAAAGGATGGATGAAATTTGAGTGTTACCTAGGAAGACTTCCTTTCAAGCCATTGAATGATGGGAGACCACAGGGATGGGCATAGCAGAGGCAATAGCGCTGGGTGGATGGAAGAAGCTAGATAGTTCCAGGAGGCCCATCCAGAATAGTAAAGATTTCTTACAGGGAAGGAAGGGTTTAGCTCCTGGGAAGCCTACTAAGTGCTAAAAACAAAAACAGTGTCGCAAGCAAGGCAGGTAGAGTTCAAAATAAGGCTTCAATCTCAATATAAAAACTGGAGTAATAACAAGCCAAATTCAGCTCTGGAGTAATGCACACCATGGTAAGAGTTCAGAACCTCCTGAAGTGTTATAGATAGTGGGGAGACTACCGCAGACTCTCCGGGTTTAGTGCAACAAGAAAGAGCCAAGATCCACAACCAGAGATGGCAGGAAGGAGGAGATTTTCCAACAGCTTCCTACAAGTTTGCTTAGAATGAGCTTTAGAACTGACATGTCCCTAATCTGGAAATTAAGATGTTCAACGCATAGAGCTGCATCTAAGTCTGGTGGGGAAGAAGACATACACAACATTCTTCAGTCTTATGTGCATCCACTTTATAACCAAACAAATAACATTAATTGCATTATACCTCGGGTATTATGAATACCCTCAAAGGACTATATTCATGCTTTTGTCATTATAACAGTTGATATTCATTAGTTATAGACTTTTATACACTTGCATTAATGTTATTATTGGTGAAAATTAAATTAAATTATTATACTACTATACAGACATATTCTTGAATTGCTTTGTCAACACCATTGTAAAATCAATGAAAAGGTAATAGCATTGTAAGATTAAATCTGTAGTTTAATAAAAATAGGATTCAGCTTCCACCAGACTAGCAATACAAAGAAAAAAGACTCAATCAAATTTACCCTTGACTTTATAATGTTTCAACGGGTCTCAGAAGCATTTGTAAAAGCTTTTCAATTTCACGTTAACTTACGTTCAATAGTTCACATGAATGTCAACACAATCACATGACTAACATAATTCCTTTTAGCTCTTGAAACAAAGAGCTAAATTGCAGTGCATCCAGGGCATTACGACAAAGTACTTCACAGGAGACACATGAGGAAACAAATTACAGGAATTCTCTAGAAATGTTTAAGACATCCTTTGTCAAATCCACTTGGAGACAAACCACGGTGACAGCATTATAGCACTGTTTGTAATGTTCCCCTTGCCAGAAAAATGTATGCTCACTGGTGCTCTGGAAGCCACTCCATTGTTTCTCCTCAGTGTTGAGTGTTGAGAAGACTCACATCTGCAAATGAATAATTGCTGCATCCCGGGAGTCCTCACGCCTATCTCATCATTAACTGCCTCTCGTCTATGATTAGAGGTATTACTGTGCTTTCTTTTTCAATAAATTAGCCAGAATCCGAAAAGGCCGTGCAGGTGTCCCTGTGCCTGCTTGTCTTCTCTCACGTGCAGAGGTCCGTGAAGAAAGCAGTGGGTTTGCTTTAAAAGTGCCTGGTTTAATACCGAGGTTCTAACTCTCAGGTTGGCATATTTGCTAACAGGATTTTCGTCTTCCCTAACAGAAATGTTTTTCTAAAAAATCACTCTGCTGGGTGAGAACATAGATTACTGGGCCACTCTGAGGAACACTCAAGAGCCATCTCGGCCTCAGTCAGGACCCAGCTTTGCATCTATTTCTGTAATAACTTCCTCCGTGCGTGCAGAGTCCTTTGGAAAACAATTATACAGATTCAGAAGGATCCGTTATTATCTTCACACTGAAGTTAAATCCACCGGCTCCCTCACCATGGTCTGTCCTGTTTGAACTGGTGTTTCATAATCATTTTTCTGCTGCTATACTACTTCAACAGCATAGCAACATAACATGGGGAGTAGAAATACAAAGATGAATAACACAGACATCTAGGGCTTGAGGATGTGAACTTCTCAGTGTGAATCCTGTTTCTGCATTTCCTAGCTGTGTTTTGTTATTATAATACTTGGTATTATACAGGGGCCTCTCTCACCCTTTGCTCAGTTTCTCTGCCTGTGTAATACAGCCTGGCTTGAAGTACAATTGCTAGCTACCAACACCTGCTTAGTGCCTGTTCAGTTAGTTCCCTTCCTGAGTACATTTTGAAGGATAATAATGGCTGACAGGGAGTGTAGTGATCTCAAAAAAAAAAAAAAAAGAAAGAAAAAGAAAAAGAAAAAAAAAAGGAACTTCTAAGCAGGGATTAGAAGATTTGATGCACAGGTAGGATAAAGGCAGGAGTGCAGGAGTGTCCAGCCAACTAAAGCAAGAGCAAAGGCCCTAGTGTGTGAGTGATGGATGACCTGTCCAGGCCAGCACAGGACACAGAGATGCTACGAGAATAGGTCAAGAACAGGTTTCACCGTCATGGCAACGGCAAGAACAACTTGATCAAATCTGGGTTTACAAAAATAACTCAGCTACATCCTGGAGAATGAAATACATAAAGGAAACTGAAAATGGGAAGTCTTTTATGAACCCATTAATGCAGCCTTCACTGGACAGTGGTGGTGAAAAGGAAGACGTGAGGGCGGAGTTGGCAGGGACTTGGAGGGAGAAGGAGAGGCACTTGCAGGACAGAAGAGCATCTGAAGGAAGTGGGGATGACTCGGTATTTCAGAACTGAGTAAGAAAAACAGGAAAAGAAGCAAGTTGGGGAAGAAAGATAATGAGTCAGGTACTATAAATATTAAGTTTGGGTTTGTCTGTACAGGAAGAAACTCAAGTCTGAAGTACGTTTTTGGTGTTCAGGACAGACCCATTCAGCGTGTTGGGGCCATGGAAAAGTAAGAAAAATGGGCGAGAAAGGTAGAATTAAAAAAAAAAAAAAGAAAGAAAAAGGAAACAAAGAATCCTTGCATATATGCACAGTCCAGCTAGTTCCAAAACCGGGCAGGTACCATTCCAAATCTTCTGCTGTCGCAAAACCAGCTCATCACCATCCCAGCACACCTTATGTGCTCATGGGCTCAGCCCTCATCTTTTCTTTCCTCTATTAAACATATAATAAGCATTCACTATGTGCCAAGCCCTGGTGAAGATTTGAAAGATACAGTGAAAACTCCAAATGCTGCCTTTGGAGTTTCTGTGTCTGTGCACAAGACAGAAGTCAATAAGCAAACAACCAAATAAACGCATTGGACTTGTCAACAGCCTGTCATGGGGTAGGAAGCGAATTGAAGGTCTTGCCATTCCTTAAGGACTTAGTAAGAGACAATGGCAGCTAAGGGTGAGGGTTCATGAGGTGCCACCTCTCCCAGATAATGTTCACTGGGAGAGAAACATTGTCTTCAGTAGTACAACCTCTGGTAGAAAATCCATAATCTTGTCCATAATCCTCAATAAAATATCACACACACACACACACACACACACACACACGAGGGGGGGGATGGGGAGGGGACGGAGGTCCAAGAAACTAGAAAGGGGACTAGTTGGAAGAGGAAGGGGATCAGTGGGTGGGGGGAGAAGAGAGGGTAATGTAAGTGGATATGATTTTAAAAACACATTAAGTACTATATAAACTTATAGTGAAGTGTGTTGTATATAACTAATACATGTGAATAAAAACACAAAATACAATTTTAATAAATTAATGCAAAGGGGGAAAAGCAGATAACAGAAAGCAGATGGAAAAGAGAGATGGGGGAAATTATTGAAAAATCAGGTAGTAGTGAGAAGAAAAGGCATTTTTTCTTTTTTACTTTCTGCATGAAGATCTAATATGAGGGAGCAGGCCATGTGAAAACCTAGAGAACGAGCATTGGAGGCACAGGGAAGAGCACGCAGGAAGACTCTGAGAGAGAAACCAGCTTGTTATGATTAAGAATCAGCATGGCCCTGCCTGGCTTCAATAGGATGATTGGCTACAGTTTATATTCTGCTATTTCTATACTAGATTTTCATAATAACTAAAAGCATTGAAATTTTCCCACAGATTTATAGCCTTTCTTCTGAATTTTAGGCAAGCTGAATTCTCACTAAGGACAAGATTTCTGTTTAAAGGTCATAAGGCACAATACCTAGTATCTGCCTAAGTGTTCTTTCTCCATTCTTTTATCTATAAATGTGGATTAGAAGATTTCCTAATCCTGTGACATTCTCAAATACTTCAGAGCAACATCTGGTGGGCAAACGGGGTGTTATTTCCAGTCCGGCTATGGTCAGTCAGAAGCCAAATCTATGTGTAGAGCAAAATAGAAAGGCCAAATGCCAAGATTCACTTACTACTTGCAAACCTGATGGCTTTACTTAGATTTGAATATTAAAGACTGAAATACTAACCAATCCTGAACAGGCTCTGAGAAGCTGTTTGCTTTGCCACAGTTCTACACTTAAACATTATAATAATATTATTATTATCCCACAGGGGTATCATGAGGATTAATGAGACATTATCAAATCACTTTGAGCTACTCCCCTGGGGGCACTTAATAAATGGTATGTGTTCCCCCTGAAGTGCCACTTTTGACATTGATTTGTTGCAATGGGTTCTGCTGTCCAACAGGGCTGGAACGCACCCACCAACTCATTTCCCACAGGCGGCCGAGTAGCCGTCCAAAGGCAGTGGTTTTCGCTTAAAATAAATATGAATTGAAAGCGACAGTCAGCAATCAGAAGCAAATAGGCTGCTCTTAGAAATCTAGTATTTATTAAGTGCTCACAGTGAACAGCATGAGGGTTTCTCAGTGTGATACAATACTGCAAATACTGGATTTGGAAGTAATCCAAGATTCGAGGACCAGCTCTGTCACCAACTAGTTATGCAAGCTGAACAAATTGCTAAATTTCTCAGGGTCTCAAATACAAAATTAGGGCTGTCTGAACAAGTCCATCATCAGAGTCCTCCAGACAAGGCAAACCTATGCGAGAAGTGGAAAAAGTCATTTCTGAATGCAAGACGCTTCGCAGCATGGAGAAACTTGTGACCATCCATCAAAGGTCCATCCTCTGCTCTAGTCTCCTTTGCCATTGATTAATATTAATTTCAGCATTAATTCCTGCAAAAGGAAGAATAAATCATCTCCTAAGTCAGACATAGGAATGCATGAGACATTCGGTGTTTAAAAATAGGGTCTTTGCCTTTCAGTGAGCTATCCTTGCAGCATGCAATCTTTCTCATAATTAGGTTTACATAGATGAATATCCGCTCAACTGCTCTCTTAATCACCAGCTAACATGATATATATAAAATGATGCAGTGACCATCACACAACGTATTTCTCTGAAGTTGCGTGTTTAAGAGCAATTTATCGGGTTTGCTCAGCTTTTTCATCTGACAATACACTTAACTCTGCAGTGCCCAGCACTGGGCCAGATGTAAAGTTGAAGATGAAGAAATGATAAAGAATCTGGTGTTATACGACCCCGCCCTCCATCCCCAGTGCTGGCTGTAGAAACCTGCAGGGTAACTGTACTGCCAGCCCTGTCTCCCCTCACTCCTCATCCCAGGAATCACAGTAAGTCCTGGACTCAAACGAAGAAATGCCTGCCTGGAGCAGACAGAAATACAGAGCATCGATTGTTGTGGAATTTGACTCAACAAACAAATGTTGAGTTCCCATGATTCCCAAGGTGCTTTTGATGGTTGCTAAGAACAGAAGTTGGGCAAGCCGGTTCTATTATAGAGTCTGACGGCTGGGAGAGGGGGTAGAAAAGAATGACCACAAATCACTTACATCAAATTGAATTGTCAGCTCACTTCAGGGAATGATAGACGTCTAGACAACAGTTCCTCATTTGCAAATGACTGTGATGATTCAAAACAGAATTTTGTAACTCTAGTACTTATACTTGGGGGTAACTAAAATGTCCGGGACCAGAAATTAGGCTTAAAGCAAGCACAACAATTTGGAGAAACAGTTTAAGGGGAATAAATGTTTTCTCTACGCCCAAAACAAGCAAGAAGGGCACAAGGTGCAAGAATGAAGGCTTTCCCACATTAGCGGCTAAAACAAGGCAAGTGCCTCACCACCAGGCCAGGTGCATTGTATTAAATAAAATCTAGGTTATCCGGCCTGCTCATATCTGTCCTGCAGCAGACAAATCATTGAGTTATCTAACCACTCAGATGAGGTGTGGTGAATTTTCTTTACCATCCCCCCTCTTATTTTCCCACCAAAAGTAGACTTTAAAAATCAGGCTGCCTTCACTATTCCCTGGCAGAAACTTAGCCCTGTCCAGGGTGAACTAGCTACTACGAAAGTGAGGTCTCCGAATGCCTTTAAGGACCCCCTTTTAAGACTCCCGGAAAGACTTCACACCCTACGTGCCCATTAACTCTGTTGGGCTTCCTGTCCAAACACAATCGTTTACAGCACCTACACACCAGGTTTTAACAATCTTCTACCGTCCAAATTCAGGATGCTGGCCCCAGACTCACCTCTTGCCCATGCTAACCACCTAGCCTTCACCCCCTCCTCCCACAACATTCAGGGTCAGGAGGCCTGGCACCTGGTGTCCTTCCTTCTCCTTTGCCTGGGACTTCTGCTACCTACACTCCTGGAACTTGCCCTTCCTCCTGTCCAGGCAAAGTGTAAAAGGCCAGGAGGTCTGCAACCGAGGGCCAAGGTGTGGTCCTTGAACAGATCTAACAGCTCTGAAATTGGGACTCGGCCACGCGCGGGAAGGGAATACACGCTATCCAGAAGCAAGTGGAGCCCAGGAATGAGGCCAGGCGGAGAGGATCCTCCAGGGCCAGACTGGCTGGGTAGCGGTTCAGAGGTTCCGGAGGGTGTGGGGAAGGGGATGCAAATTGGAGGAGATCCAGTGACAAAGAACCGCAAGGGGCACGGCCAGGAAGCGGGAAGTGCGCGCGCGCGGTGGGCGGGAAACCCGGGGGCGGCGGCGAGGCGGGCGCGCGCCCCGCGGGGAGGGGTGCGGAGGAGGGAGGAGGCGTCTGAACCGTGCAGCCCCGCGCGCCGCGCCAGCCCCAGACAGAGCCTCGCTGCAGCCGCAGCAACAGGCGGCGGGCCGGGCTCGCGGGGCGGAGGCGGCGGTGGGGCGGGGAGCTCGAGGAAGAGCGACTCGGGGCCGGCCGCCGCCTGCAAGGAAGAAGAGCACCGCCGCCTCCCGCGCTCGACCGCCGCAGCCCTTCACCCGCCACCGCCGCGCCCACCCTGCGCAGGACCCCGCGAGCGGTGGTGCGCGCACCCTGCAGAGCCCCGGTCGCGCCGAGCTGCCGCCAGACATGACCGTGGTGCCCGGGGACCACCTGCTGGAGCCAGAGGCTGCGGGAGGCGGCGGTGGGGACCCGCCTCAGGGAGGCTGTGGCAGCGGCGGCGGAGGTGGCTGCGACCGCTACGAGCCGCTGCCGCCCGCGCTGCCCGCCGCGGGCGAGCAGGAATGCTGCGGGGAGCGCGTGGTCATCAACATCTCGGGGCTGCGCTTCGAGACGCAGCTCAAGACCCTCTGCCAGTTCCCCGAGACGCTGCTGGGCGACCCCAAGCGGCGCATGAGGTACTTCGACCCGCTCCGCAATGAGTACTTCTTCGACCGCAACCGACCCAGCTTCGACGCCATCCTCTACTACTACCAGTCGGGGGGCCGCATCCGCCGACCGGTCAATGTTCCCATTGACATCTTCTCCGAGGAGATCCGCTTCTACCAGCTGGGTGAGGAGGCCATGGAGAAGTTCCGTGAGGACGAGGGCTTCCTGCGGGAGGAGGAGCGGCCCCTGCCCCGCAGAGACTTCCAGCGTCAGGTGTGGCTGCTCTTCGAATACCCCGAGAGCTCAGGGCCGGCCCGGGGCATTGCCATCGTGTCGGTGTTGGTCATCCTCATCTCCATTGTCATCTTTTGCTTAGAGACCCTGCCCGAGTTCCGCGATGAGAAAGACTACCCCGCCTCCCCGTCCCAGGACATGTTCGAGGCCAACAACAGCACGTCGGGGACCGCCTCTGGAGGCTCCAGCTTTTCGGACCCCTTCTTCGTGGTGGAAACCCTGTGCATCATCTGGTTCTCCTTTGAGCTGCTGGTGCGGTTCTTTGCTTGTCCCAGTAAAGCCACCTTCTCCAGAAATATCATGAACCTGATAGACATTGTGGCCATCATCCCTTATTTCATCACTCTGGGCACCGAACTGGCTGAGCGACAGGGTAATGGGCAGCAAGCCATGTCTCTGGCCATCCTTAGGGTCATCCGCCTAGTAAGGGTCTTCCGCATCTTCAAACTCTCCCGCCACTCTAAGGGGCTGCAGATCCTGGGGCAGACACTGAAGGCATCCATGCGAGAGCTGGGGCTGCTCATCTTCTTCCTCTTTATAGGGGTCATCCTCTTCTCCAGTGCTGTCTACTTTGCTGAGGCAGACGACCCTTCTTCGGGTTTTAACAGTATCCCGGATGCCTTCTGGTGGGCAGTGGTGACCATGACAACTGTCGGCTATGGTGATATGCACCCAGTGACCATAGGAGGCAAGATTGTGGGCTCACTTTGTGCCATCGCAGGTGTCTTGACCATTGCATTGCCAGTTCCTGTGATTGTTTCCAACTTCAATTACTTCTACCACCGGGAGACAGAAGGGGAAGAGCAGGCCCAGTATATGCATGTGGGAAGTTGCCAGCACCTCTCCTCTTCAGCCGAGGAGCTCCGAAAAGCCCGGAGTAACTCCACCCTGAGTAAGTCGGAGTATATGGTGATCGAAGAGGGGGGCATGAACCACAGCGCTTTCCCCCAGACCCCTTTCAAAACGGGCAACTCCACCGCCACTTGCACCACGAACAATAATCCCAACTCGTGTGTCAACATTAAAAAGATATTCACTGATGTCTAATATATGATACAGTTGACAGACTGCCCAGTATTGTGTGGACCGTGCCCCCTTGGTCTGTGTATACCCTTGATTTATACATTTCCAGACCATTCATCAAGGAAAGGCCATGAAAAAGTGGAAAAGCACACTGCATTCTCCCTCTCCCTATCGCTTCATACTGACACAGGTGCCTGTTTTGCAAGTGGGCTGCGTTCTCTCAGCTCTTTTTTCTTAATCTCTCTCCTCGTCTTTTAATTTTGTGACCAACAAACTTACATTAAGGCTTGATTTCTAGTCACCCCCTATGAAAACCCACATCCTGGGAGGAAATGAAACTTCAGGGGTCGGATAACTGTTTAACCTCAAAATCAAAAGATGGTTGTCTCTTTACTGAGTAGAGGAGGCAGAACTTAAATGATGCTTCTTGTTTGGTGAACCGTTCGTTAGTGTTTGTGAACTGTTTGGTTTAATTGCCCAGCCTCTGGATATGTGGGCAGAAAGTCTAACTAGAGCAATGATTTATAAACCCACCATGCATTGACTTTGTTTTGGACTGGTCTTTCCATTTGAATCTCTCCTCTAAGAATTTAAGGTTCGCAATAACTTTGAACCAAAAGGGAAATGGCCCAAATGTGCTGATCTGACATTAACTCTTCGGAGTTTGCAAAGTGTTTTGCGAGTATTAGACACGGATTCCAGTGAAGTTGTGAGTACGTGCCCCAGCCAACATCTACAAACGTCTAGAAATTCGTTTTCAGTGCTGTCAAGAGCAACAACAAAGAATCCTAACGCATGTGAGAGATAAGCTTCTGCAGTGTCACAAGAAGATTAAAGTGACAGACACCCCTTCCAGCGGAAGTTACTAATTCGGACCTGACTGATGCAGTTCCCATAGCAACCCATGTTTCCTGGGAAACCCGAAAAAGGTTGTCATGGCATCTTTTGCTCTTTAGCCCCACCCCCCTCAGGCCTTGCCGTTTCCACAGTAACCTTTCCAGATGGTTCCTACTAACATGATTTCATAAGAAAAAAAAATACTATTTGAATAAACCGCACAAATTAAGTGTAAGATGGTAAAGAGGTGAAATGAATTATAAGATGCTTTTTTATATTTTATATAAATCATTACTGTTATCCCATAATGACTGAATCAAAAAGGAAAAGATCATCTTTGGAATGTTACACGTAAGCCACAATAATCAGAATCTGAATTAGAAGGTTTTTTTTTTTTTTTTTTTTGGTAACAAATTTTAAAGATGCTCCTGCACAGTTCTTTCACCAAGAAATGACAAGCCAAGAAACGAAGTGACAACAACAACAATATAAACATGCCCTGTGCAAAAAGCAAGTGAAAATCAGTGTATGCCAAGTCTTACTACAAGAGACCTTCAGATTTCCTGTTACAAAAGAACAAGAAGTCCATGCGGACCCCACAACAGAGCTGTCACCATCACAGAACTTGAAAAGAAAGGTTAACCTGCGATATATGAGGGATGCAGGTTTTAAGGAGTGTATTATAGCCAATGAAAAGGAGGATGGATCAGGAAGTAATCAGACCTTGGAATTTCAGGCACATGCTGAGGGGTGCCAGCAGACAGGCAGAATCAGGTGAGCACTGTGGCTGTGTGTCTTAGAGTGGTCCGTTTTGCAGGGAACCAGGCAAACGTCATTCGTAGCTAGGTTTATATTTGCAAAATAGACAGCTTTATAATACATGCCAATTGCCTTTTGAGAAGCTCGTTAGGAAATTTTCCCCATGTGTCTGGTTATCTTTTGGTTCCCATGGTTCAGTGCAAAAGGATACAGAAATTTTTCTACTGACCAACTTTTAGCCAAGCTGAACTGAAAATCATTCCATTGCTTTGACCAACCCACTTGGCTCCTGAACAACTTGTTTCCCCTTTAAAATGAATTAAAAAGCAAACCCTACAACTGCTAGATTAGAGGTCCAGTTACATAATTCCTTAGTATCAGTAGTTCTTGAAATAAATGCTTAAAATTGAAATAGGATTGGGCAGTTTACTTCAACGTAGTCATTTTGCTTTGTGTGAATTATACACTGCTTTGGGGGTTTGGTGGCACATAAGTAGTCTGTCCCTCTAGAGCACATGACAGTACCCTCATTTTCAAAGCTCACAAAATTATTTCAGGTAATCTCTCATAAGCCTACCTAACATATTTGTGCATTTGAGAGACTGGGAAATATTAATGGAGGTTCTACGAGGAAAGATAAAGGAAATATGAGAAAAAAAGGTAGAGGCAATAATTCTGTCTACCTGGTTGCTGTTTGTTCTTTGTCTCTAAACAGAATTTTACCTACTTTCTTTTGCTTGTATGACCTTCTTTGGACAATTCACATTTTGATCTATGAGTTGGTCTTCTTGCTAGAGAGGCATTCCTTTCATAATTCCTTTTGGTAATATTAGAGCAGTCACCTAAAAGACTCACATAAAGGTAACACTTTTGCTGCTATTTAGGAATGTAAACACCTTGCTTATTTTCATAAACAGATTATGTTAGCCCATATTTTTATGCTTCTTAAATAAGAGGAGTTTGAAGGACACCTTTTGTTTTCTTAACCAGAGAAATAGCACAGGTTTTGAGTCATAGCTTTCAGGTGATGTAATTGCTTCCAGTCGCCATATTGGAAACTCCTTAAGGGTTATAGGTTCTGTGTTTTGATTTGGGGATGCTCGACGATTTGGGTACTGTGCCTAGCACAAAAAGTAGGGCCTTGTGTTTGTCAGCTTAACACTCTCATCTTACATAAGTATTTCCCGGCTTTTAGTGTAAGTGGCTGAAAGAAACTGTTTGCAGTCTTAGAGCAGGGTTTGCCTCCTGTTTCTGCTGAATGACCTTGAGAACATTACATAACTTCTCTATTCCTTACTTCCTTTTTCATAATATAAAAGTAATAAATAGTCCTTCATACATTTTTGTATTAAATAATTTAATGATGTACATCAGATTAAGAGACTACATGGTCTTATGATCAATCCTTATGAGCATTGTATAGTTAATACAAAGCTTTGTGAATAAGAAACCAGTAATTTCCTGTTTGTACTAAGGCAGTTAACATTTGTTAAGCATCAACAACGCCCTGGACACTTGTCAGTTCTGTGGTGGCATTAACCCCGTTTTAATGAGGATGAGCACGAGATGATGGATGCTAAAGTGTTTCCCTGTGACTTCAAGCTAGTGAGACACCCAGCCACAATTCAAAGCCAGGTCATGATGACTCTAAAGCCATGCTAGTTTTGTGGTGTGTCCTGAAAGAGAAGATAAATCCCTGAGACTTTTAAGTTTGACTTCAGTCCATGTTACTAATTAGTGTGTAGAAACCTCGTCAGCCCACTGAAAATTAGCCCTTTCTTAGGAATGAGATGTGTGTAACAAGGAGAATCAAACCTAAGGCATTTAAATCATATTGAGATTGACTTTCCTTGTAACATAATTGAGGTATCTGGATTTAACCTTAGAAGCCATTATCAGTAATGTTAGGGATGCCCGCAAGGACAATGGTATTTCTGGGGTTTTTAAAGTCATTTCCTGCTTGCATTATTTTAATTGGCAATATGATAAATAACATATAAATTAAACTTTTCATTTCCTGTACTTTGCTTAGGTTTCTGAGGAACCATATCAAAAATTAGTGTCAACATTTGACTCTTGCAAGAAAGTAAGGGTTGCTTACAAGGGGACAGAAAATGGGAGGTTTTCGGGCCACTGAAATTTTTGGCATTAAGACTCCCCTAGCCACTCCACGAGTCGTTAAGAGACTGCAGGAAAACAGTAAGACCTAACTTTGTCGTGTGTACTGGGTGTAACCCCTTCGCCAAGGCTCTAAATCTTTTATAACATGAAAATAGATAGTGATTTGAGCTTTAGAGTAGCGTGCTAATGAATGCACCTTTGCCTGTGCCAATTAGCTTTGCCAGCTACAGGCTTCACTGTTGAACTTAGCTGAACATCTTGAGTGTTGAAAGGAGATGCATGTGAGTTATGTGGCTGGATCGGTCCAACTCAACACCACCTCAGGAGGATGCCTGTGCCCCACAGCCAGTGATCCAGTGCAGACCATAGAGGCTAACATTTAGTATTTATTTTTCTTGTGTGGTGTTTTAAACTCACATTGTGCCAAAATCAAACATCGACTAACTATGGTGACAAGACGAGGTGGGAAAGAAAGCGTTATTTTCTAAACTCCTAAACAGAATTTCCGGATTGATCAACTTTTATATACATAGTAGATGATATTTAAAGTTATGGTTTACATGAAACGTATTTACATGTTTGTCCTATAAGACACCCAGGCAACAGCTTTGTACACAGCATATAACTACAGCACATAATGACATGCACCAATAGTTCACTCCTTTGAGAACCGCAATTATATTTTCTGCACATTGAAATTTTCAGCACTGTCTATAGCAGTTTCAAGCCCTTTCCACCTCTCAGCTGTGAATAAAAGTGATAACCCCTCCCACTAAGAAATGCAAAAAAGCATGTGCCCCCCAATCCGGAGACATGTGGAAACACTGTGAGGCCGAGGTGAGACGTTCTAGACCTGGGAAAAGCTATTTAGGTAGGGATTACGTCTTAGGATTTTTTTGTTTTCTGTTTTGTAATGGGCCTTTTCAACTAAGGAAGATAGAATTACCGGTTTGTAGGATTTCCTATGTTGTGCTGAGGCATGTGTGTGTGTGTGTGTTATATAACTTCTGTGAAGGTATTTATCTTTGAGAAAAGATAAATCAGGGGAAATTTTTTTTAAAAATGGAAAACTATAAAACGCCAAACCTTACTTACAAATTTTAACTTCCTGCCAGAAAATGGTCAGTGTTGTATGGCATCTGATACTAGTATTCATTGTGTGCTCATTCTCAGCCTGCAAATACAGCCTAATGATTCCAGTTCATTAGAGATTTACAGCTGCTTGTCTTGGGTTTTAGTTGTAAAGATAACATATCCCTGAAAAGCATTTTTATGACCTCCCTCCCTTTTTCCTTCCTTCCTCTCTTTGCCCTCCATCAGATGCATTTTCCTTGCACTTCAAAATGCGCACCATCATGTACTTTAGAAAGGAGTCCTGGAAAAGAGGCTCCATCATCTTCTTGAGGGCCATATTGTTATCATATCCTAGGTGAAGAATAGGAACAATTCCCTGGAAAATGCCTAGGGCTGGTCATTAGTAATATAGCAACTGAATAAACCCCAAATATTGTTTCTTCATATCTGAAGAGTGATATGAACAGCTGCTTATTCAGGGTTCGGGTGTTGCATATGATGAGGTCCCTCATTCATTTGTGAAAGAGGGGAGCATTTTCTCTTCCTGTGAGCTTCCAAGTTGGGACTGTCACAGTACCAAGTCTCTGGGGAATTTATGAGGAGATCCCCATGAGCTTTTCACTAAGAAGGCTATCCTCAAACCATCATCGTCTCTCGCCCGGATTTTTATTGACCTTACTAATAAAGCTTCTCTCCTTTCCCTTAATTGACTCAGTTCTTAGCATGAAACCTTCAGTAATCCTTTCTTCTTTTCTTTGGTTTTTTTAATTGGGTTTTTCTTGTTCTTTTTTTGTTGTTTTTGTTGTTGTTGTTGTTGTTGTTTGGTTGGTTGGTTGGTTGGTTGGTTGGTTGGTTGGTTGGTTGGTTGCTCGGGGACAAGGCTTGCCTGGAACTCACTCCATAGACCAGGTGCATCTTGAACTCATAGCAGTCTTTTTGTATTGACCTTACAGGGGTCTGCACGGCCCTACCTAATTCTCTAACTCTTCTGGCCTTATTTGCCTTCCTGACACTTGATCCACAGCGCTCTACATGCTCTTTTTAAAGTGAAGAAATCATCTTGCAGGGTTTGTGCTGGCTGCTTCTTCTGCGTAGTATGCTCGAGCCTTCAAGCATCATCCATATGACTCAGTCCATCGCCCCCTTGCTGTGTCACCTTCTCATCACAGCCTTCCCAGCCAGTCTGCTTGCCACTGCAGCCCCGTTTGTCCCTTTCTCTCTTTGATCTTCCTTCTAACATAGGATATATTTTGTCTATTCGATTTATTATTTTCTCTTTCCTTCCTTGAGGCCATGACCTGGATTGGTACCTGAAACACATTTGTGTTCAGTATGTATTTATTGGAGGAACATGTGGGTTTTCTTGCATGGTTTTCATTGATGCAGCGCTCCGACTCCTTATCATGCTCTCATGGATAAAATTTCTGCAGTTTTGTCCATTGGAAAGACTTCGATGTATATAACATACTTCAGATTCCTACAAGAAGCTCTACCCCTTTGTAAGGATGGAATCCCTTGATCTAAATATGGATATTATCAAGGGTGCTTAGCACTTAGGATGTTTCCCAGAGACCGTGGATCCTACATAGAAGCTAGCAGAGTACTTCTTATAGCTAGTAGTCCTTTTCATTCATGTGGACAAAGACTTATCGTCCCGAGTGTTACAGAAAATCCCAACAAACAGATGACTCCCCTGAAATTAACCTTTCCGTTAAACAAAGATACTGCCATGGTTTTAGATAGCATTGTGGCAGATGTATTCTCTTCGGCAGGATATGTGATTCTGCTGATTTAGAGAGAAATGTATTTCTCTATACTCCCTTTGAATCGTCTCCATTCCCAGGCAAATCAGACCAATGGATGAGCTAGATGGTTCTGCACATCCAGGCAGCATAGTTTTCTTACTAAATGTGTCAACAAATTAAAATCAACATATGTGTTTGAGTTTACATATGTAAACCAACAGAAGTTAGAAACTCTATTCCACAGCTTATCTAATAAGCCTATATAGAACCAAATATTCTATCTGAAAATATCTTGCTAGGTGTTCTTAAAGAAATGACATAAAACAAAAAGTAGAAATTTAAATACTTTAATGTCTCGTTGTTCATGCTCTTATTTTTTTGATGTGTATGTATTTGTGCGTGGGTGGATGTGCCCACAATACAGTTGTGGAGGTCAGCAGACAACCACCTTTCAAGAGTTGGTTTTCTCTTTCCACTGTGTGAGTTGCAAGAATCAAACCTGGGTCATCAGGCTTGGTGGCACATGCCTTCACCCACTGAACCATCTTGCTGGTTCCCATATGTCAGACTTGAAAGACACTTATTCTCTCTAAATACAAACTCTAGTTTCGCTGTTTTATTTCTAGAGTCTGTGAACTTTTTAGCTGCATTCCTTTTTACTGATTTGAGAAGAGCAGTTTATTATGCTATGTAAGATTTAGATATTTTACTTACATGTTTAGATCTGTAAATTTTAGAAATTCATTAGTAGGAGACTCAAATATTCCTCATGTTACTCAAAGTAGCGTTGATTTAGTTTTGCAAGCTCATTTCCCAATGAATTTCCTGGTTTTTGACAATGCTCACATCTTTCAGATTGCTAACGTTAAGTACTGTTGTGTTTAAACCTTTCGTTGCTTGCCAAGAGTTCATAACTTCCAAAACTTCAACCAGAAAACCATATATAAATAGAGAAGACGCTTTCCTAGTCTTTGGGCTTATTCATTACTGGTTAGCTGCTGGTACTGTAGAACTTACTGGTGATGTGGCCAACATTAAGTGTTTTGTTTGGGGGGGGGGTGTTTGTTTTTTGTTTTGTGGTTTGTTTTGTTTTGTTTTTGTTTCTCCAAGACCAGGTTTCTCTGTGAAACAGTCCTGACTGTCCTGGAACTAGCTTTGTAAACCAGGCTGGCCTTGAACTCACAGAGATCCACCTGCCTCTTCCTGAGTGCTAGGATTAAAAGCATGTGCCACCACCACCTGGCATATTAACTTTTTAATAGATGTCAAAATACAGGCACATCATGAGAACAAAGTTCCCATAAATCTACATTTTTAGAATGAATCCAACCCTCTCATCAAATACACATTGTTCAGTGGGCTGAATCTATATTTCTTTCTCTTTGGACTTGATAGAATTATGAGTTGCTTCTTTGCAAATGAATGGTTATTAAACTTGGCTCATTCTTGTCCCCCTTTTGAGCAGGTTTCTTTAATTATAGGTCATCATTTTTTACAATACCTCCTATCTCTTTTATAGAATTCATTTTGATACTTAATGTCTATTCATTTTTTAACCCACTTCTTACCCACTAATGTAAGCATTCTTATACTATCCAGATAGCACCTTTATTTCTATAGAATTACAACTTTATCTACATTTATAACCTGTTAAGATACTGTATGATTCGTATGTGTGTGTGTGTGTGTGTGTGTGTGTGTATACACATGAATGCATGTATGTTGGTGGATATGTGTTTGTGTACATGCAGGTTTATGTGGGCATGTGTGCACATGTATATAGAAAGCAGAAGTCAACTGTAGGTGTCATTCCTCAAGAGCTATCCACCGTGTATTTTAAATGGGATCTCTCTCATTTGCCTGGGGCTTACCAAGCAAGCTAGACTGGCTGGCCAATCAGCGCAAGGGTCTCCACCTGTCTCTACCTTTCTGCTTGGGTCCTGATGATCAAACTCGTGTCCTCATCCTTGTGCAGCAAGTTCTTTATCTACTGAGCCGTCCACCCAGCCTTACATTATTCTTACCAGACATTTCAAAGCCTTCACAGGAAGTAGTGGACACATGAGATTTAAAACAGGAAGCCCAGTCACTTCTACTGAATTGAAATGGTAGCAAAACAAGTGAAACTTAACAGAACCATCTCAAGACAAATAGACCGAAGGCTCAGCAAGTAAAGAATAAGGACTTACATTCTAAATGGAGGCCATATCATTCATGTTATTAGTGTTTTCTTCCTAGTGGAAATTAATAACTAAACCCTTGGAGTTTCTGTATTTTCATAATAAAAATTAAGCATATTTTAAATATACTCTTACTTTTTACTCAAGAAAAGTAGTGTAAAGAAAGTGTTGACCATATGACCAAGTGTGATCCATACCACCAAGAAAAATGTTTCTGCAGATAATTGCTCAGCCCACAGGGGGGCCTACAGTGTGTAGCTTGATGAGTGAGCAATTCTCCCATCAAAAGTGCAGTGGAATCCCAGATCCTCATCTTTGGGTATTTACCCAAGGTTCAGGGACATCTGCTAAAGCCAGGAGTGTATGTAAGGAAGAGTCTTCTCCATGAGCCTGATAGATAATGTTCACACGTTTAACAGTCTCTGTTTATGTCTTTGTGGGTTTCCTTTGTATTACAGAATAATCAAATGTTTTGATGACATAACCCGAATTTAATGTATCCTTTTTTATCCACTTAGCATACCTATAGTGAGGACCCAAAATGTGTCAGACACTGCAAGGCGGCTGGGACTTGCCTTTGTAATATATAAAATGTCTACTGGGTGCCACAGTCCATTCTGGATTCTGGATAAAACTGCAAACCATGCTGTCATTATCCTTTTATATTTTTCTAGTGGGAGGAGAGGGAGGTCACCAAACCTATAGCCTTTATTTCTTGGTTCTTCACAGCCCCTGACAGAGCAGTTTTTGTTTTAATTCTTTAAAGTGATAGATAACTGCACATAGTCATGTTTTAAGGATCATTAGATTTGTAATAAAAAGGTGCTAGGCTCTCGCACTCACAGGGCTTTCTTCCCTTCCGTTCTCTCCCCTCTCCTTCCCTCCCCCTTCCCTTCCCATCCCTTCTCTTCTCTTGTCTCCACCTCCCTCTCCCTGTTCCTCACCCCATCTTTCTCCATGTAAGGACAGAAAGTCTATTCACTACAGAGAGTTCTCATTTTAGCTCACCACAGGAGGAGATATAACCAGAAATCTTTGGAAATCATTGAGAAGATAACACATTTTTCTAAAAGTCACTGTAAACCTACCAGATGGCCTTGAGGATAAGGATAAAATCTCTTTTCCAAAAGCGCACTATCCTTTTAGTTTGGACTAATGGATCATTATTAATTGAAAAATTATAACTAACATAATCTACTACTTTCTAATTTGAAAATTGGAGACATTCAAAATATAGTCTACAGTATTTCAAAAAATGAAATTTTTTGAACTTTACAGCTAAAAGAAAGAAAACATAAATTTTAAAAAATTCATAAATGGAACTTTTCTTGTAACATAAATTCTGTCATTTCAAATACTAAATATAGTGTGAATTATTGCATCTTCTCTATCCAACAGGTCCCTCAAGAGAGCCCCACATAAGGAAGTGCAGAGTGACCCTGACCAGAAGCATGCTCAGTTTTAACTGCTTGGATGAGAGCGGAATGACAGTAACATATTTTCATTTCAGTTAATATTCAGAGATACATCTCTAACAAATGCTTCACTTGAAGGAAAGAACTCAGAACTGGAGGGTACTCTTCATATTATGAGTGGTACAAATGATATCAAGCAGGAGAGAAAAGAGGAACATTAAAAATAAAAAATATTTAAAAAAATAAAATATTAAGGTATCATCTTAACCTGTTGACATTCTGATGGAGTCAAGACATCCCCAAACTACAATCAATGTCACAGATAAAGATAACCTTGTGTGTGTTTCTAACAAGCCAACTATTGCTGGGTTGTTTTTTTTCATTCAAGTATTGAACTGTATTTAATTGTGGAACATGTTCCTATCGTCTGTGTTCTGGGTTAGGTTTAACTTTATCTGTGAGTGTGTGACTATACCAAAGGCTTCCATTGGTAGACCATCCCATTCACACAAATAAGTGAAGTCAACACTGTGCCCAGAGGAGTGGTATTAAAGAAACGTGCCTTGCCTGATGAGACATTCTTTTATTTTTTAATTCAAAATGCTAGGTTAACAAATTAGATTTTAGGTAGGTTTTAGTTGACTTTAACTTTACAAAAAAAATGTAGTAGTTCTTATTCTGTTTAAGTTGTCTGTGTTAACTAAAATTACAATACTTAGTTATACTTAGGCATTTATTATATATCAAATTCTATTTTATTTTCATGGGATGTTTGGTACGGTGAGACAAAGTACATTCTTTAAGATATATATAATATCTCATCTGATGCTTATAACTTTTCCTTCAAAGTTATATGTGTAAAATATTCTTTGACTCATTTTCTATTTTTATATTCTTTTAGAAATGGAACTCTTTTTCAATTAAAAAGGGGCAAATTTTTAGTTGGAAAAGAGACTTGGGAGGTCATAAAGATGGCGTCCCATTTGGGAACATTTAACTTCTGTGCCATTATTGTATTTACTGTGACATCTCAGCAGAATGGTAGCTATTTGTATATTATTTCATAAGCCTTATGGAAAGTCAAACTGTGAACATTCAATATGTACACTACTTTATTCACTTGCATAGTTTATTGTCAAAATATGCCTGAACAAGTGCATAAAAAGTAATGAGTACTTTTAGAAGTTTAATCATATGATGACCTAAAAATTCAAATGATGAATTTCATTAATCATAAGAACCTTAGCTAACAGCCACTTACCTAGTAACCCCCAAATAGGTAGAAACACAATCCAGGTAACTTTCTTTGAGGCAATGTCTAAAGTGAAGTTTTAATAATCTCCTGGTAATTTCTTCATGTCAAAACATGGAGACCATATCACTATCATTTTAATGATGATAAAGGGATGACAGCTGTCTTTGCTTTGAGTGATGTGAGCCTCCAATAGAAATGGCCATGAGTACAGTGAGAATACAGCCACCACCTTGTTTTTGTTAATGTTCGCTCATGTTGTAGAGATACTGGCACTGGGAATAGTGAGCCCTTTGCAGTCGTCTGACTCCTCATAACTGATGGCCACAGCCTCGTTAGCAGTAAAGCGATCCTGGTGGATGAAAACAAACCAGGGGTTCTTAAACGTTCAGGTGTTTGTGTAAGGATCAGTAGGTGTTGCCAAATTGTGCAAGAAATACCTTCATATAATGACACATCTTTAAACAATGTATTGTATGTAATAGTATATCTCTTTTAGAATTATAGGCTACGGTTCAAATAAAGACAAAATCTGGAATTTTGCACACACACACACACACCAAAGAAGAGCTCAGAACAGTATCAGATGCATAACATACTAAAACATTCACATGATGAGTGGTAAAAATAGCATGAGCTTAGATAACAGGATACTGGCATTCTTACCCACTGCCTACCTCTGGGACCCCAGGTAAGTCATTAGCATTGCTAGACTTTAGTTTCTTGAATTGCAGAGTGGGCATGCCAGGTTCGGCAAACTCAAAAGCCCTTTCCCGCTATCAAATCCTGTTACACACATCTCTTGAAAAATGCTTTGAAGAATACTTACACACTAGGATTTTATATGCATTTCTAAAGAATAAATTGAAATAAGATTTAAGCTTTGAAAGTGCCATGAAATATCTCATTCTTCAAATTGTGAGAAGAGGAAATAGGATTTCTTCTCCTTTAAGATCTTTCACTCATCTATAATAGGATCATGAAAAACGGAGGGGTGGGGCATCCCTCTGTAGAAGGGAAGCAGATTAATGAAACAGCTAACAAGATGGGGCAGGTATTGGTAACATTAATTGGATGTTAAGGTGATTTGCACAGTGTACATGAAACGCTGAAATGGTCCCAGAACTTTACTGCACATTAGGAGACTAAAGGTAGGAAAAGATGGGAAAAGACCGGAGAACAGAAGTGTTTGCCTTATTCTCTCCTTGTTCTTTTTACACACGGGAGCTCAAATGGGGATATGCATTGCAATACTGAGTCTGCCGAGCACTCATTGCCCCCAGGAAAGTCCGTTCAACTTCTCAGAACTCCAGTTTCTTAATCTATAAAGAGTTTAAATTTGAATTTAGTAATCTGCATATTTCTTTTCATCTTTTAATGTTCTGCAGCATTCCAGGTTCTTAAAACATTTGCACAAATACCTGTATGTGTTGATTCCCCCCATCGGTCACTATGATGCCGTAGAGTTTTCAAGAAACTGGGTAGATTATGAACTCAGACATGTGTATTCCTAATACTGCTATTTGACCTCGACAAGACCTGAAAAACTTAGACCTCATTCTCATTCAGATCTGGCTAAATTGTTAAAACTTGTCATTTCATCTTTTAATGTTGAATTCATTCCCTAAACAAATGTCTTTTCACGTTACTCTCCACAACTCGTTGTAATTTAATAATCAAATATATTGGCATACCAGTGAACTATAGCTGACTGTAAGATACAATTTTTGTCACATTTAAAAGTTAATGCCCTCTTGGTCCCAGAAACTATAACTATAATATAAAAGAATATTCATAAATTTTGTGAATTTTTTTTAATACAAAGGAGGCCCAATGGAGCCATACTGTAATTCGTTTTGCTCAGGAGTGAGAAAAACATTCAGGGATACCCAAACACTTCTGTTTGGCATTAGTGGACAATTGAGGAAAGAAGGGTTATATCTTTTGCACAACAAAGATGACAGGTGACGATGCCCATTAAAAATGGGAGTATTTTCTGGTGACTGACTTTAGTGTAGGAAGAAATAAGTTAGAAGAACACCAGAGTCAGACACTAGAAAACTTATTAAAATGGTAATGGTCCATTGAATAACGGAAATATTTTTGTCATACTGAGATCCTTTGTCCAGAAAGTTAAGTCCTATTTCCTTTCCATTCAGAAAGGGGCAGGTTTCAGATGCCTCTGTCATAATAGGAAATGTATATTTTGACTAGTGGAGAAATTAGCTAAAGCATCTAATCTGATCATTTTAGTTTTGTGAATCTGAAGTTTCATCGTAGGTGTAGTTTAGTCTCTTGCATATGTGATAGTGTCCGTGATCTTGAGGAATGATTTCATTAGTTTTGTGTTTCTTTTTAAGTTGATAAAATATGCTAAGTGGTGATTCCAGCATACCATGTTAATGCTGTATCCTACAACCATTTGTGAACAAACCACAGTGTTCCTCTTCTGGTAAATTGTTTCTGTGGTGTGATTGTCTCATGCGGGGGGTGGGGGTGGGGAGGTTAAGTATTTAGTTAAAATGTCAAAGTGTTTTTCTTAAATGCCATAAAATTGTGTGACATTAAACCAAATAGGAATATCCTCTTTTTCAACTGTTAGAGAACTTTATAGACTACTTTGGGGACTACCCCATAAATGCTATCATTTGTGGTTTTTTTTAAGCTTATATATTATAGGTGTAACATACAATATATACCACATACAAAGGAAAGCAAACAGTGTATGTAGTGTTTCTTGGAGTCTACATGTGTCTGTTTACACAAATACTTATGCATTGCAAAGACCATCAACATATTCTGTTTCATTTCTAAAGCACTGCCCACATGAATTACTAATAGTATCTAGAGTTTAGAGATAGAGCAGTCAAGGTGTTAAAGAGTCAAGTGACTTACCATAGACCATGTGCCCATAAGTGACTCTAAATGTCATTCATTCTTTTTGCACTTGTCATCCTGGCATGTGTGTGTTCTCTCTCGCGTTGTATTTCAAACCTAAACTTCAAAAGATGTGTTGAAATTTTAATGTTGTAGGGAAATGGAGTCATTGGGATTATTTTAGACCTTCTTAGATAACTTCCAACCTCTGCCTACTACTGTAATACCCAAAGATTTTATCAACTAAAACATAAGTCCCCACACACAAGTCTTATACACCCTCATATCCATTTAATGCCACCATGCCAAAACTAAATTGCTCTTCATCGATCTCCTTTACTTGCTTTTTTACAAGCCCATCATAACAGCTAATTTCTGAACAGTTTTTTAAAGCAACTAGAGAAATTGCAGCTGTTCTGACTCAAAGGGAAAAAAACTAGGCCCCATAGCAATCATTTTTTAGCTTTCAGTTTGTGTATGACTGGAGGAAACGAGAGAAGGGAGTTGGGAGGGTGTGTATATTCTAGTGAAACTATCCTTTCCAGTAACTATGTAGAAATACTGGATTATTAAGTCATAAGTAGCAGTTTGATAACATTAGCCATAGTTCAATTACTGGTAAGCTTTCCACTCATTTAATGATATACTTAAGGATTTTCCCAACTTACATTACAACCCAATGACTTCTCAGTTTGAATATGAAGAACAGTCATGTTTCAACCCATGACCAATACTCCATTTTTGTTCTCAAGTATCAGGTAGCCAATAGTACTGCTTACCCTTGTAAATCAATAGTCTGTGATTCGTTCTGTACTTCTGTGTGCAATGCAGTGTTAACTGTGAATATTTAAAGAAAATGTGTTATACTGGCATTTAATATTTCCTAACATTGACTTCAGTTTTCCCCATCGAGTAGGTAAGTAAACCAAGTATTATTTTGTATGAAATGAAGTAATATTTATTCTTAATAACAACAGTATTCTAACTACAATGTCAAATCAAACATGCATTTTATATTTTTATATTCGTTTTCTTTTGACATTGAGTTAGGTCAATTTACCATGTAGTAATGTAAAGTTAAGTTTTTATGCCATGTTTGCTGCTTAATTTGGGGCCTTTTGTTAAGTAAATACCTATGAGTTTTAATTCTGTGATATTTTCTTGTGATGACTTTTTCAATTTGTCATTGGACTGGAAGTGTTTATTGCAAATGTTAAAAACATAATCCAATAAAACACCTGGAAATGTTCTGTTGCAGTAATAATTCCAAATGGCTGTTTGTTTCCTCTCTTCTCATACCCCCTCTCTCTCTCTGATCTTCCCTTCCTCCACCTTCCCTCCTTCCACTTTATTTCTTTATTTTGATTTTCCAGAAGAAACATCAAAAGCTAAGCTCTTGTCAACAGTTCCAGCCTCAGCTGCCTTTGGATCATCTATCACTTGTCCTCCCTTACAGCAAAGGTTTCTAACATTCCCAAGATGTTGTTCCATTGCCCAGTCTTACAGTTCTAAAATCCCAATGAAGTCTCAAAGAAGAAAAATAAAAGATTAACAATAATGCTGAGCCTTTATATCTTATTCCAGTCATAGAGTAAATGATGACATTACTTCATTTAAAAATAGTAATCCCATTCATCTATGTACTTCCCTGTTCAAAACAGTGTGGAGGTATTATGGGCAGTGTGTGGATGACTCTGCTTTTATCAGATGAATTATAGATAGCCAGATATTCCAAAGTTTGCAGATTAGGAGAGTAATTATTAATATCGAGAACAGTAAAATGTTTAGGACATTTTATTTTCACTATGCAGTCTCTCTATATCTCCAGTGTTTCTTGTTGTTTACGTTTTTACAGAGTCTAACTTCCAGCAAGCACCTAGCCATTGCAATCATTTTGTTCCCAGCAATGTTGATCTTCATTCTTTTTCTAACAGCAGCTCCTCCCATGTGTCTGTGCCTTTGGAATGTCAGCAAAGGCGACATCATCAAAACAGGCCTCTAGTTTCCATCTGGAATTTTATTTTATCTAAAACAGGCATAAACAAGTGGAGATTCAAACAGCCTTACATGTGTGGTGATTGGCTGTAAAGAAGTATCTATTTCTAAGCTTCCATTTTTTATAAGGAGTAATTTTGTCTTAAGCCTTCTGCCTGTACAATTCTAATGGCCAACTCCATGAACCACCATTTGTTTAATTATATAGAACAGAATTTTTTAAGTTGTTTCCAAGGGATTGTAGGTAGACTCTGAACTAAGATAATCCATGTGTTTGTTTGTTTGTTTGTTTTACTTCAACATTAAAAGTTAGTTCACACATGGTGCTGCACACCTCTGTAATTTAGGGCCACTAGAACGTCGTCTCATTTTCTGGGCTTAGTTTTTATCACCCTTGTGCCTTTCTCCCCTTTAAGTCGACTAGTTAGAGGTTTCACTAGTCACAGCCAAAAGGAGGCTACTTCACTCTGCTTTCAAATTGTCCCTTTTTGTTCACTCTAAATGATACCTGGCTTGGAAAATGGAAGAAGACTGTCGTGAAAACCAAGGAGTCAGGCTAAAACCAAATGGCAATACCCTGCTAAAATTTAAAGCCAGTGAAGTTTGGGGGAGGGGTTTGTTGTCGTTTCCATTTGTTTTAAATGGAGTAAGAGAAAGAGAAAAGTAAATAGTTCAGAGATCTGATTTCAAAACCGATACTTAAGAAAATGAGCACATGGCAGAGTCTATGCCTGGTCCATTTGGCATACGAAATGGCTTTCTATGAAGATGTAAACACGGGGGTTCACAAGCACACTCAGTAACCTTCAGTGTTACGTGTGTAATGTAAACACATTGTGCTAACCATGGAAACAAGTGGTTATTTCCACATAAACTGAATCTACAAATAATTGGAGACTAAATGGCATCTTGGAGATACTGACTGGAATCTAAAAGTTGGACCACGAGGTGATAATTACACTTTTAAGGATTTAGTGTCAAATATAGAGAAACTTGGGATCCAGGCAGAAGAAAATGACTTTTTGTTTGTGGCAGTGGAGATGGGAATAATTGGGAGAGAGAAATGGCATTCATAAATGTGCAAGCAATTTTTGAGGCAGAATTAATTTTGCCTTATAATTCCTGGAAGCAGTTTATAAGACTGTTAAAATGTTATGTGTTTTACTCTCAAGGAAGTAATGAATTTGTGATTTTAATATGCTTGTCCCTCTGGGCATATTATGCCAGCAAGAATGCTATGCACTGTCAAACTAAGCCATCAGCATTTGCTGTAGCCAAGAAAGAACCTAGCAAACAGTCCTCCAAAAATATACTGTATGTGGTATATAGTTAGGCCAGGTGAAAGAGTCCTTCTTGGTTCACCTCAGAGTTACCCCACATGTTAATAATGACTGAGTACATATTAATGGGACCTTGTATCTATCCTGTGGTTCAAGTAAACTTCACAAACACACACACACACACACACACACACACACACACCACAGGCATGTAAGCAAACGGTAAGACTGGAATAAGTAGAAATAGTGATATACTATAATTATTTCTGTCTCCTTGCCACAAATCAGTCATCCCACTGTGTCTGGTTTCTGTCTCCACCTCATTACGGAGACATTTCCTCCAGACTCCTTTCCTTGCCGTACATCAGCTCTCAACCTCCCCGGATCTCTGTAGAACTGACACGATTCACTGGCACCTCTTTCCTTCTAGGTCTTGGCACTTCATCTCTTTCCATGCCTTCTCGGTCACTTTTTATTTATCTTCCTCTTGTCACCTCTTAAATGCTGCTGCTCCCCAAGTGTCTGATCCTTTCAGAATCTACCTCCTGTCTCTATAATCTCCTCCACCACCTTTGTTTTAACCCTTTGCCGTAACTACTACCTCTTCCCCGGATCACACACCAACTGCTACTCTTGCCATCTCGCTGCACTTCCGGTGTTGGTCGTTCTGGCAGCCAATCACGAGCCCTGCTCAGATTCCTTTCATAGATAACCTGGGACAGCCCTAACACTCACATCATCCTTTTTTTTTCTTCTGTCCACATTATCACCTGAGCAACCTAGATTCTTTCTCCTTAGAACTCAGAATAGAGACTTAGGGATAGAAACAGAGAATTCCAAAGTCATTGGGAGTTGTATCAGACCATGCCAAGAGAAAAAATGAAGGAAACATTAAGCCCAGCACTACTACCTAGGAGAAAGCTGGAAAGTAGCTATAATTTTCCAGTGCAAACCTTCCAGTTAGGGGGGACACCAAACTGTTCTCGTAAGGAAGGAGGAATGGAAAATAAGAGAAGGGATAAGGCATGACGGGTAAATGCAAAAGACTAAGAGAGGCAAATGCGAGTAGGGAAAGGATTCTAGCTCTTTGTAGCTGGAGCTAAAACTTGTGCAGTTATAAAAACTGCTACACACTGATGTTTGCAACACGAGATTGGTAAGACAAATACAGTCTAAGGAAACTAGATGACTGCGGCAGTTGAAAAAAAAACCTTTTGTTTTATTAATTTGAAAAATACTTCATATTTATTATACACTTGACTGAAATCATAAAAGCCCGCATTGCATACAAATGGACAGTATATATCAGTAATAATTGTAACAAACATTAAGTATTATCATAAAGTGCAATACTACATGAACCTGTCCACAATCCACCACGCCTGGCACAGTACTACTTTCTAAAATAATCTTTATTCTTTCTCAAACAAAAAGCAAAAATAAATAAAAGTAGATAGATAGATAGATAAAAATAAAATAATCTTTAGCTCAGCATGGTGGCACCTGCTCTTAATCCTAGCACTTGAGAAGTAGAGGCTGGAGGATTAGAATTCAAAGTCATCCTCAACTACAAAGGGAGTTTGAGACCAGTCTAGACTACAAAACACTGTCACAGAAAGCACGTGAATAGAAAATGAAATAAATCAGTCGATGGTAATCACTGAGCAGTAGAAAACTTTTTTAAAAATGTTTCAAATTATTGCAGCATTTGGATTTAATAAAACTCCAAGTGTGTCTCTTTTGGAAATGTTCTCTCTTAATCTTAAAACATGAACAGTACTGAGGAAATTGACTTGTACTTTCAAGTCACTCACACTTAACCTCATGCAGTTCCTGATGAAGGGGCAGTTTGTTATTCCAGAAACCTTCAGGGTCCTTCTTGTAAGCTTTCTGGCTTAGAAACAGAAAATCAGGTGCTATCTCAAGTGTAATTTTAACATCAGTATTTAAACATTTCCAGTAGTTTCTAGACTTCATACTTTAATCTCTGATCCTTTGAAGTATTCTGCTCAGATAAGAGCTCTTGCGTTTAAACTGCAAAGGATTCAGCCATTGATTTCTCTATAAACCCTAGTCAAACTGGCTTTCAGTTCAAAATATACACTCGTTCTCTCCCTCCTGTGGAATCTACTGGAAATCAGCCTACCTGAGGCTATAAGCACCAAACATAAAACGGCAAATGCTGGCAAGAGTGTGAAGAAAAATGGTACACTGACAATGAGAATGTAAGATTGTTTACTAGAGACCTGTACTGAGGCTCCTCAAAACACTGAAACTAGATCTACCACACGGCCCAGTTAACCCACGTCTAGATGCATATCCAAAGGGAACGAAGTTAGCATATGGAAGAGATGCCTCCTCTCCCATGTTTGCTGCAATACTAGTCACAGTAGCTAAGTTATGCAATCAGCCCAGTGTCCATGGGCAGATAAAAGACAGAGATTGTGCTAACTGTATGTACACACTGTGCAATGAAACAGGTGGCCCTCGGGGACCTTGACTGAGACAAACAAGACAGAAAAGGACAAGCACAGTGTGTTCTCTCTCCTACGTGGAGCTCCACAAAATAGCCAACCTGATTATAGACTCCTGATAAATAGAGGCTGGGAAGAATGGGAGCAGAGTACACAGGGAGACTGGATCGGGGCATCATATACGTGTACCCAAGCCCCTCGTTTAATGCAGTTGCTATGTGCAAAAACATACTACTAAACTAAAAACTGGCAGAATAAGACATTAGTTGCTGGTAATTCAAAGCAAACAGCTCCACAAATCTGAAAATTGGGGTTTTTCTATCCACATTAATAAAGAATCTAGATTCTGAGAAGAAAATACTAATCATGAGGACTGCAAACAGGTCTTGACACCCTACTCATCTCAAATCTTTCAGGCTCGTGAAGTGGGAGCTGGAGAGAGACAGAATTGAACTGCTGCTGAGGATTTGTTTAATGATAAATTGTGAGGTGGCTACTCCAACAGGCTCCCAGAAGTTCAGGAGGGGCAAAGCTCCTCCTAAGGATAGGCTGTGGTATTCTCAGATAAATCTCTTCTTGTCTCTTCCAGTGGACATCTGGCAACCAAGGAGCCTTTCATTGGGAATCCAGTTAAGTGGTTTCAGTTCGAACTTTTTTTTTTAATTTTTAGGTTTTTTTTTTCCATTCAAAAATTTACACTTCCTCCCCTCCTCCCATTCCCCTCCCCCTTCCTCACTCACCCTCCTCACTCCCCATCCCTCCTTAAGAGAGGGCAGGGAACGCTGTCCTGTGGGAAGTCAAAGGCCCTCCCCCCTACATCCAGGCCTAGGAAGCTTTGCATCCAAATAGACTAGGGTCCCAAAAAGCCAGTACATGGAGTAGAAACAAGTCCCAGTGCCTTTATCAATGGCTTCTCAGTCAGCCCCCATTGTCAGCCACATTCAGAGAGTCCAGTTTGATCGCATGCCCATTCAGTCCCGGTCCAACTGGATTTGGTGAGCTCCCTCCCCTTAGAACAGGCACACTGTCTCAGTGGGTGGACCAACCCCTAGCAGTCCAGACTCCCTTGCTCATCTTCTCCCTCCTTCTGCTCTTCAACTGAACCTTGGGAGCTCAGTCCATTGCTCTGATGAGGGTCTCTGTCTCTATCTCCATCCGTCACCGAATGAAGATTCTGTGGTGATATTCGAGATAATCTTCAGTGTGATAGTGGGGCAAGGCCAGTTCAGGCACCCTCTACTCTGCTGCCCAGGGACCTAGCTGGGGACATCCCCATGGACACCTGGGATCCCCCAATACTGTAGCGAACTTTGCCATCTTCAAATGTACATTCTTGTTCAATCTGTCACACTCTCCCACCCCTGGCCTGAATTGTTAAATGAACTGGCGTCCTCAAAGGCATTAACCTCAGCAATTACTCCTTAACTGGCATCAACATATCTCAGGTTGTGAGTCTCTATGATAGATGATATTGAACTGGCTTAGAATCTGGAGACAATGACAACTTTTATGCGCTGGAATAGCTAGAATGCTTCCTTGTGCCATAGGGAACAGATTTCATGGCTCTCGATCTAAACTGAAATAGCCTTTCTAATGAAAGGAGCACGCATAGAAGTCTTACCACACTCTGTGAGTCACAGTCAACCTAAAGTTCAGAGAGGAAGTCTACTTTATGTCTCCTCTAATTTACCATATTTCTTCGCAATTTGCCCATCCCTCCAAGAGAAGCTCACAACGACCAGGACTTTCAAGTCACATGACTCATAATTAGTAGTCACAGGCTGATTCATCCTATCAAACAGCTAACCCTCCCATCTTATAACCAAGCCTTTCATTCCTCTGGCAATGCAAAAGTGAGCTTACAGCTGTTGTGTATCGCCGTTATTGTTAGCTGTCAAAAGCATGGCCAGAGTATCCTCTGCTGTTTTTCTTTTTAACAACGCTCCCACTGAAATAAAAGCTTGTCAGAGATCTATCGTGGGAAAGCAGTACTTTTAAATGGAACTTAAATTCTCAAGTTAATATTCTAATAATCGAGTCTTCATTTGACTCAACTTCACTTGTATTTTGGTCCAAGCATCGTGTGTTTTTTTTTAAATATTCTCACTAAATCAAACACCACCACCCCCAAAAAGTCTTAGCAACAATCAGAAAAAAAATAGCAATCTTGTTAGATTCTGAGTGTTAAGAACAAAATAGAGTGAGTAGTGGAAGAAAAGCCCTTTCATAATTCAGACATCTCGGAGCTTTATCCCCACCCCCCAAAGATTTTATATAGGCTCCATGACTTCTCTTGTCAAAACCTCAGAAAAAGAACAGGCTTCTAGCTCCCAATTATCATTCATAATCTCCTTCTCTCCTGGGTGTCTGGATCTGTTCATGTTGGGTAACTCTAGCTTTGCTTCAGAGTAGGAAACGAGATTCCCCTCCTCCCAACCCATGCTGGAGTACAAAAATGTCTTTAGGAAGAACTGTCCTCAAAAGACCACAACTGACCAAAGAGCAGAGAATAGGAGACTAACCAGTACTCAGCCCTAAATGGAAGATCTATATCACTCCCCCTCCTCCCAAGGCCCAGGGATCATTGTGGAAGAAGGAACAGGGAATAGTAAGAGCCAAGGCAGTGGATAACTACAAGGACACTGTCTTCTAGACACAGCAGGGCACTTGTACATGTGACTGAACTCACAATGGTTGTGACAGCTCCATTCAGATCAAACCCCAGTATGGAGACGACAAGTGGACACACAAAATTTCATTCTTAGCCAAGGACCTCTTGGTAACTGATGACTTCTGGGAGAAGAACAATTAATCATTTTCCTTAAGAGTGTAGCCCCTGGTAAGTTGACCGGGTTCCATTGGAAGGTCACACACCCAAGATTATACATACACAGCACAAATTGGACTTTCTGGGTTAAAAAAAAATAGAACATAAAATTAGGTGGGTATAGAAGTGGGGCTGATCTGGAAGGAATTTGGGGGAAGGGAGCTTATAATTAAAACACACTGCACAAATTCTGAAATAATAAAAAAAAATTGATACTCACTGGTACCTGGGGGTCAAAGAGTCAGCTTTGCATATGTGCTTTCTAGACATTCAGCGTTACAGGCTCTGCCCCCAGTCCACGGAATCACAAGTAGAATTTTAATAAATTCTCCAAAATGATTATAAGCACGTGAAAGGGTAAGAGTCCCCACTAGATTGCTGCTGTGGGTCTCACTTAGCCCTTCCTCCTGTGAGCTGCTAGGCTGAGAGTCCCAAATAACCTGGCTTACTCTTACACAAATATGATTTCATAAAGTCCCAAAATATGGTGATAAAGGAATATGTTCATGACTACACTCTAAGAATTGAAAAGTTGCTGCTTCAGTCTATCAGACAGCTAACTCTCTCATCTTATAGCCTGGGCCTTTAGCTCATCTAGTAATTCAGAAGTGAGCACAGCCATTATCCATCATCATTACTGTTAGCTGCTAAAACTCATATCAACAATTTTTTTTATTACAATTGGATTCTACATCTCAAAGCAGACTAGATGTCTCTCATTCCATAATCAAATGGCCCCTACCAACTCTTTTTCATCTGACTTATCATTGTAGCTGCAAAGCCTAGCAAAGTCTCAGCATTGATATAGTCTTTCTGGATTGGAGTGAACTTCTGAATTAATAATTCTTATTTATCGCATGCCTATAGTCAAAGAAAACACCACTGTAAGACCTTACCTGTATTAACTTACTGGAGCCTCAAAACAACACTAAAATAAAGATCCCATCACCACCATTTTCATTTTAGAGTTTTAAAAATTGATATTTGGAAAAGGTAAATGACCCCTTTCAAGTCGTGAGGCAGTAACTGAGCTGGAATATAAAAATCATGAAGTTATGTCACCACCAAGCACTTAAGATACAGCACTCTGCTTTTCTCAACAGTCCTGAAAGGCGCTGGGAAGACAGATCAGTCAATAGAGTGCTCGCTGCACAAGTGTGGGGACATAGGTTCTGCATCCATCACCCACATAAAACCAGGAACAGAAACATCCACCTATACTCAAAGTAATGAGGAATCAGAACTAGGAGGATCCCTGGGACTTACTGGCCAGCCAATCTAGTCAAACTGGCAAGTTCCAGGTACAGTGAGAGACAAAGTCTCAAAAAGTAATATGGAGGGTAATTGAGGAAGACAACTGGCATAAATCCCCAGCTTTCATACATATGCACATGCGTGCGTGCATACACACACACACACATGCACGCATGCACGCACACACACACACGCACACACACAGTCCTACGAGGGAGGTATTGTAGACAGAGAAGAGCAGAAGAAGACGGAGTCTATAAACAGTGATGCTTGTGTTCTGCCCTTGTTTTGTGCTGTCTTCTGTCTGCATTCAATGTTGCAAATCGTCCAGATATTCCTAACGAGATGGATGTGATATCTCAACTAAACACAGTTAGAACTCAGGAGCTTAGTTTCCTCCATCAGTGTAATAAAGCAGAAAACACCACGCTTCACGTCTCTCCGTCCCACCACATGCACCAGGATATTTTAGTATAACCAGCATGGCGTGTTTTACAAGACTTGACTTTCAGCTCTGTCGCTATATGTGTATCTTTATACATACAGGTCACATCCTGTGCGAGTGTTTAAATGATGCCTGGAAGCACAAATGTCTACTGAAGTGATTGTTAGGAGGGCTCCTCATTCCCCAGCTAGAAGCCACGTTTGAATCATTAGTATTCTGGTCAGACAAGAAACCTCCCCTTGCAGAGCTATGATGGAAGGGACTGCAGCTTTGTGCACTAAAAATAGTGATTTTTATTAAAATGTAGAAAAGCTGTTGAGAAATGGAAAAGAGGTAGGGGTAAAATGGTTGCCATGACAACTAAACCATTACCTCAGCTTTCGAAGAGTGGGGACGACTAAGTAAGAAATAGTAAATAAAGGAAAGAAAATCGAGAAAGCCTAAATGGCATGTGATCACAAGTGAAATGAGACAGAGTAGAGAGAATAATTTTTTTCCTTCTTTCTTTCTCTCTGACTTTCTTTCCTTCTTTCTTTCGTTTTTGAGAATAATTTCAAGTGAGTAATGAGCTGGGAAACAAAGGGATGGTTTCATGAAGGATGCCCCTCCTCATGAAGCAAGGAGACCCCCAGAGGTACCTCTTGGTCATCGTCTCCATAGCTCAACCACAGCACTATCCTTAACAAATGAGTGTGCGTAGATAAGCAACAATTTCTTCTAAGAAGCCGGAATGCTCTTAGCATCCTCCTAAAAACGACTACCCCTCCACCCTGCATATCCTTTTAGATATTAATTCCAGAAACGCTATTCTTCACCCCCCTCACGCTCCTTACTCCTGGGTTGCCTCCAGAAGATCAGAAAAAGTAGTATTGACCAGAACTTTACCCACTCATAAGACATAGATTAATTCCCATATTTTAAATATCCGAAGATATTATTAAGGACAACCTCCATAAAGGGGTGATCTTTATTCATCATTTCACAGACTGTCATGCTCTTACACAGCAGCTCACACTGCAGAGCCATCTCAGCAGTGTGGAATGACATCACTCTGCCATGAAAGCTGACGAGCCAGCTTAGGCAGAATAACCTAATTGCTATCGCCTGTATGCAAAAATTCCCCCATCTTTCCTGGTGACGGATTCAGTGCTGATCATTTGCACCGTTTTCAGCTAGTCTCAGTCACATATTGTGACAGTTTCAACAGTTCTATCTGTTCATTAATTAGCCCTTCACAGAAACAGAAAGAGAGAGAGAGAGATTGTGTGCGTGTATGTGTGTGTGTGTGTGTTTTCAAGAAAGGGGACAAGAGACTCATGTAAATTCACATAAGCAACTCTAGATTGTTTATTTTTTGTATGGGGGAAATAAAGGATAATCCAAGGTCATTTTAAGGACTTTGTAATGCACTTTAAACACCCTGGATTGTGGCAGAGACTGTAGCAGGTGTTTAGTATAATTTCCCTCCATAGTCTGAAAGTGTTAATAAAGGAAGTTCAGGGTGAAGGGCGAGCACCAAAATCGGGCTCCAAATAACCCTCCCATCACCTTGCTGGAGTAGGGCCGTGGTGCACACATCTGGAGTACCACCAAACAAACCTCATGTGTTAGATAGTGTTGAGGAAAACAAATGAAAACTCATTTGGGCATAGCAAGGGCTCCTCGAACTAGAAAGCAATGAAGGATGAGAGGAAAGAGCTGGGGAGAGAGGATGCATATGTAATTGCAATCATCAGCTTCCAGACTGCTTTTCCTAAAAGGTTCATCTGCTTGGGGTAAATAAAGAGTGAATGAAGAGAAGAACAGCAGCTGAACAAAATGCATGATGGAATTTAATCCTCGTGTGTGAACACAAAAGAAAAATGAGGCCCTTGGGAAATGACAGACATGCATGTGTGGGTGGGGAGGGGAGAAGATGATGTAAAACTGGAGAAAAGGCAGCAGTTCTGGCTGCTAGAAAAGGGTGAATGATACCGCTGCATGATGAACTTAAACACTGGAAAGTCCAACTTGTGATGTCATAGTTTCTATTTGTGAATACTATTGTCTTTTGTTAGCAAGAGGGCCAAACCTTCACAAGACTCTGATACTTAGGAGCGAGTACTTTGGCGAGACCTTTGGAGCACAATTGCAACTGAACAAGGTGATGAAGGGAACTGAAGTACTCGCCTAAGGGGACTCTGGCTTTATAGAAAGAAGAGCCCTAGCTAGGATGCTCTGTCTTATCGGGTGGTACTCTGTGCCTCCTTGGGGTTGTATAGAGAGCCCCACCAGCAAGAGGGTTCTCACCAGAGGCAGCTGCTCACTCTTGAACTTCCCAGATTTCAGAACTATGAGTGGAGCAAACCTTTTTTCTTTGTGTCATCAAGTCACTCATATTATTTTGTAACAACAAATGAAAAGTATTCCATTTATGGAGCACATACATGCATCTGCACACAAGCACACATAAAATAAGATACAACACAACACAAATTCCATGGAAAGTTTACTACTGGTGTTATCGGGGGGACTCTGCAATAGAAGGGTCAGTCACTCACAGGAAGCCTTGCGGTTACAGATGACCCAGCCAAGCAACTGGACGACAGGGCGCTGCTTTCATATGGCCAGTTTTCATGACCTCTGCCTACCTAACATTTTCAATGTATTAGATACTGAATAATTGCTTCCCCTGAGCCTGCTGGTACAGGCTTGTAGTTCCAGCTACTTGGAAGTTAAGGCAGGAATATCACAAGTCCAAGATCTATCTAGTTTATGAATGGTGAACCTGGACAACTGATTGAAACCCTATATCAAAATTTAAAAACAAATTACAAAAAGAGGATTGGAGGCTCAGCTCATGGGTAGAAAACTTGACTAGCAGTTTCCCCCAAAACAACACTTTTAATTCATTTTATTTATTCAAGTGTGTGAGTGCTTTTACTACATATATATATCTGCACACCATGTGCATGCCTGGTGCCTGAGAAGGCCAAAAGAGGCTCCCCTGGGGCTGGAGTTACATGTGATTGTGAGCTACCATGTGGTGTTGGAAATCAAATCCAGGTCCTCTGAAAAGAAGCCAGCCTTAACTACTGAGCTATTTCTCGAGCCCCACGTTAAAATATTTAAATGACTTCTATGTAGCTCAAATCTAGGAAATTCTGTATTGTGGCATCAACGTCTTCTTAGTGGCTGTGTTTGCATGCGCCCTCCCATGCTCTCCACTCCTGCTGCTGACATCTAGTTTTTTAATTTCCTACTTCTGGAAACCAGCCAACCTCTTTATCTGGTTCCAAATTTAATTCAAGCAAAGACGATAGACAATCCAAGTAATCATAGTAGCTCATCTCTCCCATTAATTCCTCAAACCTCTTATATTTCCACACAATCCTTTGAGCTGTCTCTTCCCTCCACTACCAAACCCTTACTCTGCCTTCCCTGAAATCCCATGCAGAGGTCACAGTGGCTGCCAGAAACCTTTCGTTGATTTTTACGTTGTATTTGGGTTTTGGCTTTTATGCCATTGGACTCATGTCTTGTTGGTAATTATTACCTTCCATTTTCCTCCAGCTCCTCTTTGTTTGGCCTTCCCTTCAATGCCCATCAAAAAGTCTCACCCTTTGGTTCTCTTCTACGATTTCTCCCCATGTCGTGGCATGTATTTTCATGGTTTGACTCTTTGGGGCTGTCACACATTTCCTCCCTTAGCCTACCTCTTATCGTCTCCTCCATTTTTAAAATCTTGCCAGCCACTGCCTCTAGGAATAATCACTAACATTTAACAAGCAAGCTGTCCAAGCAGAGTATTTTCCTTCTCTCTCTCTCTCTCTTTCCCTGTCCTCTCATGCCCTTTCTAGAAGACGCTACTATAGACTTGAACTATGCTGTCATCTTTGATTCCTCCATTTTCCTCACCCACCATATTCTGTTACTTTTAAATACAAAATGATTCTGCTTCCTATATCTCTTATTACTGCCTTGTCCAGAAAATCATCACAGACCTTCAGCTGCCTATTAATAAAAAGCCTGCCTTTGCATGCTACTCACTCCGTTGGTCGCTCAGTCCTATCGACACACAAGTCTGCTCCAACCATGCTAGACTCCACTTCAGTCTCACAGACTTCCCAGCCTTCCCACTCGGATTCAGACTAGCCCAATACTCCCTTCTCCAACACACTAGAGAGTGTTCCTTGCAGCCCTATGCACAATGACATGACTTAATTTGAAATATCCACCAAAGACCCATACATATAAGACTCAATTGTTGGTATGTGGCACTACGGAGAGGGGGTGAAATCCTTTAGGATCTAGCATGAGGAAGGGAGGTCATTACGCATTCCCCTCTCTTTTAAGTCCTACCCATGTGTTGGGCTCTGTTGGAAGCACGACCATGTCTTAAACTCCTTAAGTCTCTCAGCAACCCTCTGAACAGCTGTGCTCCTGTGTTACAGATGAAGAAAATGATGCAGGGAGAGGTCCTGTGGCATTAATGAGCTTGAACAGCTAGTGCAGGACAGCTGTTTGCATGCATTTCCTACACCCACGCACCACCACCACGCTACAGGAAAACCCAAGTTCAACAGGAAGAGATTCCACAAGTAGGTTTTGGTGATCCAAATCTCAGACTTTAAAGGCTGGATTGGTTTTTACACATTTGGCCAGGTATATACAGACGTGTACTTCCTTGTGTTTGCACAAGGGAGCATAGCGAGGGTTATTCTGCATTTGCATTCTGCTATTTAGCTTGTGTTTGAAGGTTTGCTGTTATTTCCCAACCCAAACTTCCTGAGTGAAGACAGTACTCTCCACTTTATTCCCCCACTGACGTCTAAACCGGAGTTATGCCACAGCAAGCGAGCCACACATTTTTGAATGAACTAGAGTTTCATGTTTAAGTCAGTACTTCAGTCAGGCCTTTAAAAGTATCTCTGTCTGCTTCTGCTCTTCCTGGCCTCCTGATACATATCCATACCCTCTCAAAGCAGCACTTCAGCAGAATATAAGCAAGTCAAATCTGAATGTCAAAATGGGATTTTACATAGTGATTAATTTGGGATAACAAGGAGTAGAGCAAATAAATATGTCAATGAGGTCATGCTATGAAATATGGGCAACCCTCCCTGAGCTAGTCTTTAATGTCAGTGGTCTGAACAGTCCTTCAGCTACTCGGATCCAAGCCAAGAGCCATCAGACATAGCTGGTTGCTAACACAGTAGCTACAGAGGTACGATAGGAAAGCCATGAGGCCAGGTGCCCAGAGAGGAGAGGCTGCAAAATGTCTCCAAAAAGGGCAATCAACTCAAGCACAGATACAAAGCCTGAGCCCTGCCATCTCATAAGCTAGGCTGTCAGTTGGGATTTTGCCTAGTGGATGCATAGAAAGGTGGCCTCCCGACCAGTGCTGGCTTCCAGTGCCTCCATCTGCTTCAGGCCAGCTACATGGCAGGCAGACTTTGTACTGACAAATGTTCTCTGGATATCGTGATAGTTAGGGGTCAGGTTTGTTTTTTGGTTTTTTTTTTTTTCCATCAGCATAGCAGTTGCACCTGAAACTACTGATATTTTAACTATCATCAATAGTCCTGTGGCCTTGCAGTCAGTGCCCTGCTTCTGAAGTCACAGCCTGGTCGGGCAGCATCTGCTCTGCTGCTGCCACTAATGTAGCTTTTAATCTAAGTCTCTGCTGTTCTACTTACCAACAAAGACTTGGGAGTCAGATGCTGGGGTGAAAACCTGCTAGCTCAAAGAGGCTAAGAAACAACCAACTAGCCGGGCAGTGGTGGCGCACACCTTTAATCCCAGCACTCGGGAGGCAGAGGCAGGCAGATCTCTGGGATTCCAGCCTCGTCTATAAGAGCTAGTTCCGGGACAGGCACCAAAGCTACAGAGAAACCCTGTCTCGAAAAACAAAAAAAAACAAAAAAAACAAAAAAAACAACAGAAAAAAAAAACAAAAGAAAGAAAGAAAGAAAGAAAGAAAGAAAGAAAGAAAGAAAGAAAGAAAGAAAGAAAGAAAGAAAGAAACAATTAACCTTCCCTTTTGGCCAGAGACCCCAGCAAGAGAGCATCTCTCCAGCTGTCCCAAAGCAAAAAAACTGAGAAACTCCAAATCCCTCCCTAATCCTTCCTATGCATCTCTCTTTCCCTCATCCTGGCTTCTCTGTCCTCTCTAAGGCTAACTCCTGTCAACTAGTTGCTGGCTCCACCACCTGATCTAAGGTTGATTCTATTAGCACTGTCTCAGGTTTTATGGTGTGGTCAAATATCCTGCAACATTCAGGGCAACAGTTATTGGGAAAAAATGGGGAATGAATTATAGAAAAGTGAAGCTGCAGAGAAGGAAAGAGATTTGGGGCACAATTACTCCAGCATAAGCAACTCACCTCACTTTAGCCACCTGCCCTGAGTCAACTTCCAAGCACCTCCTCGGCTATCTGCCTCTCTGTGGCCTCCAGACCTGATGATCCTGCCCATTCTCACCCTGGCTTGTGCTGAGTATCTGGTAGACAAGGGCATGCACTGCTATGCTCACAACTCTGCTTCCTCTCTTCAAACAGCTCCTTGAAAGTAAGGATGCGTCTGTTCTTGGCTCAGCATCCCAAACGCATAAAGCATATTCTGCTCCTAGAGCCAAGAACTACACCAAGGCTTAAGACCCAGAATCATATTACTTATGCCATGTCACTCCAGCAGAAAGCTTCTTGGTTCCAGTGGGACCCAGCCACCAAAATCTCTCTCTTATCAGTCTGTGTCCAACCCATATAAAGGGCATTCATGCTACCCAGGCTGCTCCCAGGAGCAGACCCAAGGCCAAGGCATCCTGAAATACTGGAATACTCCATCACAGACCGAGGTATTAGTGAGGATTTAACATCCCTCCAGACTGTTCATCCTGGAAGGATGACTGCTGAGCACATGCCAGCTGCAAAGAGAATGCTGTCAGTAAACAGAACAGAGCCCTGACACAGAAAAGCTAGAAACAAAGGATGCTCCCAACCTACCCTACCCCCATCACTTAGTGCTTGGAAGTCCCCCACCTCTCTGTGAGCATCCACAGGTTCCTAAGTGGAAGCAACTTACTATAGATAACGGACTCTTTCTCACTAAGTCTTCTTCCAGATCAAATATAATTTGATTGAGCATCAAAGAGCAGCCCTACACCGGGACCGTTGGCATGGTCATTTAGAAGGGCCCTAGAAGAACTCCTACATGGCCCATGTACTTCACAGACTCCTGGTGGCCATTTCTCCTTCGCGGTCCAGGTTTTCAGCCAGGTTCTCTTCGGTTCTGACACTTGGTAATAATGCTAGCAAATCTTTATCAGACAAAGCTCCACCCTGCTGGACAGCTCTATAGCATCCAAGGAGCTCTTGCCAGGTGGCTCTGCCAGAGCTACACCTTTCTGTAAAATGTTTTACTACCCAAGGTTCACATTGTTATCCCACACCTGGCTAAGGAAGCTGGCTCCCTTATTTAATGGTTTTTAAGTGTAATCCCAGAATTCACACTCTAAAGTTTTGCCTAGAACAGGATGGAAAACCACAATATTTCCTGGGGCTAGACATTTGGGCCTCCCTGATATTGAACAAGTGTAAAAAATGTGTAGGAAGGCGGTACCTATGGTGAACAGGGGTAGAGGAAGCAGCTACCACCCAGCTCTCATTTATTAGAATATATCATTGAAAAGTTTTTGCACCCTGATAAGCCTCTCTGCTGATGCAACAGTCCAAATCAGATCAAATCAAACAAAGTTAGAAAAAGCCCACGTTTAATGGACAAAAACACTCACAGGTGGTTTTCCAGCCCCCAGAGAGGAGACGGGAAAAGACGACCAGAATACCAAGTATCTGTTTTGAGGGGATGGGGTAGCAGTTTAAATACCCTGTGGGACTGATCTTGAGCATCTCTGGGCGCAAGGTCATCATTTGGCAGACTTTTAGAGATGCAGCAAGGTTTGGAGAGAGATGGTGGAGGGGGCTGGGATGGAGCTTCCACCGAATATTCCAGATTCTTTGGACATATAGATGCCAGAGGCTTGGGGTGAAGCTTTCACCAGACATCCCAAACTCTTTGGGTATATGAATGCCAGGGCCTGGGATGAAGGTTCCAGCAGAACAAACATTATGAAGCTAGTTGATCAGATTTTCGTGTTTTTTATTTTTCAAGAAATTCTGGAAATAAGTGTTTTTATACAAAATCTCTCAATTTCTATTAGAAATGAATGCAATTTTTCAAAATCACTCTGGAAGCCTACACTGAAAGTCTCCTTTAAGCACATCTGTGAGCCAGATTGCCAATAGTTACCCATTGTGGCTCTGCTCTAGAGCCCAGGATCCCACCTGGTGGACTGCTGCACATTAAACCAATCAGAGAGGCTTATTGCTAATGAATCACAATTTTTCTCCCTACGATTTCCACCTACTGGCTTCAGTTCTGCCATTTGCGGCTGCAGGGCTTCCAACATTATCCTCCTCCTCTCTTCTCTAGACTTTGCTACTCTGGCCCCACGGTTCCAGGCATGCTCCAATACACACGTCTGCCAAGATACCCTATCATTCACACCTGGTCTGTGCAGATGAAAAGGGAGTCCCAGGCCTCAGGGACTCATCCGACGTTAAAACCAAAGTCACTGGGCTTTGCTAGCAGCTAAGGATTTATCTCAGGTTAGGTGAAGGACTTTAGTGACCTCTCTACTCCACCCACACAGACGCAGCTTAGCCTCAGCAATGATTATCACTTGTGAAAAATAACAGAGCATCCCTTCCCACCATGGCCCTGAAAAGCTTTCCTGGTCCCTTGAATCCTTGCAGGGATTGCCCTGGGGTCATCCTTTAACATCTGTGGTGTATAGGCCTCTCTGGCTAAACATTCCCTCAGAGAAGATAATCCGTGGTCCAAGAATTCGATGTTCTGAGTTATGAAACAAGTTCCATTCTCTTCCTGGTGTCTCTTTCCTAATATTTGGAGGATGTTTGCCATGGGTCCAAGGGTCCCATTTCCTGAGGGTAAAACTTTCAGTGATCATAAAGTACTATGTGCAGACTCTAAACATGGCTGTAGCTCCCTGTGAGGGCCAGAGACGAACTGAAAACACCATGTGCAGACTAGAAGCACGGTGACACTCACCTGTGGGCCAGGTGGAGCTCCAGAGGGTCAGGGGAGCAATTCCAGCTGCTCAGCCCTAAATCTTTACCCTCCACAACCACAAGCTCCACTCTTGACTGAAAGTTCCTTCTCTCAACTTCCTTTGTGAAATAGGGAACAGAAAATATGACAAACTTCTATAGAAACTGAGAATGCCTAAGTGAACTGTCTTCTCTTCACCCTTCTCCGTAGCTCCTGGGGCTGATGTTGAGCCCAGCAGCTGGGTTTTCCCCCTTGAGCAGTGAGTCACAGATGTGGCTTTTCTGGCACAGGTTCTCAGAAAGTCCCAACTGGGAAGGCCTCCTGGTGGCCGAGTGATCGGTCCCAGCTGCCATGCCTGAGACAGGGCCTCCAGATGGTGCTGAGTGACAAAGAACAGGTCCAGGCTTGGCTGCAGGACCTATCTGTCCACTCATTAGACTCAGGATGTGATTCATCATCAAAGGTCCTGGGAAAAGCTGAGCCCATCAAAACCACTTTAGTAAAGCAGAATTTGGGAGAACATTGCTACGACTACCAAAGCGCACCCAGCAATCACAGCATGCAGTACAGGGGCATCCTGGGATGTTGTGTTCCCACCAAGTACTTAGGCAGTAAAACTGGCAAGGCTCTGCAGAAGATAAGCCACTCACCAGAGATGTCCTACATTCAACATATAAAGATAAGTAAAAAAACCTTTATAGACAAGTCAGACTTTCAGTGATCCAACACATTGTGCAGAGTCAGGGTAGATGCTAACCCGATGCTAGGAAGCAGATTCTTCATCCCAAACTAAATCAAATCTCATACAAACACACAGCATTTGTGTGCACCCAAGGCTAGATCCTCACATCAACACCATAGTGGACTCAGAAGACACCTGTAACTCCTTGCGTACCAGTCTTCCACCAAATTATGGAGACTTTATCTTCTATGGTTAGAAGTCAACACTCTGCTTCAACGCTATTGCTCACAGTGGGAGATGGGGCTGGTAGAACTTGGTATGCATTTCCTAAGGGCATGTGGTGAAAATGGAGTTTTTAACCCAACAAAATAAAAGGTGATCTTGTAAAGTAAGCTTTCTATGAACTGTAACGTCTATGCAAATGGGCTGTTGCTGAGAGTTGGAAGAGAAAGAGAAAGAGTACATGTGTCCGACTCATTCCGTTTTGACATGGCCACTTCCTGATTACCTGTCCTCAGTCAAGTCACTCCAACTCAGCTGGCTAAAGGCTGACCTGGATCAAGCGGCTTCCTGAGACATCTCCTGCTCAGCTTCAGTGTTCAGACCATAGCAAGGCCTCCTCTCAGCACTTCCCATTCATTCCTCAAGCTCAGCATAGCAAAGCTTCTGGGAGGGTAGAAAATGAGGATTCTAGCCTGAGAAGTCTTCTATGGTTCGGAGTTGTGACAACATTGTCATCCGCAGGAAGGGCTGGAGTGAAGGTGAGACATGGGAAAGGAGGATGGGCTAGGGAGGAAGGGAGGCCCTTAGAAACACTCCAGGGCCTCGCACCTGCAACAAGTTTGGCCTGCCTTTTCTTTTCCACATACCTTAAGGCACCCTCTGCCCCTCTGCTGTTCTCTCTCCTTGACCCACCTCCTGCACCTGACCCACCTCCTGCACCTGAACCTTTACATGCCTGACTGTGTTCCCCACATTCCTCACTTTAAGGAAACCTCACTCTTCTACAGGCTTCACAAGCTGCGAGCCCTTTCAAATGGCTCACCCCAAAGCCACTGCCTTCCAATGAAAACACGTCTCCTAGGACAGCTTCTCTCTTCCACTTTTATAGCTGTCCCCTTCTGTCTCCATTTTCACCTCTTGACATCTGCCCCAGGCTTCTCCTAGAATCCAGATATCATCTTGATGCCCAGATGCCAGGGTACGATCAACCCAATACCTTTGACCTTCTCCATCCCAGATGCTCACAGATTGATCTCATGTCCTAGACTTTTACAAGATCCAGACATATCACTCCTTGGAAATTCTACAATTAGCTTTCACCCCAACCTTTACGCTTTCCTGCTTCTCATACCCCACATACTTGATTGCTGGTGTCTTGCTGGTACTGTCCTCACACAGAACACCCTCATTTCCCAGCCTACCCATCTCTACCTGTTTCCATTCCTGTCAATAGACAATTTAGAGTCTTTAGTCATTGCTTTAAGTGCTCCTCTGCTAATTGTCTAACTCATATAAACCTTTGCTCTAGTTATTCCAGCAAAGCACCATCTGAGTGGATACAACCCTATCTCTGATCTTCCTCCTTATCTTGCCCATCATTTCTTTCCCTTTGACATCTCTTCTTCTCTTCATGGCCTTGATATGCTCATATATCTTTATCTTTTACTTATTCCTAGGCCTTGATTAATTTTATGCCACAGAGGCCTTGTCTGTACTGACTTCCAGATCTCCCTGCAGATCCAGCCTAGGCCTGTTCTAAGCTGTAGGCAGAAATATCAAAACACCCCTGAATTTTCCAATCATCTATCCCACCAAATCTGTAGTCAGAGACTGCTCATTCGTTTCCCAGCCGCCCAGACCCAAATAATCACACAGAAATCATACTAATTGCAACACTGCTTGGCCGGTGACTCAGGCGTATTTCTAACTAGCTCTTACATCTTGAATTAACTCATTAATATCAATCTGTATATCACCATGAGGCTATGGCCTACTGGTAAAGGTTCTGGATATCTTTCTCCTTCAGCAGCTACATGGTATCTCCTTGACTCCACCTACTCTCTATCTCTATCTCTGTTCTAATTTCCCACCTGGTTTTACTCTGCTAAGCCATTGGCCCAAACAGCTTTATTCATCAACCAATAAAAGCAATACATTTACAGAAGGATATCCTACATCACAACTCCAAGGCTCCATCAGTCTATATGAATTGTAGAGCTTAGAGACTCTGTCTCTGTGCTATCTCTTCTCAACTAATAACCTGATCTCTGCTGTTGAGAAATATTTCTTTATACTGTGTGAAGATATGTCGCTGTGGTTGGTTTAATAGCTGAATGACTGATAGCTATGCAAGAGAGACAGGTGGGATTTCCAGGGAGAGAACAAAAGAAAGGGATGAATCTAGGCATGCATGAGACTCTAGGGAGACACTGATGAGGTTGGACACACAGCACAGAGTAGAGGTAACCAAGTCATATGGCAGAACATAGATTTTAAAAACACAAGTTAAGTTATAAGAGTCAGTTGGGGAAAAACCTAAGCTAAAGCCAAGCCTTTATAATTAATAATAAGTCTCCAGGTCATTGTTTGAGGACTGGTGGTCCGAGCATAACCTGACAAGAAAGCTTGCTACTCTTTGCCTGAACCTCTACAATAATCTCTCCACCTCCAGTATTAACCCTTTCCCCATCAGAATGTTACAATCTAGGTGTCTTAACCAGGTTTGTTTTCTCTGCCAGTTAAAGAATTCAGGTTCAGGAAAAATCTTGAGTGCAGCAACCTAGTAGCATGAGAAATTTCCAACACTGCCAACCTTATCAGCCAGAAAGAAAGCTTTATTGGAAATGAACAGGGCACACCCAGCAAGGCACACAGAAAGAAAACCTCTTTGCAGAGCTGAATCAGAACTCAGACTCTGAAATCAAGCCCCTCCTGGCAAGCTGAGAGAACAGGCATCTTCAAAGGGTCTTGTTCCCCTAAATTTAAGGTTGGTCAGTTTGAACAAACACAGAGAAGCTGATAGATGAGCCAACAACTTTGGGTAAATGTTTCCTGGGCCCAGTTGTCAGACTGGTAAACCTTTAGGTGTGCCCTTCCAGCAGGAGAAAAAGCACGCCAGACCTTTGCCTCAGGTCTGGAGGATAAAGAGGATAAGGAAGAAGCCAGAAGTTTGCCATCTTTGTTATATATCTGTGGTCCCCTTTCCCTATCTGTTTGCCTATCAGGAATCTGTAACAACTCTTAATCTCTCACCACCAGAGCCACGTGCCCTCCAGCCGCTGAGTTATCTTCCTTAGTAAGAAAAGGCAATCATGCTGTCCACTTGCTTAAACTCTTTAAAGTTTCCATACCAGCAAAGTCAAGTCCAAACAACCTTAGGAGAACCTTTCATGCTGATCCTGAAGATCTGTCTCCCCCTTACTCTCTGTACCCCTCACTTCATCCTTTATCAATTTTGCTCCAATTGTAATCAATCCTTCACTCAAGTTCCTACACGTTTTCACAGCGATGGTTTCTCTACCAACTCTACCTAACTCCCTGTCTCCTCCCAGTCCTTCAGCTCTCCTCTCCTAAGCCCACTCCAGAACACCTATGGACACCTCTCCTCTTTCGCATGGCCTTACTGCAGTCTGCACTTCTCCTGAGTCATACTGATTGTTTACTGGCTTGTCTCACCCAGCAAACTGAAGACTGGTACTTGATCATATCTTTGAGTTCCCAGTGGCCACAGGTCAGGCCATCTGTGTTCAATACACATGTAGTGAATGGAGGGAGGGAGGAAAAAAGAAAGGAAGGAACTGTTTTTCCAGTAAGTATCAAAAGTGCATTCCTGCCACCATACACAGAGATATTTCCAGACTATGCATTTTCAAAATAATAAAACTCCAATTTCTCTGGGGCATTTGGCTTTGATAATGCCCTTCACCATTTCCTGATCATCAGGAAGCCTCAGAGGCAGGGGATATAAGGTTGTCCTCAAGTGTGTCACCTCTCCTCCTTTTCCCTGTCATTCACACGCTGGCTTCTTTCTCCTTCAAGCCCATCAGAAGTCAGTAAGGATATGATGAATGCAGGGTATGGTCAGGGAGTTAGAAAGGACCAAAAACAAAAATCTATTTCTTCCCTCCCATGCTTGTATGGCAGGAAACCCCTGAAGATTTCTGTTAAAGCATCATACAGGTCTCTTGAAACCTGAAACTGAGATGTAAGCACTTACCAAGAAAGAAAGCGTTGGGGGAGGAAGGAGAGTGAACCCCCATCCGGAGTCAAACTATAAACCTTCCAGCTGGGTTTCTCCTTGTAGAAATGAGAGAAGAGGAAGGTGGTGGATGGCTGTGGATGTGTGAACTTGTCATGAGCCAAGTCAGAAGAGGAGGCAAACCCCTGCCACTGTTGGGGCATGAAAGAATAAGGATTCAAGCCATTAGACAAGATAATCCTAAGCTTCCACAGAAACAAATTGGCACTCCAATGTGGTCAACTATCTCCACATAAAACATGAGAAAGCTTGAAAAGGAACTCTAGACACACACACACACACACACACAAAATGCTTAGCCACACGTTTTTTTTAGCTGGTGGCATGCTGCAGCTCCTTTAAGAGAGGTTGTCCTCATTCAGCAGTAGTAGCAAAAAAAAAAAAAAAAAAAAAAAAAAAAAAAAAGCAGGTGGGCCCACTTGGGGTCAGGAGCAAAGTAGCTGAAACCATGCCCATAGCTCAGTACTCCCCCACCTGGGCAGGCAGCAGAATCAGGTCTACTAGGCATGCACAGGCAGGAGAGCATGGTGGATTCCTGCCATCATACACATCATACACAGAGATATTTCCAGACCACACATTGTGTTGCATGGCAGATTTAGCTATTGCTCAGATAAAAAAAGGTTTATGTGCTCATACTCCTTCTCAGAGTTAAAGTGGTGAGCATAGCTCCTACCTGAAAGTCCCAGAGCTGGCGATAATGGTACTTCCACCATTTTGAAAAGCAGAAAGAAGCAGAGCCAGCACCCAGGGCTGCTGTGACAAAGCTGCTTGCCATTTTTAAAACTCTCTAGAACAGGAAAAGATTACAGATACACAATAGGACAGATTCAGACATAAAAGACCTCTAAATGAGACACACTGTGTTTTTTAAAATGTACATAGGCTTGGGAGAAAAAGAAAAAGAGTATAGAAAGTTATAAAAAGAATTAAATGGTTTACAAAAAATTATTTAAAGAGACAGTACAGACAGTCATAGATTAAAGGAGTAAAGATAATAAAATAACTATTAAAAAGTAATAGAGTAAGAAAAGTCACATAAAAACGGAATATAAAAAAGAGTCTGGATTATGCATATTGTTGTGTTTTCGTTGGATTTTTTGACTGTGAAGGACTAAGTACCAACATATATATTTTAAAGGTATTTTGTCTTCAAAATATGGATCTAAGAATATGTTGCTTTGGAAAAGAGGTTCTTCTTTTGTTTCCACAGAGGATGAGAACCTGTGGGATCTTTCCAGACTAATGTGGTTTAATGGACTAAGACCCCCCTGAAAGGTTGCCTTGAAAACTCCTCAGAAAATTACTTCTCCCAATAAACAGCAGGAAGCAGTTTGGAGAAAACCACATCCATATTCCCAAATATTGTTTATAAATGTTTGTTTATATTTAAAGGGGATATGCTATATAGATTTACATTGATATGGATCTTGTTCTATTAATACAAATTTAAGGTCAATTTTGCTATCTGCATGTTTCTGCTCCTAATTAAGGTATTGTGTTTGTCAGTTCATTTAAAATTATCATTGTGTAAATGTAATGTATAATTACAAAATATAGGTTAATAGAGAATCATCTATAATAATCAAGCTTGTAGTCATGTTAGTTAGGTTTTCTAGATATATAATTCAGTTAGATAAGTATTCTTTAAATCTTTCAGAGACCTTCAGAATATAATACTTAAATGCTTTAAGAACTTAGAACTTTTCATGGCATGAGACACATCTGCTCCTGGCAGCATCAATTACTTCAAGAGGATGATGGATATCAAACAGGCACCTTATGGAGTTGGTTAGCCATTTAGGCAAGAAACTGCTCTTGCCTGGATTGCTTGATTGTATGCTGTGTGAACTGGACATGCAGGACTCACAGAAAAATGACTGCTGAACTTGCCTAAAGGTAAGACCATCCTTCAGGGTTTCTGCTTCATCAAAGAGTCTGCCAGACATTATGCAAGGTACAGAAGAAAGTGACTGACAAAGTGCCAATATAGGCGCACCTGCCTTTGAAATTTTCTGCTTTATGGAAAAGTCTGCTGGATACTATGGGCCTGTAGGCTGAAGATGGATGCAGAAGAATATCTCTGTCAATTCTTGAGTTCTGGAAGTAGCTTACAAAGCACTTCCTGTTTTCTTAGGTAATATTATATCCTTCTGGGTCTTTGATGAAGTTAAGAATTTATAGTTATAGTTTTCCTTAGATATGATAAAAGATAAAGTAGATATAAATATTATAACTGTAATTCTTGCTTGATACCTGTTTTGTTGTATGTAATTTTTCTATGTTAAAATTAAAACCTTCCTTATTTACACAGAAAAGGGGAGGTGATGTGGGATTCCTCTCTGTATGTTGTGAATACCATTGGTTAATAAAGAAACCATCTTGAGCCCATGATAGTGTGAAATAGAGTGGGGGGAAAAAAACCTGAATGCTGGGAAAAAGGAAGTGGAGTCAGAGAGAAGCCATGGAGCTGCCACCAGAGACAGACATGCTGAAACCTTGCCAGTAGACCACAAGCCTCATGGTACAATATAAAATAATGGAGATGGCTTAATTCTAGATGTAAGAGCTAGCTAGTAATACGCCTAAGTAACTGGCCAAGCAGTAATTTAATTAATACAGTTTATGTGTGGTTATTTCGGAAGTCTGGGCGGCCAGGAAACGAACAAGAGGAGGGTGGCTGGGAACACCCTAGCGGCCTCCTATTACAGGGTGTTGTTAAGAGAATGGTAGTAAAAAAAAGAGCACCCCAGATGCTCTGGAGAAAATGCTGAATAAGGACCCTCCAGGGCTAGAGTGAACCCAGGGTAGGCTTCAACAGGTAGTTGGAAATGGAAAGGAAGATGCCTATCTCAAAGCATTATTTACAAGGCTTGAAGGGCAAGTACTAAGACCACTTTTCCCCCTGAGCTTTTCAGAGATCCTGGAGAAAGCTCTGGTCTGTTGGTCAGTGGGGTCTATGTTGCCATCTGGTGGTTGATTGGAATATGAGTTTTAACGGCCTGGCTTACCAGGGCTGGCTGCTTTGTATGTAGCCAAGGAATGGTGTGAGTGGATGCTGGAGTTTCTTGTGATTTGGAGGGAGGGTGGTCAGGAAATTAATGGCATCTCTTGAATTTTCCAACTTTTACCTTTTCTAAAAGATTACAACACATTGCACTTTGGACTGTCTCTTTTCCCCGAGGGCGTTGCAGAAAAAACAGAACAGAGCAGGAATTTCATGTGCCTTTTCCCTCCCTCATAGAGCTAAATTTTAAACTGCTACCTGCCTGCCATACACTAGATCCTAATATATTTCACTGAAACTTTCCTTCACAGCCATCTTGAAACAAAGATGATGCTTCTAACAGAAGGAACTTAAAACCATGAGACATCATCAAGACTCTTGGTACATACCAATATTACAATATGTTGTGCTGTGCTAGACACTAGAACACAAAGATGGATTCCCCTAGGAGTTTTCCCTGTTAGAACAAAAGCTTGGAAGAGGAGAGAGCTATTTTTCAAGTAATAGTGTACAAACCAATTTCATTGTAATAAATATCCTAGCAGAAAAAAAATATAAAGTACATGGTACTTAGAGAAGCTAACTAACTGCCCAGCCTGCAGCGTTATCTAAGCATACACTTCCCCCAGCATGACTTGCCAAGCCCTGAACTATGTGAGTAGAAAAAAATACAATCTCTTTCTCTTTTCTTCTTCCCCTTTGATCTTTCTCCTTTTAATTCCATTTTTGTGGGGTATATTTTCTATTCTTTCCTCCTAGCTAGTTCCTTTGCCATTGCTGCACTTTTCTGTCATCACCATCGGTCATTGGATTAATCATAAATTAATGAGAGGCTTCACAGTGTTGCATAGCAATTTCCCCTCAGCAGGACCTACAGACATTAAAGGGAAAGTCGTGAAGACATCAGATATAAGGGAAAGCGAGATGATGGGATATTTTAGGACAGGGTGTTTACAAGGAGGTGGAACAATGGGATATTCTAAGGGGAGCTGAAACATTTCATCCTGCAGGGAAACATGTTAAGACAGGAAGTAAATAACTCAAAATGGCTTTAGGAAGTCCCTGAAGCTGACCAAATGCACTGGACTCTTCTCTCCTCTGAAGTAAAGAGTCGTTCTCAGACAAGCCCGGAAAACCCAGAGACCAACAAAGAGCCTGAAAGAATCAGAAACCAACCAAACTGTCTATTGGAAACAAAAGACCAGCTCAGCTGCCTGGAAGAGGCTCAGAAGGGCTGAGTCACCTGGAAAGCGCACTCTCCAAACTGCTGAGCTGCCTGCGGCTGTTCGGTGGCCTCCAATTTTCCAGCTGTTGTGAGCTGTCTCTCGTGCTGGCCTGGCGTGGGCTTTGGTGATGCAGATGTCTTTCAGTCATTTCTTCCCAAGTAGGTAACCCCTCATCCATATTCCGGTAAGTAATACCAGTAAAACTCATTGATTCACCAAGCTAGACTTTGGTGGTGAAGGGAGACCAGCCAGCTCTAGCGTGATGAGCACAGCTCTGGCTGGCCTTGCCCTTCTCCCCTATTCCCTCTGCCTGTTAGATTACATACCTCAAGGTAGCAGCCACCAAGGCCTATTCTCTTATTTATCAATCTCTCCTCTTGAGGCTGACTACAAAGGTCCAGTTATCAAAGTATGGAAGTCCAGTAAGCAAAAGCTCCCCTTGGCTCACCTAGTTAACATGCTCAATTAAAACTAAACACCTCATTCTGACGGGATTTCCCTCTATATCTTTATAAACAGTCATTTGCCTATGTGACATGTCTGTCTCTCCTCTACCCAGAGACAGTCCTTTGACCCACTGGGACAAATATCCCTGCCCCCTTTCCCTTGTTTCCTTCCCCTTCTACCTCATCCTCTATCTCCTGTGTTTGTCTCTTATCCCTGCCCTCTGTTCCTCTAGGATTAATACATCTCCGTGGTGCTGAGTACTTGGCCTTGGGGGTCCTGAGCTAATAGTTTCCCTTCAGATCATATCTGCACTTTCCTCTGTCACAGGCTTCCTATCTAGATGTGTGTGTGTGTGTGTGTTGTTTCTCCCAGGTAAGGCTGTCACACAATGCATAGACATATCAAAATCACCAACATGTCACTCATCCACTGTGAGTCAGACACTGACTTTGCTTGTGGTCCAAGCCTTTGAGGTATTCATTAGTTTAGTATGGTCCACAGCATGATGAGTTTATGTCAGTTTATTCAGTGAACAATCGCTTAGCACTGACTTTGCGCCTGCCTTAAACACAAGGAGTCAGGCTGGGCTCCTGGGGATGTTCATTCTATGAGGGGAGACAGAAAGGTCAAAGACACACATGGATTTCTCTGGTAGTCTGGCCCAACTGTTGCCTAAGGCCTAGGTAGTTGAGACTTTTATATACTGGGAAACTACCCTTGGGAGTCTGTACTTCACCCTGTGAACTATGGCAAGGACATTTCTCTGGTTGGGGAGTGGTGAAGCACATGCATGTACATGCGTATGTGCTTCTAAACATCTAGTCGCCGTAAGTTTTCTATTTTTTGTTTTGAATAGTAATATTTTACACAGATTAAAATAAAAACATTCTAGAATGCATTAAGATGTTTCATTCACACCCTGACCTTTCCACCCCACTCCATAGTCCCTGGAGACAACCATGAGATTTATTCCAGTATGTGTCTTTATGCAGATATGATCAGACATATATGCATATATTCATTCTCCTGATTTGTATGCTATAAATGCTATAAAAGTGACATACTAAATATACTGTCTTTGTGTTCCTTTTATTTATCCTATATCTAGAACTTTTTCTACATAAAGCATAGACATGCTCTTAGTTCTTTTAAATTTTAGTTTATTGTGTGCCTATTTATTATGTGTGTATACACATACACACATACATGAACATGCACATACCACGGCACAGGTATGGAGGCTTTTTGTAAAAGAAAGCAAACTATCTTTTTTAATTTTACATACCAATCCGAGTTCCCACTCCCTCTACCTATCCCCACCCCATCCTCCATCCACTCCTCAGAGAGGATAAGGCACATTATTGCTTTGAGGAAGGACCAAGGCCCTCCCTACTATATCTAGGCTGAGCAAGGTATCCCTCCAAAGAGAATGGGTTCTCTAAGAACCAATACAAGCAGTAGGGATAAGTCTTGGTGCCACTACCAGTGGCCTCTCAGTCTGCCCCAGCCATACAACTGTCCCCTATTCAGAGGGACTAGTTTGGACCTGTACTGGTTACTTCCTTGTCCAACTGGAGTTAGTGAGCTCCCATTAGCTCAGATAAACTGTTTCAGTGAATGTCCTCATCATGGTCTTGACCTCTTTGCTCACATTCTCAGCCCTCCCACTCTTCAACTGGACTTTGGGAGCTCAGCCCAGTGCTCTGCTGCAGGTCTCTGCCTCTGTTTCCATCAGTTCCTGGATGAAGGTTCTATGTGACATTTAAGATATTCATCAATCTGACTACAGAGAAGGCCGGTTCGGGCACCCTTTTCGGAGGACAATTTTTAAAAATTGTTTTTCACCATCCACCTGGTTGAAGCAAGAGTCTCTCTTCTAATTGCATAATTCTGCTGAGCTGCATACCTAAGGCTAGCTGGCCTTCTAACATTCAGGCCAGAGTTTCCCCAAGTTCCTCCTGCCTCTGTCTCCCATCCTGCCATAGGGAACACTGAGATTAGATGCACTTTTACATAGGTTCTGGGAATTTAACTCAGGTGATCAGGCTTTGAGCAGCTGGTCTTTTGCTCACTGAGCACACCCGGCACTTAATTCCTTTGTGTGGGTACAACTCAACAAACTATAGTTTACCAACTGCTCAGCGACGGGCACCAAGGCTGTGTTCAGTCTCCCTGTTACAGATCAGTGGACCATGAAGGCCTTGGGCAGATTTGTCACTTTGATATACAAAGCTGAATTCATAGGATGTTTCTAAAAATAAAATCAAAACCAAAGAAACAGCGTTGTTAAGCTAAACGGTAAATATAATTGTAGTTTTGAAAGCTACTGCCAAATTGCCCTCCAAGGAAAATAAATCACTTAAGCAGTTAAATTCCCATTAGCAGTAGTAAGAATTATTGCTGGTTTTCTGTTTGGTTTGGTCTCCCTTTTCATATAATCTACATGAACTTAACCTGTGGTATGTGCCTCTTCCTGGTAGAGCACTGCTATTACCAATGTCGTCATTCAGCTTCTTCAGGGTTTATTACTGTTGCTCTTGTTGTTGGTTTAGGGTTCTTCCTATTATTATTTTTTTTTTCAGATTGGCTTTGGAGGAATTGCCCTTGTTTCTGCAGAATAGCCAATGACTCAGAAGGTGGGCTCAAACACTATGGGTTAATTTTCTCATCGCATGTTGGAACAGAATATCCAACAAAAGCAACTTAAGGAAGCAGGTGGGGGTTAGTTAGGCTCACAGTTTGAAGGGATGCAGGTCTTCATGGAGAGAACATCATGGAGGGGAGTGGGAAACAGGCCATTTTGCCTCCACAGTCAGAGAGCGAAAGGAAATGAGCCCTGGGATGTGGACTGGTGAAGACTCATTCAAGGTGTGTCTCCTGTCGGGGACCAGCCTCAACAGAAATACCTCTCGCCAGGGTAAGGGCATGGGGATTTAGAAATATAGTAAATGATATGAAGACACGAATGGAAATAATAAAAGGGAAACAAATAGGACAGTATCAGGAGGGAATTTCTCAGTGAGTACTGAAAATTTAATTTCTCACTGCTTAAAATACCCCTGGCCGCAAAAGGTAGGAGTAAGACAAAAGACTGTATTAATATGATACAAGGAAATTGTAATCCGAGCCTTGGCCTCCATCTTTGGAGGCCCCTGCCCACCACACCTTGAGCTCTCCCCAGGAAAGGTCAAGACCACTCCCAAAAGCTATTTAAACTGCTCCCCAGAAAATAAACACCTGGTTTCCCTCTTCCTCTCCATTGGTCATGGTCACCTTGGCGGCTTCCCGGTTCCCCTTGGGACCGCCTGGAAGCATAGCTGTCTTATTAAACCTGGATATCTTTTAATTTGGTTTGATTGGGATTATTTTGCATTGGTGGAGTGGCTTGGTTAGGAAATATTCCTAACAGAAATGAACATACCAATTGAAAGTCACGGGCTACATTCTGTTGCTAGAACAAAACAAGTCGCCAAGTCACACCCTAGACCAAAACTCTCTGTAGGCGAATCACTCCCTGGGTGGAATCTCAAATTATTTCCATAAAGAACTGGAACTTAGTTGGATCCTACCCCCTATTCCGGAGCACCAGGTCTGGCAATTAGCCAAACCTGTTGACAATAGCCTTGAGAGAGCAGAACTCTGATTTACAACTAGGTGGGGCCTTTGTCTGAGGTGTAAGCACAATAACCTTGAGGGAAGTAGAAACCTGTCCCAATTCTCTAACCTTTGGTCACTGTGGAAATAGACCATTTTGGGTCTCCACAGCCTTTCTTGGTTAAGCCTCTCTAGAAACACTCTCACTAGCATGCCCAAAGGTGTAGCCCATAAATGACTCCTCTTCCAGCCAAGTTAATGATGACTTTTAACATTTGATCCCTTGAGGCAGGCTTTCACTAACAGTGGATGGGGTTGGGACAGAGTGAATGTCCAAAGTACAAAAGGGTTTGAAGTCGGCTTTAGCTTTCCATCAGGTCCTCTTCAGCCTTATTGACAGAACCTACTGGTCAGCCAGAGATGTGTGGGAAGAATGCATACCCTCTTTGAAGCTCTCTTTCTTCCAGATTCCTGTAAGACTACTGAATTGGTTGAGCTTCCAACCAACAGCGGAACAACTTCAGGCCAGCATGGCCCAGAGCAGGCACATTTGCTTTGTATCAAGTTTGCCCCATGTACTGAAAACTCTACTGAGTGCAGGGTTTTGTCCTCTTCTCCAAATCAAGACAACTTTCTATGAAGGAAACCATAGCCCTACTTTACCCAAGCTTGGAAGGAAGGGAGCAACCTAAGCAAGAAAACCACAAATTCCCACTTTTCTCATGAATAATCTCAATACACTATTTGTATCTGATCAACTTCAAGAGCCCTTAAATGATGGGATTTTTTAATATAATCCAATCTCACGTTATTTTTTTAGAGGGTTTGTCAACCATTTAGCTCTTGAGATTGCTAGATATCTAACTGAAATTACCTGGTGCAAGTGAGAAGGAAACACAGAACATGCAACAAAGCCACTTAGGAGTTTATTAGAGGGTGGTGTACAGGCCTGGGGAAGTCAGTGGAGGGAGGGAGAGAGAGAGAGAGAGAGAGAGAGAGAGAGAGAGAGAGAGAGAGAGAGAGGAGGATGGAGCATCCAGCTTTTAAAAGCTGTCTAGCACATGCGCACAGGGGTTTGACGTGGCTACACCATATGCAGATAACAGGACTCACGCACACGCGGAAGGGCTTAGCTGAGTCATACATGGATGATGCAACTACGCATGCACGCAAGGGCTTAGCTGAGTCATATATGGATGATTCACACAGCACATGGGTCATGTGGACCCTTTAACATCCCCAGGGGCCATTAGGCACTTCTGCCAGAGGGCTTGTCTCACATGTATGGCCCCTAGAACCTGGAAGTAACAGCCTTATGTGGCTGAAATCATTACATTCCACCCTTTGTCTATTATAAAAATTTGGGGAATTTGGGATCTTTAATGGGTGGGAATGGGCTGTCGTTAAGGTCTCTCATGACTGCTTCCTGCTGATTTTGTGGGTGTCGGAGAGCTGAGATACTTGACCATGTCCTCGGGTGGCTGATACTTTTGTGTTTTTTCTGGGATCTGTGGAACAGTCTGGCTGGCAGCTTGGACCTCGTAAGATGCTAGAAAGGCAGAAAATTATGTCTGGAAAAAATTTTAGGTCCCGGCGATTAAGGCAGGAGAGCCCCAAGATGTAAGATAGAGGGTATTTGTGGGGGATGGAGGAAGGAATTTCCCAGGGGTTCCAAGATGCAAGATAGAGGGTATTTTTTGGGGGGTGGAGGAGGGAATTTCCCAGGGGTTCCCGAGATCAGGAATGATAAGGGAAGAATTAAAGGATACTTATTCTGGGCGTGTCTGGTCCATTTAGATAGGTCCAACTGGCTCCCTGGAGCTTATGGGAAAAAATGTTTGTAAAGAAATAAATTTTAGACATATTAAAAGCTTATAATTATGATGATATAGTATTGGAATGAAAGACGGTAGGGAGGAGGAAGGAAAAGAAGGGGAAATTTAGACCCTCAATGTTTTACCTGAAGCAAATCTTCAGGCACTTGTTCTCTTTAGCATCATGGTATTACCTTAACACCCAGGAGACACTGCTGCAGTCAGTGATAAACCCTATATGTTAAAGTCTGTTTTGTGAGTTCTTGGAGTTTGGGGCTGTGAATGTCCTCAAACTCGTTATTGTTTCTTACCACCTGGGCTTTTGACAGTCCTTGTACCACTGGCTTTATTTTTAATGATGGTCCCTGTAATGACAGCTGAGTGGTTAACTGGAAATTTAAGCATGACGTTGGAGATATAGAGAAGTTGATAAAGCAGATAGGAGAAAGAGGAAGAGGGAGAGCATATGGGGGTTTTGGCACAGGAGAATTGAGTATGGTGATGAGACTTTTATTTTTCTGGAACTGGAGAAAGAGTGGCTGATCTTGGTGCCCTCTGGAACCTAAGGGAACAGGGCCCTGTATGAGTTACCGTATATGAGGGAGTATCTTGAGCTGGAAGAGTAAAATGTTTAAGGTGGGACGGGTGGATCCAATGAGAAAGTCCCTCTAGCTTGGCAGCTATGGGAGTTACAAGAATTACTTTAAAAGGGCCCTGCCATTTAAGGGAAAGGGGTAAAGAGCATTGGTCTGGGAGAGAATAGCACCTGATCCGCTACTTTAATCGGAGGTGGGCATGAATTATTGACACATGGTTGGGGTAATGAGTAGTTGGTAAAATCGCATAATAGGGAGTGTAGATGGGATAACAGTGGAGTAAGCAGGTGATCAGAAAGGGGAGAAGTTTTAGGGGTTAAAACTGGCTGCCCATGCATGAGTTCAAAGGGTGAGATGGAAAGGGGATTTTGGGGAGAGCCCTAAGCCTAAAAGGGGCCAGAGGCAAAAAATTTACCCAGTTGAGGTGAACCTCCTGTGACATCTTAACAAGAACATTTTTTAAGAAACAGTTAGTTCGTTCTACCTTCCCTGAAGACTGAGGGTGGTATGGGATATGAAAATGTCAGGGAATGTTAAGAGCCCCAGATAAAGTTTGAGAAATCTGGGAAGTAAACTCTGGGCCATTATCCGACTAAGAAGAGATTGGGATTTCAAACCAGGGGATGATTTCTCGGAGAAGAAAATCAGAAAATGTCTGGGCCCTCTTGTTAGTGGTGGGAAATGCTTCAATCCACCCAGACATGGTGTCCGCCAAAACCAGGAGATATTTAACTCATCTGGCTGTGGGCATATGAGTAAAGTCAAGCTGCCAGTCAGTTCCTAAAGGAATGGGAGTAGCTTCCCACCAAGGTAAAAAAGGCAGGGGTTTGTTAGCTGGGTCCAGAGCGGAAGTGGAATGTTCTTCCAGCTCAGATAGCATAGCCAGGAACATGTGAGCAGTGAACAACTTGCAGGGACAGAGGGCTTAGACTTAGAGCTTTGATAGTAAAAGGCTTGGTCGGATATAAGGAAACTGCTTCCAGATGTCTATGCGCTGACAGTAGCTAGAAAGCTCCCCTAGACTATTAGGGTCAAAGGTGCCATTAGGCAACCACTTTAGATTGCTGTCTAAATTGTAACAAGGCCAATTTTTGAACAAAGATGGACAAGTGTGAAAATCTGTAAGTAGGGCATTAAGGCCTGAGGTTTTAGGGCCTCTAAAAGACATCCTAGGGAGGAGGCTGGATTGATGGGCTTGGATGGCTTGCTACCCATAGCTGAAACTGTGAAAACCTGCTAAAATAGCAACACCACAAGGCCTACAGGGAGACGTCTTTCTACTATAGTCAGGGTATAAATCAGTGGAGAACACCACAGGACCTGTAGGAGAGCGTCTTCTGCCTACAGGTGGGGTGCTAGGGCCTGATTGGATACAGTTGGGGTGACTCAGAAGCCAGAGAGGCCTCTAGGCTGCTCCAAGCAGCCTTTCATGGTGGGGGAGGGGGGAAGGAAAGGAAAAAAGAGAAAGAAAAATCTGAGGGGCCCTGGGCCCCCAGTTGCAGAAGGACCAATTTTAGCTAAAAGAAGCAATCCAGAGAATGTCAGTGAAGGGCTCAACTGTAGCCATAAAGACTGTGGTTGGGGGCTGGTCCCCCATTTCTAGGAACACCAGAAGATTTCCAGGAACTCAGCAATCAATTCCTCGGGTTTGGAGAAATGGTTAAATTGACCAGAATGAGGGAAACTCACCAACTGAAGCTGGTGGCGTATGTAGAAATCACGCTCAGGCAAATGGAACACGTGGTTATTGTGGAAAAAAATACCCAGTTCCAGATCCCGACCCCGGAAGAGGAGCTTGGGGCGGGAGAGACTCCTGAGTTTCATGGCACCAATGAAATTACCTGGCACGAGTGAGAAGGAAACACAGAACACGCAACAAACCCGCTTAGGAGTTTATTAGAGGGGGCGTGCACAGGCCTGGGAAAGTCAGTGTGCAGAGAGAGAGTGAGGAAGATGGTACATCCAGCTTTTAAAAGCTTCCTAGCGCATGTGCACAGGGGGTCAACATGGCTACGTCATATGTAGATGACAGGGCTCACACATGCGTGCAAGGGCTTAGCTGAGTCATACATGGATGATTCACTCCGCACGTGGGTCACATGGAGCCCTTTAACATCCCCAGGGGCCATTGGGCACTTCTACCTGAGGGCTCATCTACACATGCATGACCCCTAGAACCCTAGAACCTAACCTCTTGTTTTTAACAAGAGTTGTAATCAGGCTGTCCACACAAGCTAATCTCCACAGTCCTGAAGCACAATTAATAAAAACTCAGAGAGAGATATTGGGGTTCAAGCTGAAGACCAGAAAAGAAAAGCAACCAGCCACAGGGTCTTACCTCGACCTCAGTCCAAAAATGGTGATCCTGACACCAGCAAACCTCAGAATGAAATTGAGACTGAGGGCTGTCTCCTCCCATTTTATAATCCTCTCTAGTTCTGGGATTAAGGGTGTGTACCACTACTGCCTGGTTTCTATGGCAAACTAGTGTGACTACTGAGATTAAAGGTGTGTGTCATAGCTACCTGGTCTGTAAGGCTGGCCAGTGAGGTTGTTTTACTTTTCTGATCCTCAGGCAAGCTTTATTTATTGAAACACAAACGGAATGTCACTACACAGTCCTCTGCATTTTATGAAGTCAGTGCATTATATAACCCAGGAGGACTGCAGTTAAAGTTAGCCTTAAAACCCATACTTTGCAGGAACATTTAAAATATCACGTAAAGAGCCATTGTCTGTGCAGCCAATAAGCAGACTGGGGGGGGGGGGGAGCACCAAGTCAGACCCCCAAGCCAGTGCCTGAACCCAAGATTGAAGGCCCAAAGGGACAGTAATGCGTGCTTTCACGATGTAGAATGTCAAAAGCCTAAGGAAAAGTTACACCTTTATTTCTGACAAGGCTGCCCAGACCAAACAGAATGTGGAGTGCTGTTTCCGTGGGCTGGATTCTCACACTTCAGTAAGGCGTGTACGGCCTCTCACTCTGGCCAGAAGCTGTGTTGGCTGCTACAGATGTTCCCACGGCTAACAGTGCATGACTTCGCTCATCATTGCATAATGGAAGCAGCTTTGCAGGCGAAAAGATCTGCCATATAGAACACCTTGGGGGATGGGTGGTAGGATATTTTGTAACAAACTTCAAGACGAAGAATGAAAGAAAGGCAGGCACTGCGCCATGAACTGCCGATCTGAGAGACTGACTTCTCCTTAGTGCGGTACCTTCAGTCAGCCCCACTCATCCACCACTCCTTGCATTCCAGGCCCTGGAGCTGGTACCCTGCCAGAGCTGCTCGACTCCCTCCCCCGCCCCTCATCATCCCTCTGCCAGGGAAAGAACCTTGCCTCACAGTGTTGGCCCTGAGAAAGGCTGAAAAAAGTCAAGCAAGGCTATCGGCAGCCATGCCTGGGAGACAGGACTCCCTTTCCATGGGGTAAGACATGCCACCAGTCACAGTGGGGCAAAGTACAGCAAGCAAAACCCAAGGGGAGAGGGGGTGATGAGCAGTGAGCTCCTGGCACCTGTGGTCATTAGACAAGCCTAGAACCTCTGGAGTGACCTTTAAGACATTGCTCAGTTCTAAGGGCCTGCAAAACTGGTCTGCATACACCGACCATATGGAAGGGAAGAAGGAGGAGGCGTCTAGACAGAGAGACCTGGAGGTATGAGGTCAGGGGCAGTGTCAGAGATGTCAAATTTGGTTGGAGGCTGACTGACAGATTCCTCCTGGCCCTAGTTAGACTCCAAGTTAGTGCCTAAAATTCTCTCCCCGCCCCCAAGCTCTCCCATTCCCGTTCCGAAGCTGACACAGTTGACAGCCATTTTTGCTGTGTACAAGGTACAGTGACCCCTTGGTTAGGTCCAAGCAGCCTCAGGAAGACTGGGAGTGTTGTTCTGAAGAAGGCTGGAGCTGTTTAACTTCACCAAAGCTTCCATTCCTAGAGTCTGTGTTTTTAGAATAGGGAAGGGGGGGGGAGTGTCAGAAGAGATGTGACCTCAGGTGACTGAAGGTGCCGGGCTTGAGGCTTGGTAGATAGGTGGGAAAACTCATTTTAAACTCTCAAAATCTCACCTTCCCCTTTAAAAAGAATAAATCCCCCAGGACATTATTTGAGGGGTGTGCAGTGGGGGAGGGGGAGGCAGTTAGTTCAGAAACTCAAGCCTGCAGCCCTGCAGTCTCAAAGCCTCTCCTGGTGCGTGGGTGTCAGATGGCTTCAGGGACATCTTCAGGTTGCTACCTCAGTCAGAGCCCCAGTCTGCAACGCTATTATGTGTGGCTCCCTCTGGTGGCTGATGGCCACACGTGCAACCGACTCAGTGTGCTTGAGGAGATTTCCATGGAGGAAGGGGTTCATGCTTTGACAGATAACCTGCTAAATTAGGTGGTAGGAGCAGACTTCATCACCAAAGCCATACAGCATAGCATGTGCTTCCTATGTGCTCGGCACAGGGTTAACAGGTAACGTGGAAGTAACGTGTAGGCAAAAAAAAAAAGTTAAAGAGGTGGACTCATAAGACTGTGGTAGAGCCTCCTGGGGCACTGGGGACAGCCAGTGCGAAAACCATTGTCCATCTCTGTGCATTCTGAGTTTGAGGACCAACAAGGAGGCAGCTGGCCCAGCAGAATGAACACAGGGAGGGTGGCTGGAAATGAGGTCAGAAAGGTACCCAGGGACAGATGGTAAAGAGCCTCTAGGCCACAGAGGACTTTGGCTGTGGTTCTGAGGGTGAGAACAGCCATTGAATTTTGAACAAAGTCGAAACGCCACCTGATTTGTTTGTTGTTTGTTTGTTTTAGGTCTCTCTTGCTTCTGCAAGAGGCGAAGGTAAGAGCAGGGGCCTTGGGAGTCCACATTTAAGATCACACTGTATGGTACTGGTACTGAAATAAGGGATTAGAGACCCCATTTGGGTAGATTAGTCAAAGGCTGCATCCTGGGGTTTGTGTCTGAGCAGCTGAGGAGAGTTGCTACCTAGAGAGGTGGGGGAGATTGGAGGTGTAAAAAGCAAATGAGAATTTGCCAAGCCTTGACTGTCTGTTAGACTTTAAGTATTGATGCTAAGTCACCCAAGGAGGGTTCTTCACCCCCTTGGCCTATCCTGTGGGCTGGCTGGTTGCTTGTTTGACTTGGTTTTGCTTTATTTTAGACAGGATCTTTCGGTGTAGCTTCAGTTGACCTTGCTGTGTTGACCAGTCTGTCCTCAGAGCCCCCTGCCTCTGTCTCCTGAGTGCTGGAATTCTAGGCATGGACCAGCAAGTGCAGTCCTTACATTTCTCTTATTCTTTTATAATTCTCCCTGCTTTTTCTTATCTAAAGGCCTGGACTCAAGGCAATGCAGACATTCCAGGGAGCAATTAGAAAAAATGTCCTTTCCCATACAAGCATAAGGGCCACCCTCCATGTAGCACAGGGTGTGCCTATGTGTGGTCCCATGAGCCCTGTCTATAAGCAAATAAGACCTCACCTTGTAGGGCAGGTGTTCTCCCTGTTCTCCACTCACAAGCAAGATCCAGGTAGCATCTTAACATCCATCACCAGATGCCCATCTACCCATCGTCTCATGAGTGAGCAAGCCCCTTGAGGAGGGACAGCATCCTTATTTTTTCCTACCACCAACATCTGTCAGCTCCAGAGTCTTTCCACCTCACAGACCTAGCCAAAGCATGCATTTCCAGATGTGATGTCTCTCTGCCACACAGATGAGCAGGAAGAGGGTAAGGGAGCTTTGGTTAAAAAGCCTATGAAACTTTTGTCAGATTTCTGTAAAGTATTGTTTTTAGCTCTACAGATGCTGCCAATGAATCTCTCTTTTTTTTTTTTTTTTTTTTTTTTTTTTTTGTCTCCCAAGGTCCTGACCCCAGTGCAGTACAAACAATGACCCTGAGAGATACAGTGGTGTCCAACCTGCCATGTCCTGTGCTGTGAAGGTAAGAAGGACCCTTTCTTCCCTTGCTTTCCCCAAGATGTGAGCATCCTAAAGAATGCTACCTGGTACCTCCATATCTCCTCACTCCATCCACACTGTCATCCAGAGGGTCTCATTCTCCCCTTGGTTTCAAATGCCCTTCCTCAATAAAAGACTTGAAGCCTCAGCCCCCAGAGCCTCAGCCTCCATCTGATCAAGCCAGCATTGCCATCTGCTGAAGTAACAATGAGGGACCAGTTACACTGACCCCACAAGCTCTTACCTGCCAGAACTCCCCAACTCTGGGGACTGTGCCTTTCCAACAGTTTCTAGCTGGCACTTTCTACCTTTGTCATCTCTGTCCTCTTCCCTTCTAACCTTCCTTTACTTGAACAAGTGGCTTGAACCCACACCCTTGCCATTTCTCATCGGGAAGCAACCTTCCCCTGCTTGGTTTCCAGATCCGTTCATTATACTACACTTTCATTGCAAATTTCACTATGAATTGCATAACGTTTATCTGAAGTTATCTTCGTTATAGCTGTCTTTCTGAAACCTGGACTAGAGTCTGTCTATCATCTCCCACCCCAAGCCTTCAATGGTCCCCTGTTCTCAGAGACACAATAGATCCAAACTCTTCATATGACCCTTTCAATCTTCCTCTAGTGGTCTCTCCTGGTTTGCTATGACCTTCCATGATGCATACACCATTGTTGCAGCAAGGTGCCTCAGTTTCTCTGTTCTGTCCGATGTCCCCTTAAGCTGGAATTCATTCAGCCATGTAAATTCTTATTCTGCAGATATGAATTGAGCCCCCAGAGTGTTCCACTCTCCTCGTGGAATTTGATTTCTAATAAAAGGGAGATAAGATAATTAAAAAGTGCCTATAAAGCAAATTGATAAATAAAGGTACATCACAGGAAGAGGCATACAGTGTGATAAAGGGCAGAATAATCAGAGGTGTTTGAGATAGATTGCTCTATCTTCATCCAGCAACTGATGGAAGCAGATGCAGAGATCCACAGCGAAGCACTGGGCTGAGCGCCCAAAGTCCAGTCTAAGAGATGGAGGAGCAATAATATGAGCAAAGGGGTCAAGACCATGATGGGAATACTCACTGAAACAGCTTACCTGAGCTAGTGGGAGATCACTGACTCCAGACTGACAGTGGGGGATCCAGCATAGGACCAAACTCTGAATGTGGGTGGCAGTTGCAGGGCCACTGATAGGGGACCAGGATGTATCCCTACTGCTTAAACTGACTTATTGGAGCCCATTCTCTTTGGAGGGATACCTTGCTCAACCTAGATCTAGTGGGGAGGACCTTGGTCCTGCCTCAAAGCAATGTGCTAGACTTTGTTGACTCCCCATGGGAAGCCTTACCCTCTCTGAGGAGTGGATGGGAGGAGGTGGAGAGAGCAGGAGGAGGGGAGAGAGTGGGAAGTGGGATTGGTATGTAAAATAAAAAAAGATTGCTTTAAAAAATTAATTAATTAAAATTAAAAAGAAGAAATAGATTGCTCTAGAGAATCTTTCTTCTAGTTGGGAAGAACGATAGATAGATAGATGATAGATAGATAGATAGATAGATAGATAGATAGATAGATAGATGATAGATAGATAGATAGATAGATAGATAGATAGATAGATAGATAGGAAGGGAGAGAAGGAAGGAGGGAGAGAGGGAGGGAGGGAGGAAGGGAGGGAAGAAGGGAGGGAAGGAGGGAGGGAGGGAGGGAGGGAGGGAGGGAGGGAGGGAGGGAGGGAGGGAGGGAGGGAGGGAGGGAAAACCACGTAGATATTCCTGCAAATGCTCAAACCCCACCCCAGGCACTACAGGAATACCTGCAATTCCCAGCTACTAAGAAGACTTAAACCCAAGAAGGGAGGGGCATTGCTTTGAGCCCAAGTGTTTGAGACCATCTTAGGCCATCCACCATGGTAGGCCTTGTGCTTAAAGAAACAAACCTGCTCAAACCTCCCAAATGCCCATCCTTTATGAATGTTTGCTTGCTTGCTTCCTTCTTTTCTTTTTATTTACATAGTAGCCCCAGTTCCCCCTCCCTTCCTTCCTCTACCACCAACCTCCCCCCATTCCACCCCCACCCACTCCTCAGAGGAGGTAAGGCCTCCCTTGGGGTGTCAACAAAGTCTGGCAAACCAAGTAGAGTCAGGACCAAGCCGCTCCCCCCTATATCAAGGCTGAGCAAGGTATCCAACCATAGGGAATAGGCTCCAAAAAGCCAGTTCATGCACCCAAGTTAGGTTCTGGTCCCACTGCCAGACACCCCCCCCCCCCCAAAGAACAAGCCACATAACTGTCACCCATATTCAGAAGGCTTAGTTCTTTCTTTCTTACATGCAGTTTTCTAATTGGCTGTCCAGCTTAAACAACTCTCAGCCTCGGGTCAGAAGCAGACGCTGGCCACCTTGCTTCCCCACCCATCCCTTTAGCCTCTACAAACTGAACTAATATGTATGTGCCAGGCTCTGCATCCCCCACAGAGGTGGGCCCAGTGCCCTTGGGACCCAGCCAGGTCAAGACTCATCTGTTCCTTCTGCCCCTGGTTCTCATCCATGTGGCCATGGGCAAGTCACCTTACCCTAAGCTTTGGTGTCAGCGTGTCCAGTGGGGATGAAAGCAGTGCCAACCTCCTTTAGCTCACTGTCTTTCTCACACATGCCCGGAAAGATGACCTGTGCTTTGACCCTCATCCTGGTTCCATGCCACCTCCCTCCGGCTCGAGCTTTGTGTCCTACTTTAAATTATTAGAGAAAGAGCTTGGGCTTGCTTCTGGGAAGTTCACCGATCTTGAAGAGGGTGTGGCGGCTGAAAGAGCCGTGATTCTCAGTCTCCAGAGAAGTAGCTCCGCTCTCTCCTCTCCAGCCCACTGTGCTGACCTGAGAGCCAGAAATGTGACCTGCTCCAGATGCCCCGGGGGGAAGACCAGCTGTCGGGTGCATGTTCAGGCCTTCGTCTGTCCACCATCTGTAAATTCAGTCAGGGAGATTTGCAAGCCTATGCTATGGAGTTCAGAGAAGAGAGGAAACCCTTCAGGGCATGAACTCCCCTTAAAGCTTGACTCTGCCTAGGTCCACAGACTCCTGGGGACTCCTATACCACCCTCCCAGTTTAGGAAAATGTTCAGTTTTCTACACTATCTGAGCCTTTTCCTCTTCCATCAACCTAGTTGCTACTTTCTTAGGCACGGTCCCGCACCTTCTATACATTGCCACTGGGTGGCGCTGCAGGATGATCCTGGAATATCAGGTGGTCCAAGTCTCCTGCTTGGAAGCTGCAGGAGGAGGAGAAACCACAGGGACTCTCTCGGTGCCTTCCCTCCCCCATCCACACCCCCACCCCGACTCGGCCCCACTTCCGACCTGATCATTGTGCCCCCAGATCCTCCTCTTCCTCTCTCAGTTGCATCTTTGCTCTCCAGCACCAGGAAATCATCAGCCAAGATGACTCAAAAGCCTCCTTGATCTTCTCATTTTCCCACTCCCTGCTTCAAAGACTGGGTCAGAGAGGCTGAATCTCTCCAGGTCCGTGATCTGAGCTCCCTGAACAAGATCTGCTCTCTCTCTCTCTCTCTCTCTCTCTCTCTCTCTCTCTCTCTCTCTCCACTCCATTCCATGCAAGGTATCTTCCCATTTCGCTGATATTCCGTACTCAGTCTTCATTCAACAAACATTCAGTCCGAAATAGCAGCCCAGCTTCTGCTCTGACCTGAAAGATTCCATTGTGTGTGTCACCTGAGCAGGGTGAGCCCATTGTCTCCTATGAGGCCTCAGCATTGCAGACTCCCTGTGTTCTGCCATTGAGGGCCTTGCTTGGATGTGGAGAACATCATTAGGATGCACTGAGCATCAGTTTGGCACTGTTTTTGAATTTTTGAGGTACTTGTTTTCCAAGTGATCTTGATTTTTGAAGTCTCCAGATCCTTCCTTCCCTTCTAAACAGACAATGGGAGAGCTGCAATGAGAACTGCTGTCCTGCAACTTGGAGAGGCCGAAGCTCAGGTCCCACTCGGTCACTAGGACCAAGTGACCTTGACCTCTGTGAGCCTCGTCATCACTCAGTACAGTAGAAGCAAGGATGCTAGGAGAAATGCAGGGGCTTTTTCCATTGCTTTCTTGAGATGCTAGAAGAGATGAAGGGGGTATGTCCACTGCTTTCTTGAGATGCTAGGAGAGATGCAGGGGGTATGTCAACTGCTTTCTTGAGATGCTAGAAGAGATGCAGGGGGTATGTCCACTGCTTTCTTGAGATGCTAGGAAAGATGCAGGGGGTATGTCCACTGCTTTCTTGAGGCTCCCACTCCTCAACTAAAGTCAAGGCAACTGTCTTAGAACAAAGAGATCATACATGCATCCAACTTTCACATTTTACAAATCAGTAAAGTGGGGTTAAAGAGGAGAAAGTAACCTCCTCCATGTCATATACCCCATGGCTACCTAGGGAGTAGCAGGAATTGATCTAGTAAAGGCCAGGGCCATCGCTTGATTTTAAGTGGCTTCTCTTGTACCTGCTCTGTTCTCCTTCTCTATTATCAGAAAGAGGGAAATACTAGGGGTCAGACTAGCAGCCAGGCACAGATAAGCCAGGGTGGAACCTGGATACTAGGGGCTAGTGTGTGCCAGGCTACGTTCATGGAGGTATGCCTACCTTTGAGCCAATTGAGCCACAAACTGAGTTAAGGTGTTTCCATCTGGGGACAATGGTGTGGGTACAGACACTTGGAAGCTAGAATGATCTCAGAGAATGGCCAAGTTGGTGCAGGGCAAGAGAAGGTGAAGAAGCCAGGTTGTACCACTGAGTCCATTTGTCTGCTGGAGTGCACCAGGCCACAGTGGATGCCAGGAAAGCCAAGATAAGAGATACAGCCTTGCCCTCCTAGTAGACAATGGCATGGAATGACAGTGGGGATCTCAACCTGATCTGATAGGTTCATATCCTGGGCATGGGGTCAATAGACAGAAACCAGAGAGAACACCAGAAAGACTTCCTGGTAGACTTAGCATGAACTGAGTGTTAGAAGTCACTGAGTGGGCAGAGAGGGTGTTAGAGCTGGCTGAGGGATAACTAAAGCCAAAGCAGGAAGACTTGCAGGTTCCAGAAGCTGTCACACATGTGGTAAGCAGCAGAGGTAAGAAGAAATGGACTCCAAGCCTGTCTCAGTTCAGATCTTAGCTTTATACGTCTAGATTAAGCCACTTGGACCTTCAAGTCAGTCTAGTGTGATGCCTGCATAGACTTCTAAGGTGGGGGTCATGGAGGACAGAGGACCATCATAGAAGGCTTTGGTTGCCTTTCAGGAAATGTTGGTTGATCGTAACAACACAGAGTCAAAGAGGAGTTAAAGGGATACATGATCCGGTTTGCACCCTAAAAAGGTGACTACTTCCCCTTTAAGGAGAGGAGAGCAAATGGTACCCTTAGTATGAAGACAGAGGGCCAAAATGGGTTTGGAGAGATGTGATCATCCCCGCTGGTGGCCAGAGCTGACCAGACAGGAAGGAGAAGTGAGGGAGAGCACACAGGGATGTTGAGGCCATGTGTTTGGCTGGACATAGAGGCCGTCGTAATAGAAGAGGAAGCATGGGTCTTATAACGACTTCCAGGTGTCTGGATTAGACAACAGGGGACATGGCAGTGTCTCAGGGCACAAGGAACATGACAGAGACATGGGCCTGGGAAGTGAAGCTCACACAAGTCCTAGGCGGAAGGCAGAAAACTCGGGGAACTTGTCATGAGTACAGTAGCTGGGCTGCTTGGAACCCAGGCCCACAGAGCAGTCAAGTGGCCTGTGGCGTTTCACACTTTAGCCCATTCCAACTGGTCTTCAGATGGAGCCCTTACAGGACCACCATCCTGGCCACACTGAGAACTATCGAGGAGCCCCTGGGTGACATGAGCTGTCTAAAGAACGTGTGTTGCCAACCTCAAAAAGAGCCTTGGGAGAGAAAAACCAAGGGACAGTGAGTGAATTTACCTGGGCATTGTACTCACAGGCATCTTATATCATAGATGGTCTGAGAACCCTCAGAGTATCTGCCATAACTGCCTGATGTCGACCATTCAGCTCCCATTTCCCACAGAGGATGGTAATACTGTCTGTGTCACACTTGTGTCTGCCTGGGACAGGCTCCACTCCAAGTGGTTTATCCTCCAGCCTCACCCTGAAAGTGCATGACTGAGGAAACTGAGTCACAGCTAAAGCCCAGCAGGCTGGAATCAGGCCCCGACCTGCTGGCACCTGTTCCGCGCTCTGACCCACTGCATTGTTTCATTCACAGGTACTTGGGGAGCCCACACAGAGCAGCCCAGCTTTAGGCAGAGGCACACCGTCTGCAGCCAGTCTTGAGTGAGGAGTACGGGACACAGCAGACAACTCAGGCCAGGAGCCAAGTCTTGGGCTCCACCCGGAGCTCTTTGGAAGCAGCTGGAGTTCATCTAGACGCTCACTTCCTACTTCCTACAGAAACTGACCTTGACTTTTCTGAGTTGAGTAACAGATTTCTGAAGTCAATAGGGCAGCACTCTACTTTCAAGGATGTTCTCCAATGTCTGTTGATACACGCATGCAGGGCCCCAACACAGCAGAGCAACGGCAGTGATGTTCACGGTAGACTCAGCCCACTAGTGAATCAATTTACCAGTGGACTTCACCAAACCCATTCTTAAGTTCCTTAAACTCCTTGATCCTTTGAGATTTCAATACGCACTGGCTGTAAACATAGGTTTCAGTCTTTCTGCCCTTTGTCCTCCCCCACCCCCACCCTCGTCATCCCGTGAACAAGGAGGTGGGGCTTGAGAGATTGCATACCTTATTTCACAACTGAACTCCTGAAAAGAAAGGTCAAGTGAATATCCCCTGGACCACACAGCTCTGCGCACCAAGACTGAAACCAGATGTCGTCCGGTCCTCTCCTGAGCAATGCTCCAACGCTGTGCAAATATGAGAAGCATTCCCCGAGCCTTTGCTGGAACAGGCAAAAGAGGATTAGAGTCTGGAAGCTCATACCACTGATTCCAGTCCCAGAGTTAACTTGTGGCCAGTTAACCATTGACATCAATCCCTTTCTAGAGCAATCTTCCTGCCAGGTCACAGTCCCTCCTCAGGATAAAAGGATGTACCTTCAGGGGTTTCTGATGGTCTGAATCCGCATCCCCAATGGTGAAACCTGTTATCCAGTTGGCAGGATGACTCGTGCCACTTTGAGTTTGGTCCCAGCCATACTACTTACCAGCTAGCTTACCCCAGCCAGTGTCTGGTCTTTTCTGAACTTCAGTGTCTTTCTCTGTAAAACAGTCAGTCACATCTTTCCCTAAGCCTGGCTATAGGCATTAGATCACATACCCACAATGCCGCCCTGCCCTGCCTGCCTGTGCCAGCACACAGCAGGTACAGGAGCACCAAGAAGAAGTGCTGCCCATACTAAGAAGGTGACCCCAGTACAATCAGGGAGACTTTCTGGGCCCCTAAATGGTGCTAAATGGGAGGGACTGGGATTGGAAACCCTTCTTTTCTGCTTCTGACTCTAAAACTCAGATAAATACTTTATTGTTGTATGCTTTATGTGCAATAAATTGTATTGCTTAAAACATAAAATTTGAGACATTTTGATAAGGAATAAGCCTGCAAAACTGTCAACACACTCAAGATAATAAACATAGCCCTTACCCCCCACCCTGCCGCAAAGAAATCACTGGCAGTACATCTCCCATTCCCTTTCCAGTACTTCCATCCATGCAACTACAGACCTGATTGCTTCCTGTCTTTGTAGATCAGTGTTTTGCATCTTCTAGAATCCTATACAAATGGAGCTGCACCATGATTCTGATACTTAGTGTGATTATTCAATATTTATCTACATAAACCGTTTTTTTCATGACTACAGTTACTTGCCACTCCCTGCAGTGGTCACCACAGCCTTTCCCTAAAGGCCAAGCATGACACTAAACACAAGGGAAAGGAGAAGTCACTGGGGGGAGGGGAGAGGAGGTAGAGGGATGGGGGATGGGAATCTCACCAAAGAAAAGGAACAAGGGACAAGCTGGTTGTCCCTTTGGAACCAGGACTAAGAACTGGAGATCTGGAAAGGGACCTTGATGATCAAAGCCCTTCTGACTTAATTTACCCGTGAAACTGGTTAGCTGTCCCCTCCATATATCCAGTCCTACACTGCAAAGGGGCTTTGCTTCCTTGTTGGGCAGATTAGGAGACTGAAGCACAAAGATTTTTGATAACTGCTCTCAAGTTCTCACAACTAACAAGTGCCTGTGTTTGGAATTGAACCCATGCTCTTTCCTATTGTTTCCTCCCCAGCCCTGATGCAGAGAGCTGCCTTTCAGAGCATGGGCTATTGTTGTTGTAGCCTTTTCTTCTTTTCTTTCATTAGCTGTTTTATTCCCCATTGTCATTCACACTTAGGTCAGATTTTAAAAGGAAGGGGGAAAGGGGAGTGCCAAATGAGGGGACAACAGCAGGGGGAAGAGGAAATTCCCAAAGGGAAGTGAAATTCAGACATACTTGGCATCCATGCACACACTGTGGGGAATCAGGATTCCCAAGAAATAACTGATTCAAGACCCAGAGCCACCATTTCTTGACCTCGCACAGGTCACTTTCCCTCTGCCTCTATTGCCTTCCAAATGAATGGCACTGACAGACAAGTCAGAAGACTGAGAACTGAGTGTTGTGGGTCCCGGGGTCTTAGCATAGCGCTGGCCACATGGTAAGCATAAGCCAGCAATTAAGATTATTATTATTAATTCTCCCACAAGAGTTTTTCTGCTATCCACACCTTTTGTTCTACAGTAAAACATTGAAAATATGTGCACACTCTCCAGTAGACATAAGCATGACAAATAGGAGAAACAGAAACCCTCGGGGGAATCTCCCAGAAGGAGTCCATAGTGGAGGGGTGGAGAAAGTATTGGCTGCCATAGCTGAGACCATGGGAAGCAGGAAGAACAGAAAACACACACCAGTGGCTAAGTAAGAGAAGAAACAAACTGAAGGCTAGAGATCTGAGGAGAGTGGGCAGAACACTACAGATCAGTCTTTACTACGTGGTTTTTGGATGCTAAACTCTTCATACACAATTTAACACTGACAGGTTGCCGCTTCTGTAGTAGATTTACTTATCTAATAATAGTAAGTAGATTTACTTATCTAATAACTGGCCGGGATTAAAGTCTGAGTTTGACAGGTAAAACACCCAGACTAGATTCTGGATCCTTCATTGACAGACCATCTTCCAGGAGTCAGAACCCAAACTAGTACGGTCTTAACAGTCATCAGTTAGCCCCTAAGTCTTCTCAGGGTACTCCATGCAGTTCTCGGTAGGGTCCCAATCTTGAAACCCACTCTACAGACTGCCACTGGGGAATGGCCACATCCCTCAGATCCTTCCCTTGCAGGGAAGCAGGCTTTCAGAACTTCAGATACTCTCATAGAAAGGATTGTCTTAGCAAAGAGGGTCCAGGAACAGTCTTAACTACACTAGAGCCCTCTGAACACCAGAACTCTGTGGCCCAACTCAATCCATCCCTCTGAGGAGCACCGAGGTAGACAGGGGCCTGCAGAACTGAGCTAGCGAAGTCTTGGAACGCTTTTGAATGACTTCTAAGGCTTCCTGGACTCCCAAAACACCATCACCCCCAACTAAACCGCAGACTTCCTACATAAATTCTTTCAGAGACAGAGTATCCTGCTCTACCCACGCCAGGATACGGTGAGCTGCATCCCCAAATTCAGATTATAACGTGGGTCAGCTAATGTTGTCAGATCTGTGAGAGGGCATGGGCATTTGCAAGGAGCTGGCCCCTCCCAAGGGCAACTGTGTGTCCCCCCCCCAGCCTTCCCTGTCCAGAGCCTTAGGGAAAGGAAATCAGAAAGACAAGAGGCTGGCCCTTCAGTTCAGTTGTTCCTGCTGTTCTCCCAACCCCCACCCGGTGAGGGGCAAAGAAGGCCGGTGAGTCTCTACCACACTGCAGCCAGGCCCTCACCTGCTGCATTGCCCTGAGAAGCCAAAGCTGTGCTGGGTAAGATCTAGGTGGGGCTCAAGGCTATAGGATGGCGGGGTGGGGGGGGGTGATGCAGAAGCAGGAGGTCAGGGGCACCGCGGGGGGTGGGGGGGTAGGGTCTGCAAATCCTGTCTGGCAGCATCTTAATAATAGCAACACATCTCCCGCGGGGTTGAATCCCTCCTCAGGCCTGGGATAGTTGGTATTGATCGGTTCATCTTGCCTACTTCATTATGTTGGCGAGAACCTCTCCAGAGCTCCTTAACTTCTGCACTCTCCACTTGTCCCGGCTCAGGCAGCACCTAGTTGAGCTCTGCACGGAGTTCTGGTGGGTAACCTACGTTCTGCCAAAGAATGGGGTGTTTTCTTTGTGGTAGGGGTCGGGGACACGGAGGGGGGGATCTAACCCGATGGCCAGCTCGGTGGCGCCGGCGAGCGACACACCTCACCGGCTCTGGCCCCCGTCGGTCCCTTTAAGTCGAGTTCGCTGCGGGGCCAGGTGCGGCGCTGCGTGGCGCGGTGCGGCGCGGTGCGGCTGCGGGCGGCGGCCGGGCGCTCCGTACGCGCCGCCCGCGGGACTGCAGAGTCTGCTCCCGGCTGGCCGCCCGCACCCCGCCGCCACCACCGTCACCGCCCGCTGCTCGGATTCTGCCGGCCCTGGCTGTCACCCAGGAACATGGAGGCTCGGATACCCATCTGCAAGGGTAAATCAGTGTCCGGCGTTCGGTTACGAGTGCTGCCATCCTTGCCCGGCTGCAGCGCCCCAGAGGGGCTGCAGGGTACCCCGGTAGTCTGGGCGGGCGAGCTGGTGCCGACCCCTGCTGTCGACCTGGAGGGCTATGGACCCGCGCCGGTCACGGCGGGTGGGGAGTGGGGACTTTCCCCTTCTGAAGAGTGCATGGAATGGACTTGGGGACCCTGTGGTCTGTGCGTGACTTAGGGCGGAGGGCGCAGATTGGAGGTGGCGGGTGATGGGAAGTGCAGCTGACTGCATAGCCATGTCTGGTAAATAGTGGGTGGGTAAGATAGGACCCGAATCACTTGGGTCCTCCCGGTTGCATTTGCCTCTTGGCAACGGAGTAAAATAGGCTTCTCTGCAGTCGCTGTTTTTCCACTTGGCCGGGGTGGTGGGCTGCCGCGGAGTCCCCTTGACTGAGAGGAAGCTAGATCTGGGGCAGCTGCCTGGAGAAGCCTGCTCTGCACTGTCAGAGTTCGGGCTCCTGTGTATTTTCGGGTGGAGACGTGTCTCGGTGGTCCCTCAGCTGGACCTCGCAGGCACCAGCTAGGCTGTCCTCGGGCCCGCAGCGGGAGCCCACTGCGCTGCGCAGGAAGGGGTTAAGGTGGCACGCTCAAGCCGGCCGACGGCTGCAGGCTCCGGTCAGCCGCGCGGATTCCGGCGGGAGCGCGCCCGGCGGAATCCCGGCTGGAACCCTGGGCGATGGGAGAGGTCCCAGACCCCTCCCGGTACTGGGGCCAGCGGGATTGGGTCGGCGGGGGGCCAGCCCGGAAGCCAGTTTCCTCTAGGCTCCCCCTCTCCGAGAAGCCAATCCGCCTCGCAGCCTGGCAGCTTGAGCGTTTGTTCTGTGCTTCCCTGCCGAGATGTGAGGGATTTTCTCTTGGGAAGAAATCAGTGGTCGAGTGCCTGCCCAGCTCAAATGCCACCCAACCCAAAGCAAAGCCTGAGGCCTAGGGATCCCGGAGGGAGAGTAAGTTCAGCGACCCCGGCTATTCAGCATGCTAACAGAGGCTATCTGGCTGTGTGCCGGGGGGGGGGGGGGGGGGGGGGGGGGGGGAGTCTATCTCAAGCTGGGAAGGAGTGTGTGCTGGGGGAAGAAGGAAGGAAGGATTGCTTCTTCACCGGGACGTAGCTAAGGTCAAAGAGGAAAACCCTTCTCCTGGGAGATAGGTGTTCTGACACCAGGATAGAGAAAGCTGTGTCGCTCCTGGTGGCAGCAGAGAACTAAGGGGAGAAAGTATTTCAAGCTGATGAGAAGAAAGGCTTGCTTACCCAGGAGAGGCTAAGAGGGTACAGGGTAGTTCTCTCGGTCACTGGGACCATGGAAAGCAGGCATGGGGGTTTGCCAGAGTGCTTCTAAGTCTTGGTTTCAGCTGCCAGAAACCCCTGGTTTCCAGCTTGCTGCTGTGTTTTCCAGGCAACATCACACCTCCTGAGGACAACCAGGAGAACTCTGGCTTTTGCTGAGCTGTGTGTCTTACCTCCTTCCTTCCAAAGGCTTCAGACCCAGGCTTTACTCTTCTCAAGTCCTGAATGCCCCTGGCCAAGCATCCATCTGTCCCTCCAGCCCTATCCAACCCTAGAGCACACCTCCGGGACCTGGAACCTGCCCTCCTGCTCAGGGTGACTCACCATTATTCCCAGCTCAAGTGAGAAGATGTGACAGGGAGCTGAGCCGCGTATCTGTGTATCTAGGATTCCTGTAGCATCTGATTTGCTCTTCAAGGAACCACAGGCGCCTGCCTGGCCAGGTAAACCAATCCATTAATAACAGCTTATAGAGGTATTGGGGATGGTATCAGGGACGAAGACCAGGCCCCAAACACCCTACCATGAGTACCTCCTGTGGTGCAGGTGTTGGCAAAACATTAGCATACTGCCTGGCGGAAGGCTCCCTTCTTGTTATGGAGCTGTGTCCCAGGATGCTGTGTGGTACAAAGGAGCCTGTTTCTGTCACCTGCCCCCAGTGCATTTCATTCTATAATTGAAAGATTGTTCCCTGAACCCTACTGATCCCCAGACAAGTTAAATGGCGAAAGTAGTGTCAGTTGCAGGGCTGATGGTATGCTAGTGTTCCTGAACTCTTAGCCGAGAGATGGGGGCATCAAATGCAGCTCATGTCAGGTTGCCAATGACTGGCGGTCTCATGCCCTTACCTGCCTCTGTCTTTCAGCCAAACGAGGCTGTGTCTCCAGCTCTCAGAGGGCTCTGGGGCTCTCCTGCAGGAGCACAGCCTGATGCTTCTGTGTTCCCTCGGGTCCAGTTACCAGCACCCTGAGCCCCCTGCTGCAAGCAGCCTGACAGACGGCATAGAGTAAAGCACTCTCCTCAGCCCCAACTATGACAGTGGCTACCGGAGACCCGGTGGATGAGGCTGCTGCCCTCCCTGGGCACCCGCAGGACACCTATGACCCAGAGGCAGACCACGAGTGCTGTGAGAGGGTGGTGATCAACATCTCAGGCCTGAGGTTTGAGACTCAGCTAAAGACCTTAGCCCAGTTTCCAGAGACCCTCTTAGGGGACCCCAAGAAGCGGATGAGGTACTTCGACCCCCTCCGAAATGAATACTTTTTTGATCGCAACCGCCCTAGCTTTGATGCCATCTTGTACTACTACCAGTCTGGGGGCAGGTTGAGGCGACCTGTGAATGTGCCCTTAGATATCTTCTCTGAAGAAATCCGGTTTTATGAGCTAGGAGAAGAAGCGATGGAGATGTTTCGGGAGGATGAAGGCTACATCAAGGAAGAAGAACGTCCTCTGCCCGAAAATGAGTTTCAGAGACAGGTGTGGCTTCTCTTTGAATATCCTGAGAGTTCGGGGCCTGCCAGGATTATAGCCATCGTATCCGTCATGGTCATTCTGATCTCCATTGTCAGCTTCTGTCTGGAAACCTTGCCCATCTTCCGGGATGAGAATGAGGACATGCATGGTGGTGGGGTGACCTTCCACACCTACTCCAACAGCACCATCGGGTACCAGCAGTCCACCTCCTTCACCGACCCTTTCTTCATCGTAGAGACTCTCTGCATCATCTGGTTCTCCTTTGAGTTTCTGGTGAGATTCTTTGCCTGCCCCAGCAAAGCTGGCTTCTTCACCAACATCATGAACATCATTGACATTGTGGCTATAATACCTTACTTTATCACCCTGGGGACAGAGTTAGCTGAGAAGCCGGAGGACGCCCAGCAAGGCCAGCAGGCCATGTCACTGGCCATTCTCCGTGTCATCCGGTTGGTAAGAGTCTTTAGGATTTTCAAGTTGTCCAGACACTCCAAAGGTCTGCAGATTCTAGGTCAAACCCTCAAAGCCAGCATGAGGGAACTGGGCCTTCTGATATTCTTCCTCTTCATTGGGGTCATCCTCTTCTCTAGTGCTGTTTACTTTGCAGAAGCTGATGAGCGAGAGTCCCAATTTCCCAGCATCCCAGATGCTTTCTGGTGGGCAGTCGTCTCCATGACAACTGTAGGCTATGGAGACATGGTTCCAACTACCATTGGGGGAAAGATAGTGGGTTCTCTGTGTGCAATTGCAGGTGTGTTAACCATTGCCTTACCAGTCCCTGTCATAGTGTCTAACTTCAACTACTTCTACCACCGGGAGACAGAGGGAGAGGAGCAGGCCCAGTACTTGCAAGTGACAAGCTGTCCAAAGATCCCGTCCTCCCCTGACCTAAAGAAAAGTAGAAGTGCCTCTACCATAAGTAAGTCAGATTACATGGAGATACAGGAGGGCGTGAACAACAGTAATGAGGACTTTAGAGAGGAGAACTTAAAAACAGCCAACTGCACATTGGCTAACACAAACTATGTGAATATTACCAAAATGTTAACTGATGTCTGATGAAGCCTATTAATGTACTCACAGCTCCACAGGACTAATGCAGATGTTGCATAATAGCCTGCATTGTAGTCAGTGTCCTACAGTGTGCATCTGGTTCTGCATGGAAAGCAATAGTCGTGCAAGTGACTTTTGACCTTTTGATTTTTGATTTAGAACACAGAATATTTATCAATGGCTTTTATGAAATCTTCATCACTGACGTACAGGTTTCCAAAGATGGGAGTCACCTATGGAGCCAGCATCTCATTGGCACAGTGCCGCCACCTCATAGCCCACACACAATCCATCAGATCAACGCCAATCCTAACACCCTAACTAAAGGCAAACACACCTGGCAGGTGCCTTCTCCCTGCCACACCCTACCACCCCACTTCAGCCCACCCACCCCTGCACAGAGGAGCGCTACCATGGCTTAGTTTGAAAGTTCTGCTGACTACTCCAAAGGTCATTCCCATTTTTGCCTTGAAAAGAACACACAGTCCTGTGTGTTGGAATTTCTTTCTGTGTCACAGGCTGGGGTTTGTAGGTTGCAGTTGCCAACTCGATGCTCCGGAGGCTTATGTTTTATAATGGAGATGCAGCATTCTGCTTTTTCTCTGCAGTGTTGGTGTGGGGGAAGCCCAGGGGGTGGGGGAGGGACCGTTAATATGACCAAATATGAGTTGTCAAGTTTTATATTTGTTCCCTTAGGCCTATGGGGAGAAGCTTCCGAATTCAGGGACTTCTCAGCTTCAGATCCGGTTTTCGCAAGCTTCAGGGTCACAGAACATGTTCGATTTCTTCTCTTACTCTGGAGTTTGCAGGCATCTGCTTTCCCGATGGTGTGGCCCTGCTCCACTACAGTGCAGTGGAGTGTACCAGTCATGCAATAGAGCTGCATGGGTGTTCACTGCATGAATCTCAATATTTAAAATACAGAAGATAACCTATCTTCCTAGTAGCCTATACAGTATTCATACGTAGAGTATTAATAGCCTTGGGATGGTATTGAACTAGGCTTTTTTTTCCCCATCAGAAGGCAAAAGCCCTCCATCAGGGAAAAGCAAACAGACTATTTGGAATGGGGAACCAAAACTTCTGGCTGGCCCCCCAGCCCACCCATCTCTGTTCTTTCAATGGGAGCAAAGACTCTGCCATACCAGGAGAATGAACAGAAAAGTCAGAGTCTAAACACTCACATGACTGAACAGTAGGAATTAATCCAGTCGTGGGTATGGCTACAAAGCTTACCAGGACACTGATCCTGAGGACAGGCAGATCTGTGGGTTCAATGTACATAAATATATATCAGCTATCTATCTTTCTCTCTCATGTGTTCCTCTAGTAAGCTATAGAACAATTGCATTTGAACATTGTATAAGCTTATGCAATATTTTGACACAGGGCAATTTATGCATGTGTTTGACTATGTGCACTAGAATATATATATATATACATACACAAGTGTGTGTATATGTACATTATACACACACATACACACACACACACACATATATATATATATTCATTCTCTGGAGTGCAGATTCAGGAGCAAATCCATTGCTTGGTGGGTTGGTTGTATAAGAAGCCCAATGGGTATGTTAAAACCCACTGAACCTGGGTTTGCTGTCATTGCCTCAGACACACTCCAGTGTTCATGGATTCCTAGACATTAGAATTGTCTTTCTGCCCTCCATGTGCTGCAGCTTCAGTTTCCCATGGCTGAAGCTTGTCTTACTGAGTGCAGTGCACAAGGGTCCTATAGCCCTCACAGCTCCAGCTATCCTGGGTCAGGCCCACCCCAGGCCTCTTCTCTACAATTCATCCCATTAATCATTTCCATTATTATCCTCTCCCCCATTTGATTCTCTCTCATTTGCCTCTGCATCCATCACTTTCATGAACCTGTCCCTAGGATGGATCCTCTGCTTTGAAACCAAGGAGTAAAACTCCTTGGGACCAGATTCTGCTGAGCTAGACTTAAAGGAAGCCTCTTATTGGTGGAAATTTCCAAATTCTGGAACCAAGGGATGGATTCTCTACACAGCCCAAAGCATCATTTTCAGTACTAAACTCAAAGTCTCTTCCTAGGACACTGGTAATAAGAGTTTCCCTTTAAAAAATGAGAATTGTCCCGCCTCAAAGAGATGTGCTAGACTTTGTTGACTCCCCATGGGAAGCCTTACCCTCTCTGAGGGGTGGATGGGGGTGAAGGGGGAAGGTGAAGGGAGAAGGAGGAAGGGAGAAAGTAGGAGCTGAGATTGGTATGTAAAATTTCAATTAAATAATAATAATAATAATAATAATAATAAATGAATTACCCCCACCCCAAGAACAGGTAAAGAATAAATGAACACCGTAGAGCCTCAATGTAGAGAATGTATTGGCCTTAGGAAGTGGGGGACAGCTTGTGCCTCTCCATGCTTGGTTTCTTTGTCTTTTGACACGGTGGCTTAAATTCCCCAAACACAATGAATCACAATCAGACTGTTCAGTATTGATTCCAGCCCAGGCATCACTGTTCACTAGTTGGTACCAACAATTATCTTAGGGGAGGGGGGGCACCAGCCCAGGGTGCTAGTCCAGGGTGCTCTTTAGTTCCTGGTCACCCACATCCTCAGAGTATCCCATGCCAGACACAAAGCCTCTGTGCTTCTCTTCTTCTCCTTAGTGGGAGGTGGTGCTGAACTTCATAATGTGGGGTGGGAGGGACATACTGGAGGGTAGAAAGTTAAAGCAACCCATACAGAAGTCTAGGTAGGAGGAAGCTACCTATTCATAAAATCCTTGGCCTGGGAACATAAAATGTGCACACACATGTATCATAAAATAAACAATATGTCATTGTCACACAAAAATATAAAATATGCAACATATACGCAAAATAACCATAGGCCAAAATAATATAAACAGTTACAAATAAGAGATATACAAAACACACATGTCGCCCAAACTAGAATGTGCATACCAACACAGAATTTCTGCAAGAGATATATTTAGCCTGTGTGCAAATACACAGCATACAATTCATATGCAAAATATACAAATCCAACTGGGGGACAATGAATATACATCAAAATGCATAAATGATGCTTTATCGTTGTTTCTGCATACGAGCTCAGCATGTATACACAGTGTACAGAGTTATACTAGATACACACAAAAAGCAGTGCCCATGCCCAACAATACACACAAAATTTAGACATTGAATCACTAATCATGCGTACACTTCCACATCTAAAATTTGATGGACAAAGGCAAGGGATCAGATTTAATTGCTTTTCCTTGCCTATATCAATAACCCTCAACATTCTCCAAGGAGCCTCTTCTTTGACATCCAGGCTCATTCCTGAGACAGGACTCCTGAGGTTTCAAGCAGAAAGATGGGCCGCTACATCAAGCACTGAAATCTCCTGGGTTTGCTACTGTTCACCTTCTTTCAAACAGCACTCAGAGTGCAGGGAAAGTGAAATGACCTGCAAGAACTAGCAACCTAATATGGGCTTCCATGATGTACCTTTTCTTTCAGAGAAAATCCACACAGATGACTCAGTCTCCCCTCCAAGTATCCACAATCTCCAGGTTTATCCCTATTCTCTTGAAGCAGTGATGGCTCAAGAAACTATAGGGTTCTGGACCCTAAGCCAGGTTGAAATACCCCAACATTCTTTGAGCCAAAAGATCTTATTACCCAGCCTTCCAAAGTACCTCTTTGTCTGGAGCCACATCAGAAACTTGATTCTCTATATGGACTTAGCTCCTAAAATGAGACACCTTTTCTTGCTCGTGGCATTTCACTCACCCTTGGGCACGAATCCAATAAGTCAACTCTTGATCACCATCTCTGAGTGTTCAGTCTAGGCATGCTGCCCCACCAGGGCTCCCAGGGAAGCCTGACCTCCCATTCAATTGTGGTGCCTTGACAAAACTGCAGACCAATTTAGCTGAAGTAAAATGTGATGAAGGACGCTAACCTATGTCTAAAAGAGCGTTAACAATCTTTAGAGGACCTGATTTTTATCCTCTATTCTAACACTAGATTTAAACACTTTGTAAGATTACCCACCATCATAGAGCCCCAGGGGCTGCTTCTTCCTGCTCGTAGGACCAGATAGGGCCTGAGTGCCTTTTGGCAAAGGTGTTATGTAGCCTTGGATCAAGTTTCGTGGCTCTATTTCTATGGTTCCAGGTTTCTGAGCACTCCCTTCAAGGTTCCAGAGAGGAGACAACAAGAACTGAGAATGGTCATGTGATCCAAAACTTGTGCACTGGGACTTGTGTTTCTAAAGCGAGATACCAGTTTCCACCCTAACTTTGTGAGATACTCTGTGGCCTTGGACACATTTTAAAAGTTGGGGTTTCTGGGAGGTTGGGAAGGAAGGTTGGGAAGGAAGGAGTCGAGGAAAGGCAGAGAAATTGTCAGGAAAGAGAAAATAACTGAGCACTTGACTTTCTCAAGTAAGTTTATCAAGAACCAAGTTTTCATTGGTTAAATAAATTTAATTCAGGAACCCAAATTTAATTTAGTTAAGGCTCTGTGCCTTTCTGGAACTTCAGTGGTGTATGAATGTCAAGTCTTGGTGAGAAAAGCTGGCTCTTCTAAGGATCCTCTGCTAACCTAGGAAGGAGGAGGACCCCAGAGCTCTCCTGTGTACCCCTCTTCCCCTGCCGTAACAATCTGAGTGTGGCGGATAGGATGGCTACCTGGCCTGAAAGGGGTCTGGTGTATAGGCTACTATTTCTGGTTACACAATAGAAGTCCCTTTTGCCTTGATAAAGTTTCCATTGTTCAGGTTCAAATTCATGACTTTAGTTCACCAACATCACTAGCCACTCGAGTCAACCATCAGGAGATATATGCTGGAAGCTGTCTTCATAGTCATTGTGACTGTCATCTGTACCCTCAGACTTGGCCCTTGTTGAGACCCCCAACCTCCATGGAGCAGAAAGCAGGGAAGGACAGGAGGAGTAAGGAAATCCCTTACAAGCACCTCAACTAACGTAGTCCACTTTGCCTCTCTTTCTGTCCCCCTTCCCGCTGGAACTCAGCTCCATCCCTCATAGTTTGTGTCTAATGTTTTTAAAGAGGAAATGTACAATAAAAGCAATAGTGACTGTTTTCTTTAGCAATAGCTCTTTCAAAATCTTGCTCTCAGGACTGAAAAGTGATAGATAGTAAATAGACCACCAGGTAATGCCCTTGACCTCTGGACATTTGTTCCCAGTTTCTGTAGTTCATCCCACTTGATCCCATGAATGATTCCTGTCTGCTAAGGTCTGACCTCCTTCCGGAATGAACAAATACACAGAGATGCAGTGTTCCCCCAAGGAAGGCCTGTGAGAAGGTCTTCTTTTGTCGTCTTTCGGGCTCTTTTTTGTGCGCATCTCTCTCGGTATGTGTCTCTGTGCCCCTCTTCCACTGCCTCTCCTTCCTACCTGTTCTTTCACAGCACCCTAGAGACATCTAGGCACTGAAACCCTTGCATTTGAGTGACCTCATGCCAGCCCATCTTGTTGACTTTGTGTTCGTCTGTCAGGTATAATGGAAGCCTATAGGAGAGCGCTTACTGATAGATGAGAATAAAGCATCCTGAGCCATTATAGAAGATCCTTTCCATGCAGTAAAAACCATTACTTGATTCTTTTGCAGCCCTCTCCAGGGAGATGAATATGAGAGAATGTAGCCCTGAGGTGTACGCCTGGGATCAGTTACTTGGGCAGATTTGGGGATTGACCTTTGACTCTCCTTCACAATAGACTGACTTGCTCGACCATATAGACTTTAATCAGCACTTCAGAACAAAATAAGTCTTATGGCTTTGAAGAGAGGTGGACGGGCACAGAGGTGCGGGTGGTCAGGGAGTAGCATTCATGAAATAAACCCCACTTGCCACTACAGGGTGCAACTGTGCAAATATTTCACACATCACCCAGGGTTTTGAAAGGGATCCCTTTCTTGAAACATCTGTGAGGTGAGCTATTACCATTCAGGCTGGAATCAGGGAAGGCCGGCGACCCCGGGAGCCCATTCCATTCCTTCTCAGTTTACTTTGCTCCACACATTCTTGTATAGCCTAACCTTGGGAAATCTCAGGGAGGAGAGTGTCCTGAATGCTTTGCAATCTGGTTATTGGAGGGGAGATGGGAAAATGTGTGGTTCAGCTTCTGTGATTGGAAAGTGGTATTTCTGAAATAGGTTAGGATAAAAACTCTTGCCTTAGTTAAGTAGAGTGTTTTGAGAAGACAGAAGACCTTGCATGGCTCAGCGTCAACCTTCTAAACCTCAGTGCTTGGTGTATGGAAGCGGAGATGAAGCAGACCAAAGAGACAGGCTAAATAATGCTGGCTGAAAAATAGATGTGGGCACATCATAGCTTATCAGAGGATGCTCTGTTTGCCTCTTCCTACTCAAAGTATAGAAAGACAACATAATTCCTGTCAATAAGGATTTTAGTTAATTGGTCCTGAGTTATTTGAGGTTTCCTATATATACCTGTGTGTATATATGTATAGTGTATGTATATATGTATGCCATTATTTCAGAAAATCACACAAATAGGTGTTGACCAATCTCAGTTTCACTAGTGTGGAATAAATTTGGCATTCTAAGGAATAAGCTGCGTTTACTTGAATTTCAACGTGACCTTTTTCGCATTCTTTCCACCTCTCCAGCTCTGTGCTTTTTCTGCTTAAGAAACTATCTAGAAGGCATTTCTTCAAACAAAAGGACAGGCTCAGGGTTGCCTCTTTCCCTTCCCTGCCAGGAGGCTGCCTGACGCAAGGATCAAAGGGAAGTGTGATCCCAGGACCAGGTGCTTTCTTTTCCTTTATTCTGCCTGCCTTGTTTGGCTGTAACCTCATCCCTCGAGACCAGAAAAGTTATGCCCAACTTTGTAGCTCTAGGGCAGTGGAATATTCTGAGACTTGGCACAGGGCTGGTCTCTAGTTTTCTCTCGGTCGGTGTTAGAGTCCTAGGCTTGAATTTCTTGAGTTCTGACACAACCTCAGTGAAGAATGAAAAATGTGGACATTGTGGTCATTGGTGAAATGAACCCAGTAGGCAGTTGAGTCCGCGTAGTGTAAACAGAGGGCCAGGCCTAGAGCAATTAAGACCCACTTGTCTTCTTGGGGGATGAGTTGTATACACTATTCAAGAAACTTCTGGGTAGAAGCCTAAACATGCCCTCCTTGCTATCCTGTCTGGCAATGTTAAAACTCCCAGGGAAACACTTTTCTCAGCCTCATCTCTGCATTAAACTGTGTGCACTTTACTTGGAAGTGGGTGGGAGGGATTCCTCGCTAGTATCTGAAGGTGATACAGGGGTGGCTGTCATCTGCCCGCCTTCCCAGAAGCTCAGAAATCTGGTCAAGTTAGCCACCATCCAGGAGTGGAAGCCTTTAGCCTTGACTTAGCATGACCAGCTGGTGAATGCCGCCGTTGGCCTGTCTAAATGGTCCCCTCTCATCCGGCGTGAGCCTCGGCATGGAAACTCATCTAACTTCCTGTGCTCTTCTACACTCCTAAAATAGTCGGACATGCTCCAGATGAGTGTGCAGCTGAGAAGTCCTTGCATCATTCGACTGACGGATGCATAGTGCAGGTGTGATTACATAATACTGTGAACAGCTGCTGCAGTAGCTCCGTAATGAAGGGGAGTAGAGAAACGGCTGGGTGATGGGACCTTAGGTAGCTACCCAGAGGACTCCACGCTGTGTCTCTGGGTCCTTGTGAGAGTCCTCTAAGCCCTGCTTCTCCTTGAAAACGGCTCCCTAGACACTGCTGCCTTGTTTGTCTGACTGCGTAAACACTCGGAACTGCAGAGAAAGCAAAGGAGGAGCTTAGGGAAGAGCCTGTTCAGGGGCATGCTTTGCTGGCAGACAGTTTCCATATTTGCTGCTAGCGTGACTGGCTTCTGAACTTACGAAGCCAAGGGCAGACTCTTTGGCCTGCCAGGTGAGGCTAGAAAGGAGCACACGAGTTCACAGCTGTTCGCTGGACTAGAGAAGCGAGAAGTGAGGCCCGGGTGGCTTTGGCAAGGGTGAGTCTCAGCTCCTGAGAGTTTGAACATGCTCGGTGCCTGCCCCAGTTCTGCCTTCACGTGGGAGCCAGCGACCCAGTTTCTTTTTGTTGTCGTGCTTGGATGGTTCCTTCATTTGAAGGGCTCCAGGAAGCTGGAAAGTCCCAAGATTGAGCTCCAGCCCTGCTGAGCAAACAGTGCCCCAGCCAAATTGGCCTCTTCCTGGGTTTCTGCATCCATGAACCCCTCTCTCCCACTGAGGGTGATCTTGGAACAGCCAGGGTTAATGGTGCCAGCAAGCAAGGAGGATTCTCTTGTTTCCATTACAGACGGAGCTGTAAAGCTCTTAAGTGGGGGGTTGTTGCGTGCTTATGGGCTTATTATATAGGCTGTCTCTGGAGAACATATCTATATATAATATATTATATATATTATATACGTGTGTGTATAAATATCTGTGTGTATATTTATACACACAACGTGGAAATAGGCTCATGCAGCACAGATTAGTTAGGGTGTCCACTGGCTTCTTTGCTGCTCATGCATGACTCTGCAGCTGCCCTCCCGTGTCCTGTCTCTTAAAAAAAAAAAAATCACTGAAAACTCAAAGAGGAGAGGAAGATAAATAAGCCTCTCTGGGATCAATAGGAAAAGGAACTCCAAGGCTGATGGCAAAGCTTCCTAAGGATGATGCTGAAAGGGAACTTGGGTCTCCATGGTGATAAGAGACCAAGAACCAATGAGAGCTGAAGGCGGAGCAGGACTTGTGAGGAGGACTCATGGGAGTTGGAAGTCATTTAACTATTTGTTTGCTTCATGAAAATTTAGACACCAGCTGTAACTGCATTGCACAGGATGTAGAGATGTTAGCTTTCCTGCTGACATGGTCTGGAAGCTTTCAGCCCCACCAACACTGCCCCCACCCAGGACTTGTGCAGCTGAGAGTTCCTGTGTCAGTAGGGTCTGATGTGTGTACATAGATTATACATATATGTGTACATATGTGCCTCAATGAACATTGCCTGTTCACCTTATCGTGGGTGTACATAGACTTCATAGAGCTCCACAGTCTTTTGTAAATATTGACACAAGTAAATAAGTACATAAATATATATTACTGAGGATTTATTTTAACATCATTCTGTGTGAAATGACAAAAATAAAATTTTTGACAGACACCAATGCTTTCTGCCCTCATTCCTGTTTGGGATTGTTGTCTTTACAAGATAAAAATGTGCCTGTTTTACTCTCCCTTGTCTGAAGCTGCGAAGGCTCATCAGCCCAGAACTGCCCATCAGTCCTGATGATGCATCAGGAACCACCTTAGCTATATGCCCATTTGCCGTTGCCTGTGAGTCCCATGCAGACACCGTGGGACATGGGGAAAGCAGAAATGGGTTTGGGATCTCTGACATTACGTCAGCATCTTCCACATAACTGGAGAATGTACAGAAAGGGGGACTCGAGTACAGAATCCCAGTGCAGCCTAGGTTCATTTAACTCCTTCATTCACCTTTGCCAGCAATGTTGTCTTCAGACCCAAACTCGCTTCTCATTGCTGCAGGTGCCATGAAGTCTGGACCAACTAGATTCTCAGCTCTCAAATGGTACACTGCGTAAACCGAGCATGGAGGTCCATGCCTATAATCTCATCTCAGCAGTCTGAAGGCGGAGGCAGGAGGATCAGAAACCCAAGGCCATCTTTAGGTACATACTGAGTTTGAGGATAGCCTAGAGCACATAACACCCTGTCCCAAAAATAAAATTTAAAAGGACAGAGGCAACCTGGTTCTCTAGCTCTACGAGGTATCTCTTGGAGAAAATTCTGGCACATATTGCTGAGACACATGTGTCTTCTTGCCTTTCAGGGCTAAGTGCATCCAGAACTGAACGTCCCAGCTTTCCAGTGGCTCGGAAGCTGCCATAGTATAGAGTATGACCACAGCAAGGCCCTTGTCCTTAGCCACCAGCAAGTGCAACCTATTTCACCCAGCACCCATCCTTCATCCTGCCCAGGTATCCCACTCCAGACCTCAGTTTCTCCTCCCAACAGCCTGCCATGCTCTGTCCCTAGGAAACAAGCTAAGCCTCCCTCTAGTCTTCCCCCAACTCGCATCCTGATCTCACCTGTAGAAAGGTGTGTTTCTGGGCAGCAGGCACTGAGGTCACAAGGAATAAGATGGGGGAAAAGTGCATTAATTTGCTGCTGACCCCGCCAGTGAGTATTTTTTGTGGCATCAGAGACTTGCAAGATCTGTAGACCTCTGCAGAGCAGACCGTTCTGACCAACAGGATGGGTCTCCTTTCCTCAAAGAAGTGGGAAATGGAGTCAGGTTCCCAGGCTAGCCCTCTTGTTACTCTACTCTACCAGATATGGAATTCCTGACTCCAAGGGGCTGAAGGGTAGCAGCTGTGGAGACGTTTGCCTGTCTCTTACTGCTTGGGGCTTGTTAGGGGAAAACACATGGGGAAGGAAGAAAAAGAAAGTTTCTAAGGGTGAGAACTGAAACAGCAAGGTCTCCAGTAGTCTTTCTACTTGGAGATGGAAAGAATGCTCAGATAACCCCAGGTAGGCCTCCCCAGCCAATTGAGCACGCTGGACAATCTCTGCCTGGCCTGGAGCTCCTGCCCTGTTTTCTCTCCACCACAGAGGCCTGGAGCCGTGGACGGAGTCCACCAGTAACCTCCAGTTCAAAGGGGCATGGATGGTGACAGAGTGGAATGCTAGGGAGAGATCCCATGTCGTTCAGGGCCAGGTCTGAACAGGGAGGAGCAACACTGCGCGGGCCCAAGCGAGAAACAAAATAGTCCCTCCTACCCTCGTGAACGAGAGCGGGGCAAAAGGCTGCGGGTTTAGTCTCTGATCGTCCCTCAGAAGCTGAGACACGGGGACATGCTTATATATCCTCTCTGAGCCTCAGTTTACACACATCTACAAAAGGAGCCATGAGCCTTCCCAGTCTTGTGAAGATTAAATGAGCACCTGGTAAATCAAAATGTCAATTAAAAATATATGAATATACCGTCTCCCGAAATTCCAAGCTGAAAAGACCCACACAGGGCAGGATACTGAGGGCTATGGGACATAAGTTGAAGGATTTGGAGCTGGGGAAATGCTTCAGTGGGTAAAGTGCCTGCTGCAGACTTGAATACCCAGCACACATGTAAAAGCTAGACAAATAGGAGTGCATAAATGTAATCCCAGGGGTGGGGAGACAGGGACCTGTGGATGCCTGGAGCCCATTGACTAGATAGTCTAGCCAAATGGATGAGCTCCAGGTTCAGAGAAAGACCTTGTTCAAAAAATAAATTGGGGAGTGATGAAGGAAGACACTTAGATCAACCTGTGCCCTACACACGTGCCGTGAATGTGCATGTGTGTGCACACGCGTGCACGCGCATGTCACCTTCTTCCACTCTAAGGATTCCTAATCTAACCCAAGATTAACCCCAGAAGACTTGAAACCTCTAAAAAACACATTTGACGTGCCATATTACAGCCATTTTTCTGTAGAAAGTGTCCACAGCTATCCACAAGATCCCAGAATTAAAACTACCGCCCCGTCCTAGCCTGCGATGGCTTCATCATGTTTCCAATGTCCAGGATGGAAAAAGAAAATACTTTCCCAGAATTATTTCTTTTATTTATTATTTTTTTTAAAAAGCCCCTGGAGCTTAGAATACTCTTGTCCTGTGTATCTTCCGGCCACAAGAAGAGAGGAACTCACCCAGCAGCGTGTTAGTGAGGGCCACAGAGCCAGGCCAGACTTTGCCCATCATGGCCTACCCTACCCCACCAGACGTCTCTTTCTACGAATCTGTCCTTCTGCAGTAGCTGTGCCAGGGCCTGAGCTCCAGAATTCGGACCTGAAGTGTCCTCAGGCTGGTTTAGCATAGCTGTCGGGGAGGAGCACATATGTTCTGATGTGAAATTCATGCTATTTAAATGATATGTAAATGCCAAGTCTGCATCTCTTTGATCCCCTCTCAACCCGACTTTCTCGCCAGGGCTATTACTCCCTTTTGTTCCCTCGGGCTACCTCCTCCTCCCTACACTCCTCTTTAGGTCAGTAACTAGCTGCTTCCACAAATCACTGCCTTATCAGGAAAAGATCAAGGCTACTTGGCCAAGTACCTGTTCCATCCTGAACACTAGCCAGAGCTCTGAATGCTTAATGGTTTGTAGTGGAGTTAGGAAGAAGATCTTCCATCTGCACGGCTGCCAGCACTAAAGGAAAAGCTGCCTCTCTCCAGGTCTGCTGCGATGGAAGATTTACACTCTGTTTTGCTGATCATTTGGGGAGCCAACAGTTGTGTGAGAAGGAAAACTGCTGTGAGTTAGGGTGCCTTCTTTCCTCTCCTAACCTCAGCACCTTACATACCATATCTACCTCATTAGCCTCTCCATACCTCATATCTGACACTGCTCCAGACACTGAATATCCACTGAATGAATGAATGAATGAATGAATGAATGAATGCACCTCTCAGTCACAATGGCAACCAAGCTATCCATGTCTCTGGTCCCGCAGAGACAGGGTGATAATCTAGGGCTCCTTTACCTCTATAAGCTGCTCTGAGTCACCTGATTTAAATGGCCCTTGATCAAAATGCCCCCTATTTCCTAATGCTCTGCCCCAGATGTCCCAGAGCATCTAATGTCTAGAGCTAAATCCTACAGAAGTTCCATGGCCAAGCCTGACTCAAGGAACTAGAGCTCAGAAGGACTCCCACGGGACTCTCAGATTCTAAGCCTGAGAAAATCTTGTGGCTTGGGAGTTAGCATTGGGTTCCATTCTCTGTTCTACTGCACAGTACATAAAGGTTACAAAAACAAGACATACGGAGGTATTGGAGGGCAGCACAGTGGTCATAGGGGGTATGTGGTGCCTTGCATGTGCCAAGGACTTACTTTGCACGCTGTGTACTCCAAAATGTGCTTCCCAAGAGGCATGTCATTAATTTACCTGCAAGTTCTGTAAGAAGTTACTGTCTACATTCACATATGGAAACTGTAACCTGGGTTGTATTTGTAAGTCAAGGTCACACTGCCGAAGAGCTGGCAGAGCCGCTGTGCCGCTGAAGCCCTTTCTTAATGAGCCTTGCAATCAATAGAATCCTCCTATTACCACTGTCTCCTTGCCCATGTAACTGAGGACTTCAAAGCTTAGAGGAAGACAAATAAGAAAACCTCATCTGCGTTAACAGTCAAACTATCCTACGTAGCCTGGTAGAGCTGGGTTGGAAAAGACCTTGACTTTGACTTTAAGCCCATTGTGCAGATCCCTGGAAAGTGGCAGCAAAGATCTGTGCGGCAGGGAAAGGCTCTAGCCTAAAGAAGCAGTTCCTCCCCCTGCAGAGCAGGAAGACAGACCAGGTAGGAACTGAGCTAGAGTGTCACGGTCCAAGGGATCTCCTGCCAGGCACAGTTCACAGAAACAAGGCTAGGACAGCTAAGTACTTCTCTGTTTTAGGGGGCAAAGCCCCATTCAGATCCCGGTCAACTAAGAGTCCAAGGCGGCAGGTGGCAGGCACCTTGCCTACACAGTCCACAACCCAACCACCCAGGCTTGTCAAGCTTAGATTGCTGAACCAGTAGAACCAGAAATCTGTGAGAGACTGGAAGGTAGGCAGACTCCCTGGTAGGCAGACAGACAGGGAGAGGGGCATGGTTAGCTAATAAAGGTAATGGGTTCCAAATATGGCCAGCTTCTTCCTCACCCTCCAGCCTTGAGATGAAAGCCTCGTAGTTTAAAACAAAGACCTTCTTGGCTTCTACCTCCGACTGGCAGGCCTCTTGCTGGTGGACTAGCTCAGGAGTTACCGGCCGGAACAGGGCCTTTCACACGACAGCTCTGAGCCAATTAACTGCCCTAAATTTCTTCAACCTGACAAACCCTGAATTAGGGGAGGAAAACACGTCAGAGACTTTAAAAACCCAGCCCTCAAGAAGAGAGTGGATTTTTCAGCCTTAGGAGTCCTGTGTCCCTCTGCCGTCCCCCACCTCTCCCCGTGTGTCTGTTGTGTGCATGTGTTTCCTCATCCCCAATAAACTCTCCTTCAACGGCTGATTCTGTCTGGTGCTGTCTGAGGTGTCTGAGACTTCTCCATGGCCACCTGTGGCACTCGAGAATTTTCCTGCCTTTAAATTCTTTAACTAGCAGGGCAAACGAAATCAAGACCCCCTAGACTATGTCATTAGCCACACAGTCCCTCATCTACGACAGTCCTACCTGTTCCTAACACTCCTTCCTCTCCAAGATGCTTCAAATAGTAGCTATGGATCTCTTTTCTGCCTCTCTCAAGGGTAAAGAGGGACCAGAACCACTGTGAGACATACATGTTAATACACACATGCGCACAAATGCACGTTTACACACTCGTGTGCGTGCGCACACACACACACACACGGTAAATACAAAGTCCTAGATGACTCTGAAAGCTGGCAAGAATAAAAGAGGCATTGTGTGTACAGTAGATTCACTGACTCAAATCTACCCATGAACACCAACCACGTGCAGGCACTGTGCCCTGAGCTCTGCCTGTGTAATCTCATTTAAGTCTCACCACACTATGAGGTCACTGTCACTATGCGAAATTTTAGATGCGGGATTAAAAATGCAGAGAGGCAAATTAATACCCACTCATTCACAGCTAATGAGGAGCATGTTTCGTAGTCAAATGCAAGACATCTGGGGAGTACTGAAACCCAGAACAGGAAACCACGGCCAGCCCCCAGGTGGGAGTGTTACTGCCGCCACATCTGCCAAGGACACTGACTCTGTTCCCCTGAGCCCTCTGATACATGGACTCCTCCAGGAAAATATAGGAATGTCACCACCTCGATGCCTTAGGGAGGGGAGTTAGGAAGTCTGGGGATTACAATGTGCAGCAGAAATTGGATCACCTGCCTTGGGTATTTTTATCAATGGGACTCATGAGGCTGCAAGGTGTGAATGAGCAATTGCTATATTAAAAGTTCCTGAAAAAATCTCCCTCCCTTGGGCCTCAGCTCCTGAGAAGGAGAAAAGAAGATAAGCGGGGCTGCTGAGCTTCTTCCCAGGTCCCCTCTTTGCTTTGCGTTGGCGGGGTCCAGGAAGTGGATAAAGGGATGGCCTGCACCACCCATCCCTTTAGGTCTAACCAAATTTCCTGGTTTATAAATCAAGGTAAGAGCAGGAAACGTGTCTTCATGGTGAATTCGCTTAGCACAATGCCTACCATGCAGCAAACAGTAACTTCCTCTCAGGGGAAGAAGTACCCTATAAACCAAAGTGCCCAGCTCTGTGCCCATGGAGCCGCACTGACCATCTCTGGTTTTTCTGTTTGTGTAACTGGGCCCACCAACTTCCCCATCTACAAAGTGAGGTGACACTACTCACGCCCCGGATTGCTGAGAAGATAAGAACCTTGTATAACACACCTCTCAGGGAGCACACAGATCATGACGGTTAATTTACTGTAAGTTCTAAGGCCTGGTCATCAAACCAACATGCACGAACAAGATGGAACACATCCTGGCACTTCAGTCACCTTTACACAGAGCGATAGTCTAGGAGGCGACACCATCAGAGTACTTGCTCTGGTGAGCTTGACTAGGCCTTACGGTGGGCGATGCGTGAGAAAACTGGAAAAAGAAAGGAAATAGAATATAGTGTGGTGGGGGGCACTCATATAGGGCAGGTGGGAAAACCCTCATGGATAAGGTAACATCTAAAGAAAGATTATCAGAAGGTCAGGGAAAGAGTTTTGTAGACCCAGGAAGAGAAGGGCAGAGTCCCCATGAGAGCAGAAGGTGTATGTTCAAGACCAGGGTTACAGAAACAAAATGATGAAAGAAAGTGAAAAGCAAAGCCTGAAGAAAGGTTGGAAGGGGACTTGGTGACAACTCGTTAGCTGGAAACAGGATTCTGGGTTATGCTCTGGTGGGGCAGGAAGCTGTAGCATCTTTTCAGCATATCGAATTTGGTGGGGCTTGTCCCCAAAACTGTCTAAATCAGACTGCAGGGTGGGAGTGGAGACCCAGCAGAATGCAACAGCAGAGTGAGCATGTCAGCTTAGATGGGGACCGTCAAGAGGTGGTAAGAAATAGATTCTGGATGCTCCGTGAAAGTAGAGTCAGCCGGTCTATTGAGTGTTCAGTGTAAGGGAAACAAAGACGTTCAGAGGACTCAGTGGTTTGCGCCTGAGAATCTGGTAGATTGGAGCCGTATTTTCTAGTGATGGAGAAATCCATTGGCAAAACCAAGGAAGGCTTTAATTTCCCAAGTGACTCACCTAAGCTCTTACCATTTAGTTTTCGACAGTCTTGGATGCAGACAACTGAGCTTTCGTCAACTTCCTTTAGACAAGACTAAGTCAAGATTGCCCCTTGCAAGAGATCCTCCCACGAACCTGCCCCATCATAAATCCTTTGCCTTCTCGGAGGCAAACTTGGTCTATCTTGGAAGCCAAGAGTGAAAGCCCAAGCAGGGACAGAGCCCAGATGGTCAGCCAGGCATAGTCCTGATTTAATTATAAGATCAATCGGACCAGCTGTCCTGCCAGCAGGAGTGTCCCTGGGCCTCAACTTGGCCAGCCCCTAGGGTGCAGTTCCTGGACTTGTCAGAGGGAGTTAGGCTCACACACTGCTCCCTGGGCCCTATCCAGAAGGCTTGACTGGCCTTGCCACTGGCCGCTCAGAGCCTGACACTCTTCCCTCCCAACTGAAGACAGATCTAGGACACTGCTTTGGTTACTTTTCTCCTTGTTATGACAAAACACCCGAGAAAAACAGTTTACGGTAGAAGGGTTTACTTGCTCATGGTTTGAGAAGACAGTCCATCAGAGTGGGAAAGCTGGGGTGGCAGGAGCCTGAGACAGCTGGCCACATGGCATCTGCAGTCAGGAAGCAAAGAGAGACAGACATAGGCGCTCAACTCGATTTCTTCATCTCTTCCCACGCAGGACCCTAACCCATGAGATGGTACAACCCACCTTCAAGGTGGGCCTTTCCCCTTCAACTAGCCCTCTCTATGAGCATCCTGACAGGCTTTGTTTCCATGGTGATTCTAAATCTAGCCAAATGAACAATGAAGATGAACAGGACTTGAAATTTGTGGCCTGGGTCTACTGAAACTAGAGTATCTAAGGTTCCGAGGAAAGGAAAAGAACCATAAATAGTGGACTTGAGTCATCTGAAACTGACTGAGATACAGGGTTGGGATGGGGGAACCTCCAAGGGCTGATTTGGAAACTCAAAAATATATTTATTACTAGACAAGGGAAACAGTGCAGAGAGCTACTGTGTACTTGGGCTTCCTGCAATGATGGAGCATGCTCAGTTGCCAAGTGTGTCAGAGGATCTTGCTAGAAATGGAGCTGCAGCCTGTCGAAGCTCAGCACACCAGGGTCAGGTAGGAAAAGGAAGGCAGAGGAAGGCAGTCTGTATGATAGGATACAGAGATCCATCGCCGATCTCAGGGCAAGCTATCCTAAATTTGCATCTCTCGCAAGTTCCAAAATGGCGCCACCAATGGTCCATAGATCCTCTCCTAAGTTAAGTGTCATGCATTTTCCAAGCACAGTTCCTCCGCCAGACCCATGGCCATCTTCCTCTGGGACTCCCTAAAGACAACTTATATCTATTGTTCCTGTCCAGTTGTAAAACTATTCTTGGTGTTTAAGTGAGCTGACTGGGCTATGACGAAATGGAACAATATAAGCAGGCTGAGCCTTTAAAAATTGCCTGACTCATAAGAATAAAGAGTCTGAGGCCAGTAACGCGGGTACAAGTGGCTAATGAGGACAAGGGCCCAGAACTCAGGAGACCCCATTCAGAGCTATCACTATTTCCCATCATTATCCACCTATCCCCCTACTCCCCAAAGCCCCTCCCCTGCTCTTGGTGTCTGCTTTTCCACTAGTGAATCTCGACCAGCAGCTCTCTCCAGCTTTCTTGATCTCGTATTCTTTTTCTGAATTAATCAGATTTCCTCCCTTATGATAAAACATCTGAGAAAAATCAACTTACCTGGAGGAATAGGGAGTTTGTTTGGGCTTGTGGTGTCAGAGGTTTCAATCCCAGATTACTTGGCCATGTCTCTTTAAACTTGGAGCAGCACTGCACACCGTGACAGAAGCTTGTGGAAGAGAGAACTACTCAACCCATGGCAGCAGGAAAGCAAGGAAGTAGGGAGAAAAGTCCTGATACGTCCTTCGAGAGCCCTCTCTTCCACGATGTCCTTTCCTCCCACAAAAAGCCCCCACCACCTCCCAAGAGTGCCATCAGCTTGGGATCAGGACTTCCACATATAAGTCAAACCGCATGACAACTGTCAGCATCTCCCTTAGCTTGCTGGATGATGGAACAAGCAGATTATTGACCCTTTTCAGACAAGCACTTGCAATGCTTCTTGCTCCTGGAGTACAAAACACGAGGCAGTCACGATGTATTCTGCTCTTTGAAAGGCACGTCACTATGTGTGTAGTTCATACAGTGGGCACTCCACCCTCTTATACAGAGCTTCAGCAAAGCTGCATCCACCTAGAAAATGCTCTGTGGAACTTTGAACCTAGGTGTGCCTGCTGTTTTCTCTCTAAGAATCCGTGCTTGCTAGTTTTATGTCAAATTGATGCAAGCTAAAGCTTCATTTTGGAAACAGGAACCTCAACTGAGAAAATATCCTCCACTCCCCCACCCCCTACAATCTATCTATCAGTAAGCCTACAGTACCTTATCTGTGGCTGATCCGGTAAGGCCAAGCTCACTTCAGGTACTGTCATCCCTGGTCTGGTGGTGCTGGGTGCTTTAAGAAAGCCAACTGAGCAAGCCATAGAGAGCAAGCCAGTAAGCATGGCCTTCCATGGCTTGTGGTTCAATTCCTAAGCCCAGGTTCCAGCTCTGAGTTCCTGCCCTCACTGCCCTCAGTGCTGAGCTGTATTCTGTGAAGTGCAATAGACCTTTTCTTCACGCAAGCTGGTTTTAGTCATAGCAGTTTTATTTGTTTGTTTGCTTAATTTATTTATTATGTGCACGGTGATTTGTCTGTCTGTATGCCTGTGTACCACATTCGTGCAGTGCCTGAAGAGATTAGAAGAGACCTTCCGATGTTCCTGTAACTGGATTTACACACTTGTGAACCATGGTGTGGATGTTGGAAATCAAACTCAAGTCCTCTGGAAGGGCAGACAGTGTTCTTAATCCTTGAGCCATCTCTCCAGTTCCCTAGACCTGTGTTTTAATATAACAGTAGAAATTCTCCCTAGGACACCATCACTCCCCTATGATAGGGGCTGAAGTCTGACCATAAGGTGAGTTCTACCTTGTGGGCCTCTGTTCCTCCTCTTGAAGAATGATGAGACTGAGCTGCACTGATCCACAGAGATTTCTCTGAAAAGCTGGTAAGACTGCAATATTTCCAGATCAGATGTAGATTCAGGTTCACTTGCGAGCTTAGTGAGGCTGAGCCAGTTCCTTCCCTCTGTGAAACTGGGCCATCCTACCTGTGTAGCGCTAATGCCAAGAGTCACGACATACAGCCGGAACCTGCACTGCTCTTCCTCTGTTCCTTCCAGATCTACAGAGACTAGAAAAAGTACAAACCCAAGTTCAGTTTCCTCTGGATTAGTGCTCCCGGACACTGACTTTAGCATCATCATTTGACTCCACTCAGCGGCTCATGAGACTGAGCCCCTTCCTTTCCCTTAGGAGACCCAGTAACAGCCCACGGATGATATGTCTACCCTCTGATCCCCAGTGTTTCCCTACTGACTGTCAGAAAAGTCCCAGCCAGCCCTACCTCTGCCAGCTGGGAAGGGGTAAGATTGAGGACCAAAAAGAACCTTGCAATCTTGCTTTCCACCCCCCAGAGGGATTCTGCATTCTCAATATAGCCTGCGCCTTGCACTAACAGAGAAGTGTGAACCATTAGTCCCTTCTGCAGATGATGGGAGTGGGGCCAAAGACACAAAGAACTATGTCAATATAACATTTGCCAATGGATGGAGAGACAGAAGTAAGCAGAGGGATCCAAAGCATTGTCATGTCCTAACGGGTCACAGCCATCCTGGGAGCCAGAGGTGACCTGCTGATGGAAGTCCCTGAGATCCTGTATGTTCCCTGAACTGCATAAAGCAGAGATCACAGGGAATCCTGGGCTCTGACTCCTCGCCAGGCCGTTGAAGCTTCCCTACCAGGCTTGAGAATCTTTGGAGTTGACCATAAACAGAGCAATCAATCAAACAGATACATTGCTATAAGTAATGCAAGGACCTACCTGATCCAGGCCGGGTCTTAAAGTACAATAGCAGAGAGCGGACATTTTTAACATGTCCGTCACTCTGTGTAAGAGGTTTGGGTACAAAGCTGGATACAACTCCATTGCACAGACGAAGGGACTGCACTACGGAGTGAGTCACTGAAGGCGGCACAGCTAAGAGGCGCTGAGCAGAGAGAGCTGTTGATGGAACGCTCATCGCTGACAACCTTCTGCTCTCAGCTTAGATGCCACCATTGCAGGCAGGTCTTTCCTAAACAGCTCTTCCATATAAGCAGGACTCCGTGTTCTTGGCATCTGTGCTGTTTATTTTCTTCTGAACATTCATCACAACCCACAATCTGCTTCACGTATTTATTCGCCTGTTTATTTTCTGCCTCTCCCACCAGAATATAAGCTCCAAGAGGACCTGTCTTGATTCCTGTAGCGTCTCTAGAATGGAGCCTAGCACACAAGAGGCACTCGTTGAGTGTTTGTTGAGTGACTATCGACTTCCAACAGTGGCCAACAAGAGTCTGGTAGGAGAGCCGTGTGTCTGCCTGAGCTTGGGTACATGAAGAGGAAACGAGTTTGGAAGTCAGGCAGACCTACGTTCCAAACTCTAGATGGACCAGCAATGTGGCCCTTGGCTGGCTGAAGCCTTGGGCTGTCTCACTGGCAAAGTGGATTAGTTTGACTTGCCATGGAGGGCTGCAGTGAAACTTAAAGAAGATAACAGGTTGTGAATGGCAAGAATGGATCCCAGGGTGTCCTACTGGACAGAGCAACTCTCCCCTTCTCTCAGCTAGCAGTGAGTACCCAAACACCAGGCTAGGAAAGATCAAGGACCCTACTTGGGTTAAGGCGGCTGCTGCTAGCCCAGCCCTGGAGCCGATTACTGCACCCCCACCCTGCCCATGCAGCAGCCAATTTCAAACTATGTAAATATGCCAGGCTGCCTCCTCAGCAAGGGAACAGCTATACTTAGTGCAATTTGCATGTATTTTAAGCTGACTTGTTCCAGGCAAAGAAGCCGATTCATGAATTTAATAACATTCACAGATTCCCAGAATGTCAGCGCTGGAAGAGACGTCAGAGACCATCTAGCCTAGCCCCTCCTTTGGCAAAGGGGACACCAAGGGCAGTGGTATGTCCAAAGTCATGCAGCTGTGAGGTAGCTGGGCTAGCAGACAACCTTGGCTTCTGATCTCAAGTCCCAAGTTCTTTTCAGTACGGTCCATATGCCATTCTATACAGCCCCAGCACTCACGTTAGCAGGGTGTGGTTTCAGTCTCAGACCCTCAAGTTTGCTGAATATCCTAGCTCCAGAGGGCAAGTTGGGGTAGCTTTGAGGCAGAAGTGACGCTGCAAGGGTGAAAGTAGATGAGGGAACCATTAGGGTTCAGGCCATACACAAGACACAAAGCAATACAAAGGAGACCAAGTCCATAAATCCTGCCAAGGCATGGAGTGAACATACAGTGAAATCTTCTAAGCCTTCCCCACTCCCCTGTATAGCCCATTAAGATGATGCATTAGATCACCCAGGGATTTACCTAGAGCATATTTTTAACTCTAGCCGACAGCAATTGCATTTGCCTGTCCAGCGAACCTTCTCCCTTCTGGTAACTGCACACGGTTGTTGCTTTATGGGAATAGTCCCTCACTACAGAGTGCACTGGGGCTGTCAATCAAAGGGCCTTAAGGGTCCTGCCATAGGGTTGCGTTTGGGACCTAGATCCACTCTATCCTTTAGTTCAGATGTGGTCGCGTGACGCAAACAATTGTTTGAAGAGTGAGATGTGTGAGCTAGCCTCCTGGGAGAGAAAGTGTTGTTCTTTGCTCTGTAGCAAGCTGTGGGAGCTGTGGGATGTTGCAAGCCCAGTGCCAATAGCAGCTGCCTTTGCAGCCCCAGGGAAAGTGTCTGCGAGAGACATCAGCATAATGGAAGAGAGAGAGAGAGAGAGAGAGAGAGAGAGAGAGAGAGAGAGAGAGAGAGGCAGAGACAGTGCACCGATGCCAGCGTCTTCCACATCCAGCTGCACCAGCTCCACCCCCCTGAGCTTCCTTGTTTCCTCAAGCTGACTTGGGTTGGGTTTCTTTGCTCAACTCTGAAATACTCCTAACTGAGGCTCTAAACCACCCCATCTCCTAGGGTAATAAATCCTATGAACTAACCTCTGGCCATGCAAGAATGCACTATTCTGTAGGAGAAACCCTTAAGTGACCCTCCTAAACATGGAGAAAGTCTTCTCATTAGGACCTGGAGCCTACTCTATGCTTGGGTGGTAAGAACGCAGTCATTTAGCTATCCTTTTTTTCCTGAAATCATTATTATCATCATTATTAATTATTATTAGCCTGGTTTGTGAGTTAGGCTCATGATGGTCAAGTATATTTACCAGAGTCACATAATACTTAAAGATCAGAAGTGACCTCAAATCAAGGTATTTGCACTCCAGACTCACTAGTGAAAGTATCAGCTGACAATAATGAAGATGTTTGCAGGTGTGATGATGAAGCACTCTGGGTCTGCCAGGCACTATGCTGTGCACATCAATCTCTCCTCTCGGTGACCTTGAAACCTGACAGCAGCTGAAACTGAGGCTCAGGGTATCTCATAGTTAGGAGGAGCTCGGACTGGCTCTCACAACACCGCAGCCCTTGTCTCCAGGATGCTGGGTTTTGAGGTGGTAGTTACATGTGTCCAGACTCTAACTGAACTTACAGACTCAGTTAACAGGTTTGGTCTCTCCTCTCCTGCCCACTCCTGTCCCTCGGCTTCTATCTCTCTGGGCCTAGAAAGGACCTCCTGTCTTAGAGCTGGCTCCAGTATCTAAGTTGAAGGTTAGATACTGAGTTATTCAAGTTAGTTTTGTTTTTTTTTTTTTCTGTTCAGTCAGAACAAGCTGCCCAGGCACAGACCCTGTCAGTCACCTGGATCCTCACACTCCGAACCTTAGGTCAGACGACAGGGACGCATCTGAGGCTCCTTTGTTCGCTGCTTTCAGCAAGGTTTAACAAAGTACGGCCCACAGTGCCCTCCACATTCTGTCTCTAGCTCGTGTGACTCTGCCCCTCTGTTCTGGGAGCCCTACCTGGAGGTGTGCTGGGCTGCGGGTCTCAGGGGTGTAGGCCGTGGCTGCAGTGCACTTATTTACAGAGCAAGAATGGCGGTGCCCGCCTGGAACACTGGCACACTGCCCGCCTTCCAATAATAGCTCGGTGACCCAGGCCAGAGAGGCCCCATATTTGGCAGAGGGAGGAAAATCTTTACGCAGAGAGCAGCAGAATGGTTGAGAACTGCTGTCCTTTGTCAAAACTCCCTCTCCTCAGGCTCCAGGTCACAGTCTCTGGGGACGGTTCCTGTCTCCTGACATGGCCCTGGACAGCCCTCAGAGAGGCAAACAGTTAACAAAGGACTGTTTTTCTGCTGGCTGTGACCTGCCTGAGATGCCAAGGACGAATGTAGGCAACCACCTGGCAGGCACAAACTTGGTCTTTGGTCACCGAGTTGGCCAGACAGTTTCTCGGGGTGGGATTGGCCTAATAATGCCAAGTCTGCCCTGGAAGAAAACATCCAAAACAGCAGACACAGATGGCTCCATCAGGGCTAAGCCAATGAGACTCTCCTTAGTGACCACGGGGGTCAATCATCCAAGCCTTAGTTTCTACTTGGACCATGCGTAAGAAGTTATAGACACTGTTTCATAAGTCCATAGGCTCTTTGAGCCTCATGGGAGTCTACCTTTCTCCCTCCTTGCCTCTTGGACATCCTTGAGTAATGGAAGACAGTTTGTTGGAGTGGACAGAGCACCGGCTTCAGGGTTCTGCCTGGTTTGGATTTGAGCTTTCCCTCTACGGCCTTGAGTCGTTAACTTTGCCTTTCTGAACTTTGGTTCTCTCGCCTGTATGAAAAGGATGGTACTGCCTGCCTCCCCTTGCCAGATAGCTATAAAACTTGAAAAGTGTCTATTTAAATTGTCTGGTGTGGATTACTGCTCAGTAAAAGGCAGCCATTATCACTTTTGTTATTATTATTAAATTTTCAGCCAGTAATAGCCAATCTTCCTCCCAGCAGACCTCAAACCCTCCACAGCTGTTTTTCTGGATAACAATTTCTCTGCGCCCTCTGCCTATACCCTGTGCAAGCCCTTGCCTTCCTTCGAGAGACCTCGTCCCATTTCCACATGGCCAGTCCAATGCCTGCTCCCATCCTTAGGCTGTTCAACCAGGGATATCTACCTTCTTCTCCTGCCTCAGACTGCAGGAAGACTTCTGCATCACCACCACCCACACACAGCAAGCCGTCAGTGGTCACGAACACTCACACCATATATGAAAATGAACTCCAGGTGAATCCCAACCCTGATAGTCAAACAAAACCATCAAACTTCTGAAAGGAGGCGGATTAGAAAGATCACCCAGGCGTCCACCCAGGCGTCCACTCAGTTGGCTAAAAGCACAGGCCAACTCTACCAAAATGAAAACTTTTTGGTCTGTGGAAGAGATGATTAAGACTAAAAAGACACGCTGGTAGAAACACTTGCAAATGACATATCTAGCAAAAAAACTTATATCTAGTTTGCACTTTTTAATAAATCTCAAAACTTGATAAGAACACAAACAACGCCCTCTGAAAATGAGAAAAGCATTCAAACAGACATTAAACACACACACGCACAGGTACGTGAATGGAAAAGAAACCTATGAAAAGGTGTTCAATTACCTTAGGAAAGATGCTCATTAAAACTATATATGAGCTAGGTGGCACACGCCTTTAATCCCAGCATCTGGGAGAGAGAGGCAGGTGGATCTCTGTGAGTTCAAGACCAGACTGGTCGACAGAGCGAGTTCCAGGACAGCCAGCACTGTTACATAGAGAAACCCTGTCTTGAAAAATATATATATATATATCAACAACAAAATATAAATACGAAATACCACTACCACACACCTATCAGAATGGTGAAAAATGCCCTGGCTATTGCAAGCGTGGCCGCGGCTGTGAAACAACTGGCCTCTCACATGTGACTGGCTGCAGACTGTGCTGCCACTCGGGAAATAATCGTTTCCTACAAAGTCAGGCATACAGAAAACCTAGTAATCCCACTCTTAGATGGCTCCCCAAGAGAAATGAAAATGTAAATGCTCACACAAACCACTGTGTGGATAACAACAGGCGCTTTGTTTGCAATCTCCGAGACCTGGGAACAACTCGCATTCCTGAGTAAGCAAGCTGGTGTGTTCAGCAATAAAATGAAAGGAACTCTATTCACACAGTGATGTCAATGAATCTCAAGTGCATTTTGCTAAGCAAAAGAAGTTAGACCCCAAAGCCTATATAAAATATCTCTTCACCTATTTTTTATGGAAAAGGGCAAACTCTGGGGATAGTCTTTTCCAGAGGGTAGAGGTGGGAGCCCTGAGAACTGGCTATCCAAGGGAGATCAGAGGGAATGACTCAGGGTGATGGACTAATTTGTCAGAATCCACCACAAGAAGTGAAAAGATAAGAGAACTGAAACAATCAAAGTGGAGTTGGTCTAGGAAGCGAAATGAGCCAGGCTCTGAAAGGCAAAGGCTGCATTATTTTCTTACCTGCAAAATCTAGACTGGGAGGGGGAGCATGAAAGTGAAGGGGTTTATTTAGAGGGAGGAGAGAGCAAACAGGATCAGAGTATGTTGAATATACACCTGACAATGTTTTGTCTTATAAAAGTAATGTATACTAGTAATCTATTTTAATTTTTAAATATTGAAAATATAAATTGGCTAAAAATAAGTAATAAAATTTATATAAAGCAAATAATTTATACATATGCTCTCAACACATGACAGACAGGATAAAGGAAATTATAAAATATGAGAGGAAAATAAAGGTTACAAAATAACTGTATAGGGCAGACAGTAGTGGTGCACACCTTTAATCCCAGCACTCGAAAGGCAGAGGCAGGAATATCTCTGAGTTCAAGGCTGGCCTGGTCTACAAAACAAGTTCCAGGACAACCAGGGCTGTTACACAGAGAAACCCTATCTCAAAAAACCAAATAATAATAATAATTGTATAAGACAAAATAAATATCATTGCCATTTATAGAGAGGATAGGTGAAACTGATAAAGAAATTTAGAAGACAGCAAAACAACCTTTTCTGAAAAGACTGCATATCAAAAAACAACAGCAGAAAAAGTACATAGCATTCAAGGAAGTAAGAATATATGAAGAGCAACCTATAGCTAAACATTCTACTGAAAGCATTGAACTTTAAGGGCAAAGAATCACAGATTATTAAAAAAGAAAAAAGTTATACATAATATGGAAAATGTCAATTTCTTGGTTAAGCTGTTAACTGCTTGCCCATGTTGGTGTGAGTTGCTTGGGGTGAAGTGATGGACTTAAAGGAAGTTCTTGATCCAGAAAGCATCTTCACGGGACGAGGGACGGAGGAAAGAACAGCAGGAAGACCCAGTCTTTGCAATCCGAGGGATGATGTGCACTCATCCACATGCTCAGAGACCATGTGCTAGCACGGGTTTTAGTTTGAACGATAGAGGCCGTTAGAGAGTCTCCTGGACGAGGACACTTTCCCACCCAGCTCTGAAAGAGATAAAGAGGAAGCAATAAGGACATCTGGAGGGTAGCGTGTTCTGAAAATTAAGTGAATAAGAAAAGAAAATGTTAAGTTGGGATTGACACCTGCTGTTTCAAGGGTCAACAAGACATGGTTACAACACAGCGGGCAAGTGACTGGTGGTTGGCAGAAATGATGTCAGAGGGATTGCCTGGGTAGATAACGTAAGGTCTTATGAAATATGTATTTATTCTAAGTGTGACGGAAACCATGAGAGGCTTCTGGCCGGGCAATGACACAGTTTGATTTTAAAAGAAAAACTGGGTATTTTTGTAGGATGGGATAAGAGAGGGCAGAATAGAAGCAAGAAATTAGCTAGAAGGAATGAGGTTTTATTGGGTTTCTTTGTTGTTGACTGTTGTCAGTCTTTTACATATTCTAGACATTCAATCTTTATCAAATGAGTGGTTACTAGAATTTTTCTCCCGTTCTGTAGGTTATTTCCTCATTGATTGCTTCCTCTTAGTTCCACATCGCTCCATGAATGCTCATGGAGATAAAAACGCTAACCACCCTGATGTAGTGTTCTCACACGTGTGCACATATGACATTATCACACAGCACCCCCAAAACATGCTCTATTAAAATAACAATGTTTAGTAAAAATAGATACAGTAAAAACTGTGGGGAAACAAATGTGAGTACTTGAGCTGAGACAGAACCAGGGGAAGAAATGTGAAGGGGCCTGGATTTGCTACATTGTGAAGACAGGGTAGAGGGGGCACTGGAATAGCTGGAAAGGTCACTTTGGGTCACCATAACTTTGCATATTCAGACCATCAGAAAGGAAACACCATGGGCTTCAATTTACCGCCACTGGGCTTCACAGACAAACCAGTAACGGCCACAGGCTGCTAAAGAAATGAAAAGCATCATTTAAGATAACCAGCACTCAGGAGACAGAGGCAGGCAGATTTCTGAGTTCAAGAACAGCCTGATCTACAGAGCGAGGTCCAGGATAACTAGGATGGGCACACAGAGAAACCCTGCCTCAAAATAACAGACAGAACAACAAAAAGATGACCAGACACGCCCCTTTCCCTCCAATGGATAGCATCATACATACACAATTAGGGACCTGCTTCCAAAAGAACTCAAACTACCTTGACTACAATTCTTACCAACCAAACAGTAGATCAAACTATTTCAAAGAACACACTTGTGGTTAAAATCTGACGAGCCCTGCAAGAGAGCATCTCGCAGTTGTCCACAGCCACAGATTAAGCAATTAGAAATTGTAACCAGAGAACAGAAGAAGCATGTTATTAAGTTGGGCGATGTCAAAGTAACGCATTGAATGAATTCTTGTGATGTGGAAGGGGAAAGAACAACAAGCTAATTTTTTCATCTCTCATAACAAGTGTCTGAAATTCAAATCTTGCTTGAAATGTTATTCTACTTTCTTAATATTTATATATTTTTCTTAATTTTGCATGTTATTTTAGAAATCAATATTTCTTGTTTTTAAAAAAATATATCTGAGCCAGGTGGTGGTGGTGCACAACTTTAATCCCAGCACTCAGGAGGCAGAGGTAGGCCGATCTCTGTGAGTTCGAGTCCAGCCTGGTCTACAAGAGCTAGTTCCAGGACAGGCTCCAAAGCTACAGAGAAACCCTGTCTCGAAAAACTAAAAAAAAAAAAAAAAAAAAAAAAAAAAATCTGATATTCAGAAGTTCTGCCATTCCTTGAGTTTCTTACTGTATTATTTAAATTCTGGTTAATTAAATTTAATATAAATACTAAATATGGCAGGATGGAATTCATCTTGATAAAATCATTTTCCTATGTCTCAATTTCATGTACCTTTTCTTTATGAATATCTGCACAGATAGAAGCTTCCCTCAGTTGGCTACCTCAGACTTTTAATAATGGTCCTTTCGAGATTATTATGAAATGGGTAATTTTTTTCAATTGAATATTTTCTTTTAGAATCATCTGCTTTTATATAAACAAGGGAGAAAGGACAGTTAATATTTAAAAGTGAGTAGCAAACACAGTCTCAGAAGGTGGATGAAGAACAATATGCAAAGGCCCTAGGAGGGGAATGGTACCATAGGCATCATCTGGTGCTGGCTTTCCTAGACATTTACCTGAGCTCCGTAGGAGGAAGTCACTGGCCAAGCTTGTGATGGAGTCCTAGGGAAACCAGGGCTTCCCAAGCTGAGGAAATTCTGTAGCACTGAGATACAGAGTCTGGTCTGCTGTGTGGCCAGAACAGAGTATGTATTATAGAAGCTGGGGAAAGGGATATTGGCTGTTCTAATCTTACTACTTCCTCACTTACAATCCCCACTTCCTCTCATCAGCTGTGATATTTTTATTATGTATTATATATTAAGAATCTAGAAACAAAAGCAAAAGCACTGAAAACTCTATCACAGAGCCAGCAAGATTCTTGTGTGACCAATCGGTACATCTGATGTCGGGAAGACACTCAGCAGAGCCCTTCACAAAGTCCTGCAGACAACTTCAAGAAGTCTCCAGGCAGCAGGGGTCATGGAGGCTGCATGGTGCCAATGTCGGTCCCGTCCTGATCAGCAATATCAGTGACCATTTGGATGAGAAAATGGATGGCATGCTGATCAAACCTGAGACGGCATGAAGCCAAAAGAGATGTCAGTGTCCGTCTTCTAAAAACCCTTAGGCTTAAACAGTATGCTGAAGAGTAACAAGATCCGCTAAATAAACGTAAGATGGGAAATGCCTGAATTGGGAACGTTTCTCCAGGCAAAGACTCTGGGACTTTAGTTAACTCATCCCCTTGTAAACTAAACAGATCCAAAAAGCCGTGACTTGCAGATCCCCACACACACTATCCTCACTTGAGCTTTCTGAAACATGCTGTCTCTTCTGCCTAGACACCCTTCATCTTCATCAAAGCATCTCCTCTATAGACAAGTGCCAGTCAGCACCTTCAGACAGGCCCTGTCCCCACTACCACCGCTCTTCTATGCTGTCTATAGAAAGGTTGTCTATCCTAAAGCCGTTACAGCCCCTTTGTCTGTTTGCTTACAGTCTTCTGCCTTCTATGTCCCTATCACTGAATACACCTAGTACACAGCAACTAATGAATAAATACTTGATAAATAAATGGATAGAAGAATTGGGTGAAGTGCAGTGGGAGATGCACGCAAGACCTAGAGACAAATGACCCACCTTTTATGGCCAAAGTCTCTCAACATCACAATCTCCCAATGTCAGTGACCTTACAACTAATTCTAAGCTCAGAGATAGAACCTCAGAATGATGGTGCCTCTGAGGTTTCTAAGCAGAGCCAAAAGTTATAACCTTGGTGTTCTCACAGATGAGCAAATAGATTTGGCTGCTCCAAGCAAGGCTTCCTTCATGGGCTTCCAGAGCAATTACACGGGTCTCCACATGGCTTAAAAGTCTGCCGTTGCCATCCTGAAATTATCAGATTTAGATCAAGGTTCTTGGGATTTTCATTTTGCCCTGGGCCCTGCAATGATGTGGTGGAGCCTGCTCATTTACTATAATTGTTGATTAGGATTCTTTGATGAATATTGAAATCACCAATTTATATCTCATCTTTGTCAATTCATTGAACAAATATAAGCCTATGTTTTATGTAGTTGTCATCAGAAATGCATAAGACCTAGCCCCTTTCCACTTATTATTTTGTACATATACACTTGTCCATACCTTCAAATGGCTTATATATCTTTTATTTTTAATATTGACATCATATTCTAAAATGTAAATACACTATGAGCTTCAAGCCAACCTCCAATATCTGGGCATTTGGGTGGCTTCCAGCTTTTATAAATAGCATATGTAACTAAGTACAAATTCTTTTCTTTTAAGCTTTTCGTTTTCCTTCTGAGTTTATTCTCAGAAGTGAAATTATCAGGTCAAGGGTTAGAAATAATTTTATAATGCTTAAATATTACTAGATTATTCTCTTGAAAGGCTGGATCAATTTATGGAGTACTCAACAATATGTGCCTGTAACTGCTTCTAGAGTAATGAAATGATCATTTTACTAGTTTAATAGGTGCATAATGACTCTTAAAATTGAAACTAGCTTAAATGTTCAGCAGTAAGAAAACAAGGTTTTCAAAGCATGATAAATCTTTAGACTTATTTTAAATCTTGACAGTAAAATCAGTTAAACACACACACATCCCCAGGCCTGGCTCATGGTCGCTCCTCCTGTCTGACTTCAGCTTAAATTGCTCTCTTCTATAGTCGTAAGCATGGGATTTCCAATGAGTGGAAGCTCTGCGCCCCATTTTTGAACTACAGAGGCAGACAAGACAAGGCGAAGTCCAGGCACCACACCCGTTCCTCTCTGTGACCCTGGCCTTTACCTGTGAGTGAGAGACGATAATAGCCAGGCTCGCTGTGTGGAGAGAAAAGTCTATTTGGCTTTAGTTACTGTCTGTTGTTGTAATGAAGCACTGACCAAAAGTAACTTGGGAAGGAAAGCAACTAATTGTCTTTCACTTCTCAATCACAGTCTGTCGTTGAGGGAACCCAAGGTAGAAACTCAAGGCTGGAACCTGGAGCTAAAAACTAAAGCAGAGCCCCTGCGGAATGCTGCTTACTGGCTTGCTCCTCTAGCTTGCTCAGCCTGCATCCTTGTACACCTGCCCAGCAGTAGTGTCGCCCACAGTGGACGAGGCCCTCCCATATCTATCATAAATAAGGAAAATGCTCCCACGGATATGCTCATAGGCCAATCAGGTAGAGGCAACTCCTCAGGTGAGGTTCCTTCTTCACCAGTAACTCTAATTTGTGTCAAATCGATGGCAACTGAACAGCACAATAACATTGTATGGCAAGAATGCGCTCTGAAAGCCACCAGAGTGGTTGAATGGTTGGCTGTACAATCATGGTTCAACTTGAACTTGCCTAGTACAATCTCAACCTTCCTCAGAGAGGAAGAAACAACTGTGACGCCAGTCTGTGAGCCTCCAAGAGAGCGGAGGCCACTGTCACCTCACTTAATTGTGCTATGTATTTACTCAATTTATTCAGCAAAAAGTAGATAAAGCACAATATGTTGTGCACTCTTCCATATGTTTGGGGAATTAACCGTTTAATCACCTAGTCGTGTGGTACGCAACAACAAAGGTAAGGAAATTGAGGTTGCAGAGGTTGAGGAGCTTGCTCACCCAGATGTCTAGATATGGAACCAGGATGCAAGCCCAGGCTGTGTTCTCTAGATCACAGACTACACACAAGTTCTACACATTATACTATTTCGAGATGAGTAGAGGAACTCCAGAACCAAACAGACCCTGGATATTGCATACTCTAAACACTTCTATTGTGTTTTGGAGATAGGGTTTCCCTGTGAATCTCTGGCTGTCCTGGAATTCACTCTGTAGACTATGCTGGCCTTGAATTCAAAGAGATCCACCTGCCTCTGCCTCCCAAGTGTTGGGATTAAAGGCGTGCACCACCACTCCCCAGCTAAACCTTCATTTAGAGATAACTAAGGGCTCAGAAGAGAAGCCATCCCAACCCAAAGTTGCAGTGGTTGGGACAGATGAAACCTGGGCCTCTAACTCCTGGTACAGCTCCATATCACATCTCACCATGACACTACCACAGCCTTCAGCTCTACGACTGGGCTAAGATATTTGTGTTGCAGTTTCTATGGGATGACCCTCAAGGCCCCCTTGCAAATTCTGAGCAGTCTCTGTGCTGATGGAAAATCGGACTAGACAGGTCAGCAGTAGACAAACCACGCTGAGACAAGTGCTTTCTGGAGAAACACCAAAACCATATTTTGCTCTGGCAGTGGAGCAATTTTGTTTCAGGTTATTTCTGTCCAGAGGAGTCAAGGGCTGGACAGAGAGAGAAGTAAATCACATTGAACCTAATGCAGAGCGACAGAAGAGGGAGGATTCTCCAAGACCCATCCCATTAAACAGGAAAGGCACTTTCTACCAGATCAGTGCCAGGCTGGGCCCTCCAACGCCCCTTCCCTCCAGTTCTACCCACCCCCCAGTGCCAGCTTCCCCACAGCCAGCCCTTCCTCCAGAAGCCCACCCTACTCTTTGGGCAGCTCTATTGCCGCCTCCACCTCTGCTGCTGTGCGCCTTCTTTGAGTTCCTGTGGTTATAAATAAATGATGTCTAGATTGATTGGAGGATTGGCTTTCCCTCTAGCACCAACCCCGACCTCCCATTTCTGAAACCCTGCTGCCCACTAGCGCCACTCAAGTTTCCTTGGCACTGGGACATTAGTGGAAGGAGTCCTCACCTGGGAATGCAAGATCACTGAACCTGGAGTCAGGAAATGGGGTTCGAGTCTTGGGTTTGCTGCAGACTCTGCCTTCCTTGAGGCAGGCAGTCAATTCTCTTAAGCCTCGGTTTACTCCAGGAAAGGGGATGTGGGCTGTTGACCGCTCTTTTTTAGAGACTTTTGTGAGCGGTAAATAAGATGGTGTGAAAATACCATGAACGGTAGTGCCCAGTGCAGACCGTAGAGCTGCCCGTCATTGCACGTGGCCTGAGGAAAACCCTGCTGATTTCTCTGTCCTTCACTTTCCACTTCCACGTTAGAGACATCCACCCCTGTTCTTCTCCATTACCTCCTAAAGTTGTTCAAGTAGGGAGATAAACACGGCATCTGCATAAGGACAATGTTAAACAGTATCATCTCTCTTGTTGACAGAGGTTTCTGTCCTGCCCAGTTCTGCAGCAGTTCAGCCCCAAAGAAACACACAGAGGTCTTCATTAACCACAAACTGATTGGCCTAGTGTCTCAGGCTTTTCTTATTAATTAATTCTTAGATCTTAAATTAGCCCATAATTCTTGTCTGTGCTAGCCACGTGGCTTGGTACCTTTTATAGGCGAGGCCTTCTCATCTTGTGTCCTCTGCTTCCAGGTGAGGACTGCAGACTGAGTCTTTCCTCTTCTCAGAATTCTCCTGTTCTCATCACCCTGCCTCTACTTCCTGCCTGGATATTGGCCAATCAGCATTTTATTAAAACAATACAATACAAGTGACAGACTACAAGACTATTGTCCTACAGCACTCTCTAATATCATATGTTTTTAAATGATGCATATGGAGAAATTTATTATATAAAGAAAACTCAGGAAAGAGATGAAAGGAAAGATACAGTACTAGCAGCAGATGATTGAACTGTTGGTGTTTTTCTTCACGAACTCTTTTTTCTTTCTGCAGTGACAGCATATCAATAATTAGCATGGTGAATTAGAAAATAAAATGTTTTTACTAAGTTTATTTTTTAAGTTGTTGAAAATTCTTATTCTCACGTTCTTTAGACGGGGACACACCATGACAGCAAGACAATTTTTATAAAGACCGTTGGATGTATGAGGGAGTGTGTAGGGGTGACCATAAAAACAACCAGCCCAGGAACTACAGAGGCACCTGCTTGTGGCCCAATCAGAGAGAGGTACCTATTTGTGATGTCACGGCAGGGGTGGGGCTCAGAGACTCCTACTCACTTACATTTCCCCCAGGACCCATTTTCTAGACAAAAGTTCTGAAATCAAAACAGGGAAAAAGACTTATCTGGGGTGCCAGGCATTTTAGTTCCTGCTGACATAATAGTCCTTCTGTGTCTTCTCTGGGATCTGGGATCTGTTTGACGCAATTACCACCACCTTATCCACCAACCACCATACTTACCACCAACCACCACTCTCACCACCAACCACCACCCTCACCAACCACCACACCACCCTCACACCAACCACCGCCCTCACCACCAACCATTGCCCTCACCACCAAGCCCTCACCACCAACCATCACCCTCACCACTAACCACCATCCTCACCACCAACCACCGCCCTCACCACCAACCATTGCCCTCACCACCAACCACCGCCCTCACACCAACCACCACCCTCACACCAACCACCACCCTCACACCAACCACCACCCTCACACCAACCACCACCCTCACCACCAACCACCACCCTCACCACCAACCACCACCCTCACCACCAAAGTTGATACCTTTCTGTTCATTGACAAGAAGTCACCAGATTCTCAGTTCTCCATTCAGCACTTCCATGGGGAAATCAGACGCAGTTGATGTAAGTGAATCTGCCATTCCTCTGTCCAGAAAATAAGGCCATTGTTTCCCCACCTCCACGTCTTCCTCCCCTTCGCGGCTTCCCTGCCACTCAAGTTAGGACCTTACTCTCTCCAGCCAGGCTTCCCTAGCTGTCGGAAGTATATCATCAATATGCTTCCTCAACAAGTGAGGGACAGACACCGCTGATCATGATATAACCCAGGTATATCAAAGGGTTAAAGGTGAAAAGCCAATCACAAGCACTGCACAAAAATACACAACAGTGCCTTTACCTTGGACCAGGAAGGGTCCCTGGAGCCCTTCGGTGGGAAAGGCAGCTGCAAGTCCTGTGCAAGAAAGTCCAACTGATGGCCTTTCAAGAGAAGAAGCTGTATAAAGACAATTGAGGCCACTTTCACCAGAGAGATGAAAATTTCTCCCCAACACGATGTTAAAAGATGTCAGACTCGCTCTTAATGACTGGTAGACCCCCAAGATCTGCCCTGAGGGGGGGCAGCGTGAACCTCTCCAGGCTTCCCCAACCCACTGAGTAAAATGTTTTGACAAGAAAGAAAGAAAGAAAGAAAGAAAGAAAGAAAGAAAGAAAGAAAGAAAGAAAGAAAGGAAGGAAGGAAGGAAGGAAGGAAGGAAGGAAGGAAGGAAGGAAGGAAGGAAGGAAGAAAGAAAGAAAGAAAGAAAGAAAGAAAGAAAGAAAGAAAGAAAGAAAGATGTCAGACTCAGGACTCAGGACAACAGGCATTCACTAAAACATGTGATTATACGGGATCTCCCACCAGGGGTGTTCATTTTTCTCAAACCACCAGTCCCAAGATGAACACCTTAAAGTTATCTACACGTTACCAGTGAATTCCAGTCTCTAAAGAGTTCAATGACCATACATCTGCTCAGTTCCACAAAGATAAGCCAAAGGGTTAGGGGTCCATAGGAAAAAGAAATCTGGTTCCCATCTTTAATATTTCCAATCATGAAGAAACTTGGGACTAAGAACACACAACTTAGAGTAGCCAGTATCAGGCCAAGAGACTTCAGAATGAAATCTAGATAGACGGTGTGACTCGGGCATGGATTTCACCACACTGGACAGTATGGAGTGCAGAGACAGAGATCAGTAAGCAAGGATGTCACAGAGCCGTAGCACGGCAGGGTGCAGTCAGAGGCTCTCCACTGCAAACCTCATGGCTCCTTATAAGATTGGACCACTATGCCGTACTTGCAAAACCTGTTTCTCAGAGATCACGGGGTACAGATTTTACTCAACAAGAGAGGCCAGCCAGGCCATCAGAGAGCAGGGGAAACTAGCCTGGCCCAGTTTAGCTAAAAATTAGAGCCTACAATTTCCCATGTCCCTGAGAAAAATCTTCAGTGAGATAAGCTGTCTCCTTCGCCCTTGACCTTAGGAAACACCACTCTTCCTTACTGTACCTTTACTCTCTCCTTATGCTCTGGGGCCAACTCTGCTCTTTATGTGACTCTAAGAACCCCAAGTTTCATGGTGTATTCCTCTTTCTCAGGCCCACTTACGGACATCTTCCTGCATGCCTCTGTCTTTCAGCCTGCTACTCTTGAGCTGATCCTAATGGCCACTTTTTGCAACCTCAATCCGTTTATCAAGTAGTCTGATCTAATTTCTGCACTCTTCATCCCTGCCTCTGGGACCGCTCCCAGAATCCGCACGACCAGCAGCTCTCCCCACATCCTGGCTTCCCACTCTGGTATTGGCTGGGCCTGTCACATAATTCTCACTCTCACATTAGCCCAGGCCAGGGGCCTCAGCGGGGGCTACCCAGCTCCATCAGTGCATGGTATCAATGAATTAAAACGTCAGTAAACGCCTTCACTACCCAACAAACTTCTGGTTCCCCCAGTTTTGGAGTAAGCCCACCTCTCCTGCCATTTCAGTCAAAGCCACTCACTGCCCAGTAGTCTTTAGATCCTAGAGAGAGGGGAAGTCATTCTCCAATCACAGAGGAACTCTGGCAACCTGGTGGAGGATCTAAACTATTCTGGAGACTTACAGCAGACAGTTTTCTCTCTCTTCTTCCTCTGCATATGCGAAACACAGACTTGTCACACAAACCTAGCCATTTAGACCAGGGCATTGGGTCACAACCCAACGAAAGCCAGAGCACCCCTGCCAGCCTTCCCTCCCCCAAATGTGGGTGCCACAGATGCAGTTTGGCTACCTGCCCAGGAAGCTCCCCATCCTCTGCAACCCCACTTACCACTCACCTGGAGCCTCCAGGAAGCAAGTACCCAACAAACTGACAGCGACCACAGGCCACCCCACATCCCCCTCCCCAGCCCAGAAAATCCCATTCGAGGCAGACAGGGCTCCTTCACAAACAATTAGCTTGAATTTTTCATTAGCTGCTACTTCCTTTGCAGTTCCTGCCTTCAGCCTTTCATATCTCTAAGCTATGTATAGCCGGGGAGGCCCTGGTCGGTCATAGAGGAGAGCCCAGCGGATATGTGGGTTAAAGCATCCATGAACCCACCTCTGAAACAGACCTCTAATGAAGCCGATTATAAATTAAACCCACTACTCTATATAGCCAACATGTGGCCTGCTTCAGACAGGCATTTCCGAGCACACTAGCAAAGTTTATCCTGTTGCAGGCAGCTTTGCTGTTGCCTACTAAGGATCACAGTGATGGTGAAGGTGGTAAACGTGTTGAAAGCAGGACAGAGGTCTTGCCCTAGTGCATAGCATTGCTTGCAATGAACCTTCCTATGCAGACCTCATCCTGGCCTCCAAGCATCTGTGGTCATTATCATCCACCCCAGGATTATAGAAGAGGGTTGAGCTTCAGGGGTGGAATGACTTCGTCTAAGGGACACAAAACGAGTAACCGGCTAGGGCAGAACTGAAGATGTATTCCAGTCACATTTCCCTGCTGAAATCTCAAGGTGGGGAAACAGATCATTTCCCATTTCCTCCCTGAACCCAGATCTAGGAAATACTGGATGAGTGGATGGGTGTGTTCAGGACTGCTACTCCCAGCAGACTCCTTAGGGATGATTGAGAGGAGAGACAGAGACAGAGTCAGAGACAGAGAGATAAAGAGATAGAGACAAAGACAAATAGTCAGAGATAGAGACAGAGGCAGAGAGAGAGACAGCTGGAGACAGACAATCAGAGACAGAGAGGGATAGTCAGAGACAGACAATCAGACAGAGAGAGACAGAGACAGAGGCAGAGACAGAGGCAACAAGAGACAATCAGAAACAGAGAGACAAATACCTCTGTTCCCACATATATACAGACTGTGAGGGAGGATCCCACACACATAATCTTACCAGGGTCCCCTACTGGCCTTTGGGGAGGAGGTGTCTAGGTCTTGGTATTGTTTCCACAACCATGGCCGGGGTAGCCACCTGAAATCAGCAAGACAGGCTTCTTCCAGACTGAATGTCTGTTCTTTGGGGGCCCAACAGAAAGGAAAATAAAAGGGCCCTGCTCTTTCTAGCCCTGCTCTCCACGTCTGAAGAGAGGACCTACAATCCACTTAGCCATCTGCCCAATGCCCTGAGTTCATTCCAAGTTACCTCTGGACCTCAGATAGAAGCAGAAAAAGAACTGGTTATCCTTCGGTTGCTCTGGTTGCTCATTGTCTCTTACTGTCTCCTCAAGCAACGGCCACTTGTAAATGAGTGAATATCAAGAAGAAGGTCACGGTCTCTTACCCCTCACAACAGCCATCCTTCCTCCACAAGCCTCAAACTTACCTCTTGGGAAACACCGTGTTCTCTTACTGTTTTCTCTTCTCTCCTCGTTTGAACCTAAGTAGCTGCTGAAGTCAGTCTTGTCCTCTCTGCTCCTGGACTTCGAGGAATATATGAACAATGGGTGAGCTGGCTTGGGGCAGGTGATCAAAAAGCCAACACAATGGAGGTAACCCTGCACCAATGTGATCTGAAGCAAACCAACTGTCATGCCCAGATCACGAGTCCCTCCAAAACCAACTGGAAGACTGAGTCCTGTGTGTAAAAGCAAAGAGCCTTTATTCTTACACAAGTTTGCAAACTCAATCTCTCCATGTGTCCAATATATTGGAGTGATCTTAGAGCCCCGAGATCAGTTGGGGCTCAGTTTTTATAGTAACAAAGGTAGAGATGAGAGATTTCTAAGGTTTAGGACCCCTGATTGGCTGACATTTGGCTAGGGGTGTCCTGATGAAAAGCATTGGGTGTGTGTTGGCAGGTGATCCTATCTACAATGGTTAGAACGTTGGGAATTTCCTCCCTGGTGAAAAGGGATGGGTGTGTGCTGCCCTAAGGAACATTTCTTCTGGGTGGAGCATGGCTGGTCTTGGTTTGTGGTCTTTCTTAGAACCAGGTATTGCCTTAGTGGTAAACTGAGACTTGGGTCTTCGAGCCTGTCTGGACAGGTGTTTTCCAAGCTGCCCTGCGTCCTACACAAACAAAAGTTCCTCAGTGGGTGCCTGGGTGGCCCATTGTGACATAGTCTGTATTCTCCCAAGGAAGACTTATTTTCCAAGCTGCCCTGCGTCCTACACAAACAAAAGTTCCTCAGTGGGTGCCTGGGTGGCCCATTGTGACATAGTCTGTATTCTCCCAGGGAAGACTTACTAGAATCAGGCTTTAGTATCTTCCAGCAGGGTCTTCTGTGTGCAGTCTCTTACTGAGTGTTCCTTCTTCCCTTCATCTTTCTGGATCCCCTCAGATATGCCACCTGCCCAGGATACTGAGTAATTTCACCCATCATTTTTGTTTCCTACACTGTATTCAGGATGGTTTCTTTCTACCTACAAATGGAAATTCCACAGCCAGCAGTTCATGACATCATCATAAAGACAGAGGGTGGAGCACTCACCCTTCCATAGACTGCACTGTGCACTTTCAGGCCATATTTCCTGGCCTCTTGGCTACCTTCTGAAGAGAGCAGTACCCTCTTACTTTCCAGAAGCACCAAGTCTGGGAAGAACAGGTAACCAGCCACTGTAACAGACAACCACTGGCCAAACTGAAAATTAGACCTCATTCTGTCAAGCACCTCACTTGATATCATATAGGAGTGTACATCTGCCCCTAGGGTGGCAGAGTGATCACCAGAACATCTTGAAGCTGCACACGGTCCTGAAACTGGCACCCCAGAATCCCATGCCACAGCTGTAACTAGACCAAATCCTGGAGTGTGGGTACAGGAAAGGTGAGTAATGACAGCATGCACGGAGGGCTGAGAGGCTCAAGGGCTCAGGCACCACATCGTGTAAGCTACATGTGTTGACATGAGAAAAGCAGGTGTTTTTCTAAGGTCTTCTGAAGGGTGAAAGCTCAGAAGCAGGGCAATTGGGTTCCCATTTCAGAAAGACTTCTCAGCTTCTCTGTAGTCACAGGACGACTTGACTAAGAATCCAGAAAGATGATCATCGCTGAGGGCTGAACAAGGGCCGGTGATACGGGATGCTGAAGATGGGGATGCCTGAGAAGTATGAGAGATGAGAGAAGAATAAAGTAGAGCACCTCCAGAGCTCCTCTGGAGCAGCTCCCACCTCACCTCCTCTCCCCAGCACCAGCAGTTCCAAGTAGCCAGACTACAGAGGGTATAGCCCTACAGTGTGGTCTCTGGCACAGAATAGAAGTCTAGCCTGATCAAGCCACAGGTGGGGGAGGGGCTCACCTTACCAAGGTCTCGTCAGGAGCTCTGAGAAAGAGGAGACTACCTGCATTCCTGTTCTGAAGTCTCTGTTGGGCATCTCTGCCCACTACAACCTGTGAAATATTTACAGTCAGTCAAGCAGGGGAAGCAAGGGGAGATGGGGCATGAATTATTGACAGCTTCACTCTCATCTTGGCCCAGGCTGCTTGGCCGAGCTGAGGCCCAGGGGAGACTAAAGGCAATCTATGGGCATTAAGTGGTGTTCTTGATGAAGCTGGAGGTAGAGGTTCCTGACTATCAGAGGGCCAGAGATAACTTGAGCCTTGTACCCCCATGTCCCTTTGGGGTACCTAGTATTTGTCAAGTGAAATGAGAGTAATTATTAAGGAGCCTTGCTGCCCAAAACCCTCCTCCAAGCCCAACCAAGCTGCCCCTTCTTCTCTGGCTATCTCCCAGTGGCCCAAAGACTTGGCAGCCAAAATGTCACTAAACTCCTGCAAGCTGCTCTGTGGCCTGTCATTACAGAAGCCAGCTGTCCTTACTGAGCTCATTCAAGACATCCAGTCTGGTCCTGCAGAGTACCAGAGCCAGTGCCTGACCCCTGAACCAGCCCTGAAAGGTGGTTAGTCACACATTGTCCTTCCCAGGGCAAATTCAGAGGACTACAAAAGATGCTGACGCCTCCCCAAAACCTCCACATCACCCTCCAGGGAAAGGTCCTTGGGCAACTGCCTCCTCCTCGGTTATCATCACTATTGTCTGCCAGGAAAAGAAGAGTTAGGGTTCACTGCAGACAAAAAAAAAGGTTAAATAAGGAATCAAAGGACTCTAGTATTGTAGAAGGAAGGGTCACTTGTTCCTCCCAGCTGCCCAGCTAGCTTAGACCTGAAATAATCACACAGAAACTATATTATTTAAATCACTGCTTGACCCATTAGTTCTAGCTTCTTATTGGATAACTCTTACATATTAATTTAACCCGTCCCCATTAGTCTGTGTATCACCCCATGGCAGTAGCTTACCTGCAAAGTTTCAGCATATCTGACTCTGGCCGCAGCTTCATGGCATCTCTCTTGACTCCGCCCTTCTTCCTCCCAGCATTCAGCCTAGCTTTCCCTGCCTACCTAATTTCTGCCTTGCTATAGGTCCAAAGCAGTTTCTTTATTCATTTATGGTAATCACAGCACACATAGTGTGAGTTAGAGTATGCCTGGCCAGCCATGGCCCTGAGCCTCAGTTTCCTCCTCTGGATCGGGAAGACATCTGCAGGAGAGTCCAATAATAACCCAACTCAGAGCTATTGTCTTTATGAGCCAGCTTTTCCCTGCCCCCAACCGAAGCTGTAACTTCAACCCTCCCAGAAACTGACAACTCCACCGCCAAGGTGGCAGGCCACCCAGCCGTGTGACTTGGCCCCAAGACCAGAGGCTTTTTATATTTTCACATTTGTCCTTCCAGGACATGTGGTGCTAGACTCCCCCTCTCTCCCTCCCTGCCTCCTAAGCTACGCTGAACAGCCCAGTCCTGAGTCAAGGGAAGGAACCAAGATGGGGAGGGGGACAAAGTAGCTCCTGACCCTTATAGGGTGGCAACAGTGTTGAAAGCCCCAGTTAGTCCACACCCTCCTGAGATCCTGCCTTGAGGCAGGCACCAGGGGGGCCACAAAGAAAATTAGAGTATGAAGAACAGAACTCCCCTGTGCACTTCCTGAAAGCCCACCTCCTCCAGCCCTGTGGTCAGACCTCCTGCTGCAGAAGGGAGCCAGACCCACAGACAGATGGTCTAGCTATTTCTCACCTACTTTCCAGCTCTTGTCCCCAAGCTAAAGGCAAGTAACCCCAGATCTTCCAGAGGAAGTGAAAGGGGGCTGTGTTAGCAGGCTGTGTGTGAAGAAGAACAAGCTTGGGAACAAAACACCACAAATAAGTAGTATAAAACGATCCTCTTGAATAAACTCTATTTCTTAAAGAAGACACGACCTTTTCTTTTGGAGCCAGAAGAATTCCTGCTTATACAAATCTGTCCTTCATTGCAGGACACCAGAATATGTCTCCTTCCTGGACACGCATGCTCTAGAAAGTACTTTCCTTCCTCTCTAGGTAGAATTACAGCCCTCAGATGTTTTGTGGTCTCCAGGGAAATAGTACTGCCCCTTGCAGAACCACCAGCAAGGGGTTCTGTATGGCAAGGAGACAGTCGCTGTCTTGCCTCTTACCAACTCGCTCTTCCATGGCACTTGGTGCTAATTGCACTAAAGCATCCGTGTCGTGGTTTCAATATGAATTACCCTGCACTAGCTCGTGAGCTGAAAACATAGTTATCTAGTAAGGCCGTCTTGGGAGGCCCCTGAAACTTCAGGAGGGAGAGCTTCGCTGGAGGGAGGAGATCAGAGAGGATGTGGCTCTGAAGGTTATACCCCTCTCAGCTTCCTCCTTGAGCCCTGGTTCCTGTCCACCAGAGAGGAACAGCTTCTTCCTCCACACTCTTCCACCACTGTGATGCTCTCTCTGACTCACAGTAGGCCCAGAAACACGGGGTCAAATGGCCCTGGACCAAACTCTCTGAAACCAAGAACCAAAATAAAAATGGTCTCCTTTAAGCTGTTTATATTGAGAATTTCATCACAGCAGTGAAGCAGTTGACTAGCGTGGTCCCTTACCAATTCAACAACAAACCCCAGCTATCTCACTCAAGAGTCTGTCAGCAAACTTTTTCTGCCTATCTGTCAACCTGACCACCTGCCTGTTTATCCCACCCGTGAACAAATGCAAGACTGCTCTGGAGCAGGAAATCCTTGAAGCAGAGACTAGACATGCACCCAACCATCCTCTCTGAGAAGTCCATAGCTTCTTACAAGGTGATTGTCCAGGGCCCTGATTCCTTCCTCGGGGGACTCTCTGCCAGTCCCCTTAATACACTGGCACCATGGCTTCTGGTTCCCTGTCTCTAGGCTTTCTCCAGTAAAGTCCATCCACCCGCTCTCCATCTCTTCCTGATTCAGCACAGAGCATTTGTCATGACCTTGGGGATGTGTCAGCCGTGAGTAATGACCTGAGCACCCTCCCTGCAGACACACTCCCTGCAGGTGGGGACCTGCAGGGGCAGCACTTCTTTCTTCTCACCTAAGCAAGATCACAGGGGCTGCAAGGGCTCTTCAGGGGTCCCCTCCCCAATTCATCCCTGATTGGCTTGGAAGCTGTGAAATGTTACTGTCCTTTCCTTCCCACCCTCCATCCTTCCCGCCCTGCAAACCCTGGCCTTCTTCCACACGGTTTATTATCCAACTACTTGTCTTCGATCTATCCATCTGTCTGCCCAACCAACCATCTACCGATATTAACTCATTGACTCAATATTCAGTAATTATTAAACAACAAGGTACCACAACTGACCATTGTCAGTGAACCACCACTAAGTAGCCCTGATTAAATATGCTTTAAGGAGTCTTTTTTTTTTTTAACTCTACCACCAGAAGTACAATGTCTCCATTCATTCAGCATGCTGTTATTGATCATCCACTCTGTGTCAGGCACCGTGCTAGAAGGTATGTGCTAGAAAAGATGTGTTATCTGCTTACCAAGGGAAAGTAAGCAAGCTTTTAAACTGTGGGGCTATTTAAGGATGGTGAAGGGCACAGTGTTTCGAAGAAGGGAGTGACAATAAGTAGCATCGCTGAGGGTCTCAGCAGGTGTCTGGCACCATTCTATACTGTTTACACATTAACTCATTTTCTTAGCACCATGGCACTTTTTCCAGGGATGGGAGGAGAGTCATACCTGAACTGGGTCCAGGACAAACAAGAACAAGTCAGATAGAGAGATACAGTCTGGGTATAGATTGCTGTGGTGATTTGAATAAGAATGGCCCGGATGGGCTCATATGTTTGAAAGCTTTGTCACCAGGGAGTGGAATTCTTTGAAAGGATTAGAAGGATTAAGAGGTGTGGCCTCGCCGGGCGGTGGTGGCACATGCCTTTAATCCCAGCACTCGGGAGGCAGAGGCAGGCGGATCTCTGTGAGTTCGAGGCCAGCCTGGTCTACAAGAGCTAGTTCCAGGACAGGAACCAAAAGCTATGGAGAAACCCTGTCTCGAAAAAAATAAAAAAATAAAATAAATAAAAAAAAGAGGTGTGGCCTCATTGGTAGAAGTGTGAGTTTAGGGATAGCCTTTGAAGTTTCAAAAGTCAATACCAGATCCTGTCTGCCTATCTGTCTGTCTATATGTCTATCTCTCTCCCTGCTACCTATAAACCAGGATATAGAACTCTCAGCTGCCTCTCCATCACCATGTCTGCCTGTGGGCCCCCATGTTCCCTGCTGTGATGAAAATGTAAGCAAGCCCCCAATTAAATACTTTAATTTTACAAGTTAACTTGGTCATGGTATGTCTTCACAGCAATAGAACAGTGACTATAAAGTTGGTCACAGGGATCCACAAAGAAAACAAAGGTGAGAAACCTAAAGAGGAGGCTGAAGATAAGGGCAAAGGTACCTTCATACTTTTCTGAAAGCTCAGCCACCACAATGCAAACGAGGCTTATTATTTGGTCTTTATTGGGTGGCAGAGGGTTGGCTCATCATCATCTACTGAGGCTTTGATAAAAGCCTGTGGATGTGTCTAAAATGCACTTTTACTAGGCTGAGGATTGTTGCACCAAACGGTCTTGAGATCCACTTCTTCCTGTAAGAAAGGAAACAGGAGAGAAAAGGGGACAAATGGTCCTGCCCTAGAAGTTTCCAAGAGGTCAGCATTGGTCATAGAGCCTAATCAGAAGGGTTGAACACTACAAGAGCCCTTCCAAGTGGAGTGAAGTGTGCATCAACCAGGCCAGCTTGTAGGGTGGACCTCTCATACCCACAGCTCCTGGCAGCCTTTGGTTGCTGACCACTCAGAGATGGTCCCCTCTACAAGAACTGCCTACCCCAACAGGTACAAGCATCTACTAAAGACAGTCCCATCCAGTGACTGATTGATGGACAGACATCATGTCTGAAGTAGGAACCTCTCAGAAGAGCCAACTTTCTCAGAACCTCCTGTCGGGTCAGCTGGAACCCTAGCTGTGGCACAGAATGGCATTCTGTCCCCTGTGCCTTGCTATCATCCTGTCCAGTCAACATCCTGGATGACAATCTTTGTTTCAGGAAATTAATCTGTGGCGATGGGCCACATTAATCTAGGCCTTTTGATGATGCTGACTGAGCTAGTCTACCCAGGCAAACTACTCCTTCTCAACTAACTCTGGTCCTTATTTGACAGCACCGGTAAGGAGATCTGCTCACTGTTCCTTCCGCACCATTTTTTTCAGTACCTCTGTTGACCCAGAAACCACAGTCCAATCTCTCCAATCTGCGGCTGACTGTAACTTTAACTAACCTGCCCTCTGACTCCATCACCACCACCACCATGGCCCATCCCTTTCCTTGACTCATCCCTTTTAAGAACCTGTTTGTTTTCTTCTTCCAAAAGTCTTCCTAAACCACTCTCCCAAATTTGAAGAATCCAGAGTCTGAGGCACTTGACCTCTCAGCTGTTGCTAGTTGGGAAATATTTGATGCATTTGGAGGTGGATATTTAGCCATGCTTGTGGGTTTCTTTGAAGTCTGTATGCAGGGAATGAGTGCTCTGCTTCTCCAACAAAATGAGTGAGAGTAGAGATTCTCCGAGGTCCAAGTCCTCCATCTGTTTCCTCCATGCCCTCCCTTAGCAACCACGTGATTGCCCGCAGAAACGACCAGGCAGGCTCTGTGGCAGTTTAATAACTCAGCAGGAACTCTAGCCACCTACTTCTGTCCTGTATTTCTCTCAAAGTCCTATGAGCACAGTCCCTCCAGAATTTCTGGGGAGCACATAGAACAGCTACCCCATCATTTCTGTTTCAGGGCTGAGTTTTTGGCTCAATGGCAGACACTTGTCTAGCACACACAATGGTCTGGGTTCCGTCCCAAGTACTGAATTGTGTGTGTGTGTGTGTGTGTGTGTGTGTGTGTGTATCCATTATAGTACTGTATAAATGAAGATCCTACTGTCAAAGAGGTTAAGAGCCATGCCCAAGAACGACCTAGGCCTCCTTACTCCTAGTCCATAGCTCCCTTCTGTCACACTTTGCAGAGAGGGGGCAGCCCTGCCACACGTGATGCGTGGGAACCCAAGAATCTGGTCTGCAGTTGAGCATCATGCTCCTGGCAGGCTATATGGCCCTCACCCACCCAGGGGGCTGGATGATGCTGGCAGGCATTTGCGGGGGCATTCCAACTGCCATTCTTTTCCCAGATGGCCGTGTACAAAGAGCTCTTTCAATAGGCATAGGCACCAGGGAGGCCTAGGGAGCCACAGCCACAGGAAGGACCTGCAGAGTCCTCCAAAGACTAGACCCATCTGCTGGAAACAGGGATGTAACCAAACGCACAAGACTTCACAGCACTCCGCAAAGGCTCGGGTCCCTCCTGACCTCTCACTTAGACCCTGGTGAGGGCACCAAGGACCCACAGACCCATGATCCTCACTAAGATAGGAGAGAATACCCTGAGGACCATTCTCTGACAGCGTGTGGATGTTTGCCTCTGGATGGTAGGGGAGCCCTGTGAGAGCCCATTCTTCCTGTTGCAGTGAGGTGCACTGAAGGCTCCATGGCCAGCTCTGAGCATGACTGAAGGAGCCTCGCTTTCCTCTGGCAGACTTTGGGACTGGGAGATCTTGGCATTGATATCAATAGTAGATAACAGGAACAGCCCTGACCCTGTGCCATACTACCCCCCAAAGTTGCTATTCAGAGCCTCGTAGCACCCCCATGAGGCAGGTAAGTTCACTGTACCCTTTGCACAGCAGCAGAGGCCAGGAGACAGGGAGGAGGAGAATAACTTATCGAAAAAGGAATGGTCCAGATTCAAATGCAGGCCGCCTTCGTGTTTAGTGTCTTTGCTGTAAGGCCGGCAAGGAGCTCGGGGTATTCTTACTCTAAAATGCAACTAGCCCACTTTCCTAGCCCTCTACATGCAGGTTTTGATGATGGCATCAGGTGAGTTTCCGGCAGCAAAGGCTGTGGGTTTATGGCTCTAGTTCGAGCTAGTGTCCGCTGCCCGCGAGGTACAGATTGAAACGTGGAAATGGCAGCAGGGCCCAGGCAGATCTCTGGTGATCACGCGCCGGGGGGGCGGGGGGGAGCGTGGTGGTCGGAGTGTGGGGCCAGGGCGCACAGCCAGGCATATTGCACTCGGCAACAGCCGCCCACGGCCACCGGCCTCTCTCAACACGACAAAAACTGTAACAGGCTCTGGGTGCCCAGCTCCGGACTGCAGGAGGCGTCTGAGCGAGGATGTGGGGGCGGCCACAGAGCAGCTTGCTCTGCAAGCCACATTTGTACCCACGCAGTGACCTCTGCTGGCCCTGCTGGCCCTGTGCATCTGGGAATGGCCTCTTGGGAGGACCGACTCTCCTACCTCAGGGAGCTTGTGTTTGGGGGAATAGAAGCCCTTAACTTTGTCCTCAAGCCAAACCTGTCCTGTTACCTTCACAAAGTGGGAGGAAAGCAGAACCCCATAGGGCTGCTGAGATACACAGGCTATGCTAAGAGACAAGGATTTCTGTCTGTCCGTGTTGTTCTAGGTTCTGTGTGCACCCATTTGCTATCTCTGCCACTGCAAAGATAATCCTCAGGCCAGCGTCATTTAAGACCTGACTGCAGTGACACATGTGTTGTGGTTCAGATAGATTCACAGGAATCATGGTCCCTCCCCACCAGCACAGGCGAAGACCTCACGCATATGCCTGAACTGCTCCCTACTGGCCCCACTGTTAAGTTTTGAATCCCCGGTTAATAGAAATCCGCTGCCGCCGATGTAATAAATCAATCAGCCCGGATTATTAAATCCAGGTTTAATCTGAGCAAAGCACTCCAGGGTGACCCCCTCAGGATGGTAGGAGAGGTATCACTTGGCAAATATGGCTACCAGGTCTTTAAGTAGCCCATAGGTGTGGTCTCAAGCAGCCCCAAGAGGGGTTGACTTTTGGTGGGCTTTGTCAGGGGCGGAGGTTGAAGAGGGCAACTCCAGGAGATGGCCCCCACTTGGCACACTGAGAATGAAGTTTGGAATGGGAGGAATGAGACCTGAGCGTGGAATAGGGCCCCAAGCTGGTGATCCCAAACATTCCAACCTTTTTGGGTATATATGAACGGCAGCAGGGTTTCCACCTAAACACCCACTGGGAGTAAGCTATTCTCCTTGGGAAGTAGGAGAGATTAAGTATCCTCTCCAGGTGTGGCTCTCCTCCTAATGCAGATTCCCAAATACTACACCACCTGAAATCCCTACTGATCCCATTTATCAGGCAGAGTCCTGGCTTCCTTCCAGGATTCCTATTCAGATGGGCACTGGGGAAACTGGAATCTGTATTTTTGACCCGTAACCCCAATTTAACAGGGTTGAAGGCTGCCTTTTCTACTCCAAGGCCCACTAACCTTAGGTCTGCCAAAGAAAAAGCCTGAGTCAACAGCTGGACTGGGGTGGGGTGGTCCAACCTGGAACGGGCTGCCCTCTCTAAGGACAGCTCAGAGGTTTCTCTTGTCTCTAGATGGCAGACACCCTCAGTCCCCTTTGAAAAACCCACTCCCCTTGTTATCTTTAGCAAGAGAACCTGTTTCTGTTGAAATTATCCCTTAATCAGAGAAACTGGTGTAATCCTGACTCACACAAGTTATTGACACAAGAATCATGCTGTGAACAGGTTTTGGACAAGGAACTCTGAAGAGAAGTCGGAGGGGAGATGAAAAGGATTACTTTAACAGGCGCCCATAAACTCGTGGCTGCATGTGATGTCCAGAACTTCAGTAGCCTTCTCTTGCCTGTGGGAAGACAATTTGACAACAAAATCCCTGAGCGAAGAAGGAAGCAGGAAGCAAAACCCGTCCTTTTGTTGCATTATGGGGCTGTCAAATTAGCCAACCTTAGTAATACTTTTCTTCCGGAGGTTGGGTTTTGTGTTACGGTAGAAAATATCTTCAAATATACTCAGCTTCTCCAAAGACTTCGCACAGTGAGCTACCGGCATGTTTTGTGAAGTAGGAAGCATCCATTCTTCATTCTCATATCCCAAGGCCTGCCAACTTTGTCTTCTAAATATTTCTTGCCTTCATTCGTCTTTCTACATCTTCACTGCCACCACAATTACAGAAGACAACACATTTACCCCTCTTCTGTTCCCCGCTTGAGCCCTTCCCCTCTTCCCCACCATGGGTCCAACCCAGAAGGTGTTGTCCCTCCTGATTCAGACCCTTGAATGACTTCCTGTTTTTCTTAGGCATCACCGGATGCTTCTCTCCCCCCACCCCCGCCTGGTTCTGTACCTTCTTCCTTTTCCCCACTCCTTCTGTCTCACCGGCTCCACATCCTGCTTCCCCCTCACCTTGCCCACCAGCTCCGCTGGCCTCCTTAGCACTTCCTGAGCACCACTGAGACACTCCTGACCACAAGGTCCCCTCTGCCTTTTCCAGCCCTGGCCCTTCACTGACCTGACCTCCCTTGTACTCTACCCCATCCCTCCCAAATGCCGTCAAAGGACCACTTACTCTGGACCAAAGCCTTGCATTCTCTGTGAATGTTTCTCTCATCCTACTGAGCTCTGCCTTTAAAACATCCATCGAAGGCTACCTTTGCCATCTGCAAGAGTATTTAACCAGTTCTTGTCTCCTTGACTAGAAATAAGCTTCACAGGTCAAGGACTCTTGTTCCTGCCTGCTGTTTAACTTCACGTGAAAAAAAAAAGTGCATGATCGATCCTTAATCCATCATTGTCAAGTAAATGAATAAACACACACTCCCTTTTGGAAAGGGAGGAGGAAGATAGGTTCCGATCATTAACCCAGGCTACCGTGGAATTGGAACTGACTAGCCCAAGCTGGCCTACAGATTCTCCTACTTCAAGCTAAGTCTAGGCTTACAGGTGTGTGACACCATACCTAGCCGATTTAAAACTCCTCCTCCGAATTTTGGGTGAAAACTCTTATGCAGATAAACAGTCTTCTGCACAGAGAATGATTGTGGCAGATAAGACTCAGGAAGTGTTCATACAGATAGATGGAATTCCCTATGCATGTTCCATGTGGGTTCCAAGAAGAGGACCAGAGTTAACCAGAGCATGGACCATGGCCTCACAGGGCTCCTGTCTGGATAATTTGGGCAGTGTTTACCTCCCTCTCTCCATTCCTGACCCAGCTCCCCATCTGTTCTTTGGGCACTAACAACGAGACAATAGTGACAGCAGGACATCGTGGGACTCCATCCCCTCTTGGAAGCCACCTGAGGCCTTCCTAAAGCTTCAGTCTACCAAGACAGAAACCATCCAATCAGTGCTGACCAGAAGCTGGAACGGATAGCTCTGAATGGTCCTTCTCACCAGTCAGTCAAAGCACAAAGGCCCCATGGAAAGTTTCAGGGTACAGTAGATGTCTCATAATTGCCTCCGTTTTCCCCAGGATGATCTACATCCTCAGAAACAGATACTTTCAGGAGGATAATTAGGGAAAAATTCAAGTTCCATCTCAAAAATAAAATAAAATCCTATGACTGGTCCTTAGCTCTCACCCTTAATACCTCCTGGCTCCTCTCTAAGGGGACCAAGTTCCAGGCCAGGGTAAAGAAGCTGAGTCCCTGCAGTGGAGCTCAGCATTCAGAGGAGTCTGGAGAGTGGCTCAGCTCCTGAAGATGGATGCACAGACAGCCCTTGCCCCTACAGTGGAGCTCAGGGTTCACAGGAGTTCGGGAGCGGCTCAGCAACTGAAGACAAGGCACAGACAGCCCTTCCCAGGTTCCAAGAAGGAGTTGAAGACGGAGCTGACTGGGATCTCTGGAACTCTTCCAATAGTGGAGCGTGAGTTTCCAGCTAGGCACAGGTTCCCTAGGCTGGCTGGACACTATCATCTGAGTTCATGTGGCCACTGGTGCCCTTTTTGTCTTATTCCTTCACCTCAGATGCGCCAGGGTAAGGGCTCTCATTAGAGGAGCTTCCTACACACTGGCAAGTACAGTGACCTGGACACACTGCACCTCTTCCTGAGCTCAGGTGGCTGAGCTCAGTCAGGCAAGCAGCTGGCAGCTGCCAATCGGAAGAGAAGAATGTGCAAGACACTACTCTCTAATCCCCCAAATGTGCTCTCCGAACCTCCTCTCCTTGCTACCTCCTCTTCCCTCTTTTCTCCTTGCTTCTCCCTCCATCCCTCTTCTCTCTCTCTCTCTCTCTCTCTCTCTCTCTCTCTCTCTCTCTCTCTATCTCTATCTCTATCTCTATCTCTATCTCCTTTCTTTACAGAGTATTTCTACATTTAAAATAGGACAAGAGCGTTTTCCGAAGTTCTAAAATGTCCTTATATATTAAGGAAATTCATGGGAAAAAGAAACTCAGCCTAATTTAATGCAAAACAGACAGGATGGGTATCACCCCACCCCCATCTCACCTCAGAGCAGAACGTGGCCCTGGCTCACACCAAGCAGCAAGGTCAGCATGGACTTGTTCAGACCCAAACTGTCAATCTCCCATCTGGTTCCTGAGCTGCATTCTGTGTCCTGCATTCTGCTTGCCAAGTGAGATTAGGGCAAAGAAAATGCCTTTGAAATTAATATAACACTTTCTCCAACAGCCCCAGGGTGCTCCTTTCCCCCTCATCCAGGCTGGACCTCCACTAATCTCCGTTAACTTGCACAGATCGTCCCCACAGCAGAGCTGTCACCTCGGGGGCTCCCATAGGCAGAGGCAGCTAGAAGAGCATTGCACTTGAAGCACATGGAATCCTGTGTCCTTGTGAGCAGGAGAACAGGGAATGACTCAGAAAGGGTCAGTTCTGCCCAGTGAGAGTAAACAGAGAGGCAAGAGTCATGGGAATTCATTTTCTGGATCATTTTCACAGTCTGATGAAAATGACAAAATGTACATTCACAACAAAACTTCAAAACTCACACACAATTTTAGTGAGTCCATTGAACTCAGGTTAGTAATCCTATATTTTTGGTAGAGATTTATACATCTTTGATCCTATATCACCGTCAGGCTCATCTAAGCAAGGCCATATCCTGAGCCTCAGGCCTGCAAGGGCTCTACTGTGATCCCCTCTCCCAGGTCCTCTGCTCACAACTGTGCCACTTGACAGAGCCCTGGGACCCAATTCCACAGCCCGCATGGGCCCCTTCACCTGTCACATCCTCTGAAGGTTAGGTCTTACCATGTTGCTAATCACCAGTCCCATATGGTATCTGTTGTCAGATTTCAGTGTCCACACTGTGCACATGGACCCTGCAGGAGACAGAAAAATGCAAAAATGTCCCCACCCCAATCCCAGGATCCCATGAACACATTATTTCACACAGCAAAGGAGATTTTGGAAACATGATTGTATTAAACATCACAAAATGGAGAGCTTATTCTGGATAATCCAATAGGTACAGCACAATTGCAATAGTCTTCCTAGAGACTATTCCTGAAGAGGGGAAATGAGGGCTAGAGATTTGGAGATTCCCCATTATTGGGTCTGAAGGCAAAGACTGGAAAAGGCAGCCTCTAGAAGCTGTAAAGAGTAAGGCCAATGCCCTTGTGTCAGGAGCCATTTCAGGCTTCTCCTTTCTCACGTCTCACAGGGCCTTGAGGTAGAAATCTTGAGACAGAAAAACTTAAAGTTAACATAGACATTGTATACTAGCCTTGGAGATTCAAGCTCCAGACGGCACCTCAGAGTGTCTTCTTTGTTTGCTGCTTATCACTAACAGCAGGTGCTCTAGCCACTGACCTTGCAACTGCCCCGCTTAGCTGTCTAGCTACTGAGCCCCTCCTTTCCTTCCCCCCTTCCCCCTTCCTCAGTTCCCCCCTGCCCGAGCTCCTCACTGAGGAGTATATAAGACATAAAACTTGCTTCAATAAATGGGATGCCTTGACAAGGAATACTGCTTGGTGTCCGTCCCCGTCCCCCCCCCCCCCCCCCCCCCCCCCCGCCGCCCATGTCTTTCAGATAGTGCCTCTTCAAGACCCTGGAATAACTTAGGACCTGCTGGGCGGGTCGCCCTTGAGCCTCCAGAAGTAATGTTTACCTACCAACCCCTTGCCATCAGCCCAGTGAGATCCAGATTTCTGACCTACAGAACTATAAGAGAGTAAAGCTGGGGGATGGGGAGATAGCTTAGTAGCCAAGAGCACTTGTTGCTCTTGCAGAGGACCAAGTTTAATCCCCAGCACCCACATGGTGGCTCACAGTCGTCAGTAACCATAGCCCCAAGGGATGTACATGCATGCATGCAGGCAAAGCATCCATACACATAAAAGCAAAATAAGTAAATCTTTAAAAATAAGAGAATAAAACTGTATTAAATTACAGTTTGCCGTAACTTCCTCCATCAGCTGTAGAAAATTCAGACACACCCTCAAAAGGCCAACAGGGAAGAGAGAGAGGTGGGCAGGTTGTAGACTTGGAGCAAGAGACACAACAGAGCATAAAGACTTATACACTAAATTGGTTGCTTCTATTATTGCGACAAAATACCAAACAGAAGCAACTTAAAGAAAAAATATTTATTTGAGATCATAATTTAAGTATGTGTTGGGACTGTGAGGCGGCTGTCCAAAGTCAGGAAACAGAGAAATGAATGCTGGTAAAGAGCTGATCTTCTTCTGTTGTTTGTTCTCAAACTGGGACCCCAGCCTAGGGGATACCATCACCCACATGCAGGTCTTCTCTCCTTGGACATGCCCAGAAGTGCGATGTGGGATTTCCCTCTGTATTCTGTGAATAGCATTGGTTAATAAAGAAACTTCTTTGAGCCTATAGCAGAGCAGGGCAGAACAGAGCTAGGTGGGGAAAACTAAACTGAATGCTGGGAAAAAGCAGGCAGAGTCAGGGAGAAGTCATATAGCCCCACTGGAGACAGATGCTGGAACTTTATCCAGTAAACCACAGCCTCGTGGTGATACACAGATTAATGAAAATGGGTTAATTTAAGATATGAGTTAGCCAGAAATATGCCTTAGCTATTGGCCCAACAGTATTGCAAATAATACGGTTTCTGTGTCATTATTTGGAAGCTGAGCATCTGGAAATGAACAAGTGGCCTCCTACAACAGAAGTGTATCTTCTAGGTGATTTTAAATCCTGTCAAGTTGACAGTGACTATTAGTCACTACAAGTCACTTCTTGTCAATTTGACACACAAACATCACCTTAAACCATAAAATATACTAATGATAGCATTTGGTTTTGTGTACATGTATCTATTTTTCTATAGACAAACTCCTTTTAATTTTCATCTCACTTTAATATATCTCTTATGTTTTTATTTTTGCCTGGCATCAATGGAAGTGGTATTTTCTTATGTATGTCATAATGCAGTCCTCGTTTTATAATGGTCTTCTTTTATGTTACAAGGAAATGATCTTTCATCTTCATAGTGCTCAAAATTGCCTTCGTCCTTCATGATTTCTTCCTTCTGACTCCAGCATATGACAGAGCCAAGTTCCAGTATTCCTTGACTTCCTCCAGGTTCTCCAGTACCCCAACTCTCTGTCCTCCTGCTCTGGTACCCACTGCCCTCCTAGTGGCCTGGATTCCAGACAGCAGGAAGCAGGAAAAACATTCACAGGGACCTTAAGGACCACAGTGAGAGCAGTGTCCCTAGATGATGCCTTATCCTTCTGCCCTATCTTTCTTTAATGGAATTTTCCCTGCTCAGGGCTTTCTAGGTGTCAGTGACCAGCCTTGATAAAAATACCTCTTGCCAGGTTAGGGGCACGGGGATCAGAAAAATAAGTAAAGAGTATAAAGATGTGGGTAAAATAATAAAACAGAACACAGGATAGAATTGGGAGGGAGTTCCAGTGAATACTGAAATTACCCACATTTAATTTTCCATATACTTTTATACCCCAGTACAAAAGGGGGAAGAAGGCAACAAAAGACTTCTTTAACATGATGCAAAGGACAACTTGAACAGTTAATTGCTTCAACACGTCAAGTCATTAGTATTCTGTTGTTTAGGTAGTGAACCCATACTAGACCAAGTATCCTGAAAGCAGCCACCCCCAGGTAACCTTTCCTATTAGAAGAAGGAGCAGAAGTATGCTTGCATACTCTGACCCTCTGTCAGGGTGGATCTCGTTGTATGGGCCATCTTAATGTCAAAAGAACCAAGTAACCACATCCTGAGTCAGGATGTGTAGCCCAGGTTGTTGTCGAAAATTTTTAGCAACCTCCAAACTCTCTGACCAGCAGACAAGGTGGAAATAGGCTCACATTTTTGGGCCTTCACATCTAGGTTCCCTGGTACTTTCTGTCCTTTGCCTGAAACATGTCAGTTAATACTTACCAACAACCACTTTGCATTTGTCAAGAGACTTTCTCGCATCTTCCCCTCTTCTGCAGCAATCTGCTTTCTGTTGCTGTAATAAAGCCTTGTCAAAAATGCATCCTGGGAGGAAAGAGTTCCTCTCACCTCAAGGTCACAGTGCATCACAGAGGGAAGTTAAGACAGGAAGTCAAGGCAGAAATCTGGAGGCAAGAGCTGCAGCAGAAACCATGGAGGAACAATGCTTACTGCTTTGCCTTCTCTTGCTTGCTCATCTTGCCTTCTCATACAAGCCAGGCACATCTGCCAAAGGATGGCACTTCCCATAGTGCTCTGGGCCTCACACATCAACAATCAACAAAATTCTTCACAGACATACCCACAAGTAGAACTGATGGGGGCAACACTTCAATTGAGATTCCCTCTTTCCAGTCATGTCTAGGTTTATGTCAAGTTGACAGAAACTAACTATGACACTGTTCTGTTGTGTTGACCTCACAGCCCAAAGACACAAGCCGCATTCTTCCCTCAGGCATCCAATAAGCTGCCATCCAAGTTTGCCTTGCAGTCCAGTCAGCTCCCTGCTCTTTTTATCAAATGACCACATGCAGATAATGGACTATCAGGTCATACACTGTCATACCAAATTACATTCCAGGACTCAGAAAGGTCTTAGAGTCCCACTGCAAAGGTAGTCACTGAACCAGCCCTATGATCCCTAGGCATGGCCAACACAAATTTGCACTACAACTGTCCAGGGCAGTCTAGGACAAGCAGACCAGTGAATGAATGGCAAGGTCCATACAGGGTTACCAGATCTCATTAAAAAGGTGTGTGTGTGTGTGTGTGTGTGTGTGTGTGTGTGTGTGTGTGCACATTCATATGCACACACATATCTAATGACATGCAGTTAAAGTTGAATTTTAGGTAAAGAACAAATATGATATAATGATGTACCAGATACTATATGAGGCATAGTTATCTTTTAAGAAACTCATTCATCTGGATTTCAGATGAAACCGCTTCCATCTACAGCATCCTATTGGGAGACCTAAACCCCAGCACTCTGTGTGGCCTTAGCAGTGCAGGTGGTAGGAAGGTGAGTTCCCTCCATACACCCCTGGGGATGTAGTTGGCCTGGAAAGGCTGGGGACCAAACCCCTTTTGCTCAGAGATGCCTTGTCTACCTTTAGGTTAGAGGACAACTTGCTGAAGTCCTTTCTCTACTTTCACCCTTAGGTGGTTCCCTGGAGTCCACCAGGCTTGGTAGCAAGCACCTTTTACCTACTGAACCACCATGCCAGCTCTCCCCTAACAGTTTCTCATGCCCAAAGTCACCTTCTGGCCCTTCTATCTGCCCCCTTTTTCAGGTGCCAGTATCATCCTGCTGCCCACAAAGCAAGCCCAGTTCAGTAGGCTCTCTTCTGCTGACCCCAACACATCTCAGTTCATGGTCCAACCAAAACCCAGCCCAGGTCTCCTTCTGTGTCCTCAGATGACATACTTAAGACAATAGTCAGAGCTCCAGACCAGCACAGATGCCTTGGATCCTGTAGAATCATCTATGGCACACCACAGAGCCTGCCCTGGTAGAGCAGAGAGCTGGCCTTGTGGTAGAAGGACCTGGTCAGGATAGGGAGTCAGAAGAACTCTCTTCTGTCTCTATTCTGATCCCTGCGGAGCTGGAGGAACATTTCCAAGTTCTCAGAGGGAACCCTAAGCAAGTGTTTGTTAAGCTTCTTCCTTGAATGAATGGTTACAGCAGAGGAGGGCCCAGCTAAGAATCAATCCAGCCTGAGGCCCCGAATGGATTGAGGAAGACAAGACGTGATCGCTGGAGTGATGGGTACAGTAGTGATATTACAAAGGTAAGGGGGTATCCAGAAACCACCAACCAGCCTGCTGAAGGAAGTCGACCAAGGATACAGTCACTGTATTACATGGTCTCGAGGCTTCTGAGGTGCAAATCAAGACCTGAGGCATGTCGCTTGCAAAGCTGAGGAAAGGGGCATCTGGAATGCCTAGAGGATGGGTGGTGGGACACAGCTGACCCCATCTGAGGGCTACCTCTGTGAGGAAGTTCATGGAAGGCTCAGGAGCAGGAATCTACCTTGACACACAGCAGCTGTGCCTCATTTCTTCCAAATCAGAAACTCTGGTTCTTTGGGCCCCAAGACATTCTTCTCACAAACTGGGTAAGAACAGCCCTTGGGTATCCACTGTGGCTGTTCTGTGGTCTGCAGTGGCCAACCATACCAGGTCCCTGCAGCATGGCAGTCCCTGATAGAAAAGTCTACCAGTGAAGCACATGGGCTCAGGCTGTCTGGACACGGGCCCCAGTTGCGTCCCCGACACCTGTGTCATATGGAGCATCCTGAATCTCCCTGTGCCTCGGTTTCCTCACACACTAAACAAGGCTCATGAAGCATGGTGGGGATGAAATGACTAAATGGCAACCTCAGAACAATTCAATCAACAAATGGCTATTCTGTGCCCTGGTCTCACTAAGAAAATGACCTAAGATAATTGTGTAAATGGTAAGTACAAAGAAGGCAGATAGAAGAGGGATGGGGGCCGTATCTCCGAATGAGTAAACAGAGAAGGCTTGATGGAAGTGGCTGAGCGGGCATCAGGCAGTTCAAGTATTCCAAGAAAAGGGGCCAGCACAGGCCTTTGAGATATTTGGGGGTCAGCAAGGAGATGAATGGGATTAGAAAAAGCAAGTGGCACAAAACCGGAGAAGATGTGGAATGGAGTTTGGGAATATGGTGGCTAATCTTGGACATCCACTTGACACACCTAGGAAGAGGGAACCTCACTTGAAGAATTGCCTCTGTCACTGGCCTGTGGGCATGTCTGTGAAGCATTTTCCTGAGTACTAATTCATCTGGGAGGGCCCAGCCCACTGCGGACAGTACTGAACCACATAAGAGAGTGTGCACCGAGGAGCAGCCAGGAAACAGTCAGGAAACAGTCTTCCTCCACGGTCTCGGCTTCAAGCCTCTGTCTTCAGTTCCTGCCTTGGCTTCCCTCAATGACAGACTGTAAAAGTAGCCTCCCCAGGCTACTTTTGGTCAGAGTGTTTTATGACTACAACAGAAAATTATACTAGGACAGGCAAACAAATTTTCATGGCTGTTGAAAAGACTTTGGACGCCAAGTGTGTCATGGGGGATATCTAAGGACTTGAGGTGGGAGGGGACATCAGTGAGATTTTTTTTCAGGATCATTTTGGCTACTGTCTGGTGAACAAATGCAGGCAGATCCGTCAGGAAGCTACTAGAACAGCTCAGTGTGGTGCAATGGTCCGAAGCACAGCAGGAGAACGCATGGGACACACTTAGTCATTCCCTGGGCGTGTGTTATAGGTAGAGCAACATTTCTGTAGAGCAGATGCAATGAGAAAATGAGGGGCTGAGCCCCCCCAGAGGTGTTAATCTAGACAACTTAAAAATGGCGCTGCCACTGAGACTGGGAAGATGCCCAGAGAGTTTGGTTCTATGGGAATGTCCAAAGATGCGTTTTAGACAAGCTGGGTTTAAAATGCCTGCTTGGCATCAGAGTAGAGACATGGCATGGATAGATAAGAGCACAAGCCTAGAGCTCAGGAAAGAACTCCAGGCTGGTAGAAGGTCTGGGGTGACCAGGATGCTATAGAAGCATTGGGACTGGGTGAGACACTCACGGAGACCGTGTGGCTCACTATTACATGCAACTCTGAGAACTAGAAACAACTTGAGAGGGAAGCTAAGCAAATCATCTGTAGCTGATTTGCTAAAGATTCTAGTCATTGTTATTGGCTGCATCCATGCAGCCTGGGTCTATAAGAGTGAAGGATGCTACAGAAGGTAGCTGGCTTTTAGGTCTGAAAATCTGATAGACATTCCCCCAGATTAATTCTGCTTCAAAGCAGAAGAGAACAAATGAAGCCTATAACCCAGGTACATGCATAGAGATAAAAGATTGGGGTGGAAGGGGGGAGAAGGACCTTGCAAGAGGAAGATAGACATTTCCTATGCATAAAGGACAAAGAGGAGGGGGGAAGGGGGCAAGGCACAGTGTCGCACTCAGCAGCCATCCTCTTTACCCAGCTGAATGACAGAACATCCAGAGACAATGAGGAGCGAGAAATGATTTTAACTGCTGTCTTGATTTTAAAAGATCAACTATAATCACATAATTAGGATGTCTTGTTTGATGGAAGGATGAAAAGCCATATTTGATTAGGACAAAAAATTAATTAAAGAGGCCACGTAGGAGCTATGTTTTATGACCAGCTGGCCCCTTTGTCTCTCATCCTGAGGCATGTAGAAACAGTACCTGGCAAAGGTATAAGGCACTGTGTTTAGCTATACAGAGGCTGGAAGGCACCCTTGAGGACTGTAGTGAGATGGATTACATAAAGGCAGCCCTCCAGGTACAGAGACAAAGACTCTTACAGCACCAGTCAAACCTGACAATCAGATGGCAAGGTGACAAGACTTCTAATGTATCCTTAATGGAGATAAGAAACTGTCAAGACCAAACTGAAGGACTTCATACTCCAAGGAGAGAGATGGGGCGGGGGGACGTCGAGCAGGTGGATCTTAGAGTTGGTGGTCATTGTGGAGCAACCCACAAGGTGTAGAGATCATATGTCAGTAACAAAAAGGCCACTCACAAATATCAATTAAACTCTTTGCATAAATTATCTTATTTAATCCCATTAACAACCTTGGGAAGTCAGAGCATCATTTCCTATCTTTTTACTGATGTGTTTAGACTAGCTAAGAGGTCATTCACATAACTCTTAAGATCTAAGATGGACCTTGAGCCTAGACGGGCCAGCTCTAGAGTCCCCAATCATAGTTCTGCACCATCACCTCTCTTCCCAAATTTTCTAAACTATCGTTCCTCCCATCCTTCTCCCACTATTTTCCTCCTGGAGCCTCTGGCTGGCTCCCAGCTAGTCTTCAAATCCATGGACCTCAAGCACAAACCTAGTGGCAAGTACACACTAGAGGCTCAGCGAACACCTCCTGGATTGAATTCCCAGGATGAGCCTTGACTTGAGTTCTCTGATTAGGGGAGTGATGAAGCTCCATCCTACAGGAACGGGGAAGGCAGGGAATCAAAGACTTGAGTGAGTCTTTGATTGATGGGAGGGACATCCCAAGGTAGACTGTTCCCCACAACTGTGGGAACCTTGCAAACCCACCAGTGGGTGTCTCTTAGGCCACCACTGACCTCCTTTCCTGTTCAGTATCAGCAGAGTGATTCATGTGACAATCCCCATTCTGTCACCGCTACTTTTTCAACACAGTGTCAAAGCAGCTGCTCCACCAAACACCTTAGGGTAGAGGACATTCTGTGTTACATTTTCCGCTTTGTAACTCTTGTCCGCTGATAGTAGGCAGGGCTCCCTGCTGAGATGCTTTATCTTCCATCATCTTGTCCTCAAAATATGAGCTCACAACATAGCCTAGGCCTAGCCTCTAAGCAATTTTTCTATTTAAAAAAATCTGATAATTTCTCATTCATTGAGATTTACAATATCAACACAAGAAACATCAAACAGACTCTACCGACACCAGAGTTATATTTTCAAAGTCCTAAATCTAAACCCAGAGGTGGACATCAGACTTTTAAAGCACTGTCACAGCCAAACTATAGCCTGGGGTGTGTTATATACACATAACAAAATATTATGATTAAAAAAATATTATTTCAGGAGCATTGCAATGACTATAGAAGGCCTGTGATACATGCTTAAATTTTGAGCAATATCCTAAACTCTTGGAATCTACTATCATGCCATCAAATTCCAGAGTGGTCCTGGGAGGCACTGTGCCAAACAGGCCACAAACAGAGTTCAGATCAAATTCTATAACGCTAAATAGCTCTGTTAAAGACCTTCAAGCCAAAAGCCTATGGCCAGCTGGTTAAAGCAAGATTTTAAGAAATAACTCTAAGAATTGCTAAAAATTTTCAGTGGCAGTCCATTGTGTGTGTGTATGTCTGTGTCTGTGTGTCTGTGTGTGTGTGCACTCACACACACACCCCAACCCCAGGTCATCCAGTGGCCAATGACGCAATGCCCACAATCTCAGCACCAAGGACAGAGCCCCACATGCTCAGGGTGAGATGTCCAGTTTCTTGGCTTTTATGCCCAAGACAGTTTTGGTGAGTTCAAAAATGAAACCACAGAATTTTAGTGCTAGAGGCCATTAAGAATCTCAACGTTTTTGTTTTATAGATGAAGATTCAGGGCCTAAAAAGAAAAGAAAATGTCCTGCTAAGCACCCCAGAGCCAGGGCCCTGGAACACAAGCCCTCTAACTCCCAGTTCCTCACTGGGTGCCAGCACCACACTGAACCCAGAGTCCCACAAATGCCCTTTCCTTGCCTTACTGCCTCAAGCTTTCCCTCAGCTTTTGGGGCTCATCCAACATCGGTGCCACAGTTGAACATATCAGGAGGAAGGGAAAAGTAGGAAATAGAAAGGGAAGCCATTGCCATGGTTCCCTGATCAAGAGAGCTTCTCTCATTGCCTTTCCGGGAGTGGGACCAGGTGAAAGTGGTGCAGGTAATGAAGCAAAAATAAGTGGATGGCTCTTGCCAAGAGCTCAGTATGGGAGAGCAGATGACGGAAGGGAAGCCCCAAACAGCCAAACCCATGTCAGAGAAACCACAGGGACCGTACCCCAGCCCCAAACTTCAACTAGTCCACAGCACTTACTGACACCCTGGACAGATTTGTGCACAGCAGGTTCTTGGTGTTAAGCCTAGGCATGGCTCCTGCCCTCAGAGGGGCATGTGGCCAGCCTGCCTGAGTCATCAGCCACACCATGGTGCAAACAAAATGGTGGCTCATCCGTAAGGGAATCTCCTATGTAGAAGGTTCAGGAACTATTTGGATTTAGACAACTTATATTAACTCTCTAGGCCCCGATACTCCTAGCTGTAAAGCAAAAAGAAAAAAACGGGAGAGAAGGATGAAGTAGAAAAAATATGCTACAGCTGACAAACTGACTTCCAGGGGCTGGAGAAGGTGCTGTAGGTAGCAGGTCACAGAAGCTGAAAGTCAAGTCCAGTGTCTTTGCCCACAACCAAGAACACACACCCTTTAGTCTCACTTGAGGTGTCTGTACATGTGGGTAACATCAGTAGCCATAAGCCATAAGAATACAAAGAATGCTGGGTATTCACCCAGAGGCTATGCAATGCTATCTGGCAGGACACCCAAATAACCTTTTATTGTGACAAGCTGGCCATAAGCCAGATAAATTCTGTTGGGACCCTCAGTCGTACTTGGTCATTTTGTGCATATGGATATACACCAACTTTATTTTTTTTTTAAGGAAGCAAGTATTTATTCTGGCTCACAGTTTTTGAGGGGATAAAATTCACAATGGTTAGAGATAGGATGCTTTCAGGAGTATGAGATAACATTTCATATTTGTTCTGATGTCAAGACGGAGGTCTTGCCCTCAGGGTACTGTATACCAACTTTACATGAACAAACAATGAATGAGATCAGAATGTCAATTAACTCACAAGAACTGGGACTGTCCAATGGTTCCCAATTTCATTCAACCTGAACACAGAACCTTCATCTGTATGATAGAAACATTGAGAACTCACTCAAGGTATGGAAATTAAAATATTTCATTATGTTACTGGGTTCAAATGGCCACGAGCATCATTAAGACTCATACCATTGATGGATCAGCTTCTCTCAAGCTCCTTAGCTCCACCCAGGGGATCTTAGGTGGCCTCAGACACTTTAACCTGATTCTCCTCCTCTCTACCACTGGTGATCACTAACTTGTCTTCCTTTTATATATATTTTTATTCAATCTTGGAAATTTTTGTACATGTATGCGATGTGCTTTGATTAAATCCACCCCTAGTGCTTCTCCTCAAACTCCTCCAAGACCTCATCACCACATCTCCCTCTCAACTTCACATATCCTCTTTTTAACCCCTGAGTCTGGTTGGTGTTGCCAGTATATGTATAGGTCTTGGACCATCCTCTGGAGCATGGGCAGCCTTCCCATGGAAGCATCCCTGGGGAAAACTCGCCCTCCTTCAGCCATCAGCTGCCAATAGTTGCTCTGCTAAGAGAGGGACTTTGTGAACCTCTCTCCCATCTGTGTTTCAGTTTTGATTCCCTTGACCTTGAACAGTCAGATCTTCCATAGGGAATTCTCCTCTGGGAGTTCATGTGTGCAATGGGCCTGTCATGTCCGAACAACATGACTGTGCAACCATCCTCTGCAGCCTCTGGCTTCTATAATCTTTCCTGATAACCCTGTATCCTTGGGAGAAGGGTGTGTGTGTGTGTGTGTGTGTGTGTGTGTGTGTGTGCATATATTACCTTGTGCCATTCCTTCATTTGTTCATTGACATTGAGTCTTTCTAGTCTTGTTGGCTTTCCCTTTCTCTTAGTCAAGTATCTTGATTATGACTTTTTTACTCTGTCGAATATGTATCGTGAGATCACAGAACATTTGATAGTCCACTCCCCAGACTCAGCAGGCTTTGAGTCATTTATAATTGCTTGTGCACCTGTGGGTCAATTAGTGTTAGCCGGGCCTGCTCCTTTCACTAAGGGTCCACTGGCAGTTAGCTGACCAAAACCCTAAGGGAGGCCAAGGAATGTGGTCTTAGTTCTAGCAGTGTCATGCCTAGCTAAGAACTGAGAGACTAAAGAAGAGAGAGCCAAGATTCAGGAACAACAGTTTTGCCCTATAACAGATGGCTGTCATTGAAGAATTTTGAGAAGGAGAGTGACAGATCAGATTTGCATACTGCAGCAGCCACTCTGGGTGGTGTGTGTATGAAGACTGAGTGATAAATCTGTGGCCTCAAAAACACTGTGAGTTAGGAATCTTTCCTATCTAGGAGAGTAATGTAGCTAACTGTCCTCTCCCCAAGCCCTGCCCATGTACCCTCCAATTTGCTAAGAAATAGGCTGGCATCCCCACCCTGCTAAAGCACTAGACCACTAAAAGCAAGGAAGGAAAATGATCCAAAGGCATCTGGGTCCCTCAGACTCTTCACAAAGGCCTAACAGAGATGTCTCAGAACAGGCGAACTTTAAGCCTGTGTTCACTAAGAGCCACCTGCTGCACGGGAAATGCCAGATCAAGGGGTAGGCTTGGGCGGGGCACACCTGACATCCTTTGCTCACGGGATAAAGAGGCAGACCCCTCTCACCCCAACCCAGCCAAGGCAGCTTTATCTACACTAATAAAGTTCAAGTGTGACTCAACTCGCTCCAAACGTCACAGCTGTTTTCTTTTTTTTTTTTCTGTTTGTTGCCATGTTTTTAGAGTGCCTCTCTTTTTAGAAAGGAGAATAATAAAGACTAAAAAGCAAAACACCCAGATGACTTGTGTGCTGTAGCTCCATTGGCAAGGTGAGACTCCTAGACAGAGAAGAAACCAACTAATTCTTGCTAAGCCCCAAGGAGGATGCTTCTAGATTCAGAGGAGACCCCTTTCCCACTGAACCTCTGCAACAGGAGTTACCAGTGCTTCCTATCTGCCTTGGGTGTTCCCTTCATCCTGTTGGTCAGTCCCAGGCTCCCTGCCACCCCCTTCTTCAGGCAACCTTTTCAGGTGCCTCCCTTGTGCCAGGACTGAGGAAGCAAGGATGACTAAGTCTGCTCATACTGAGAGACCTATTAGGACCAGCCTGCTCTGGCGGTAGGAATCTGGCCAGTGTTGAATGTTCACGCGCTTTTGGCAGATGGAGATGGAGGGGTCTGGACCAGAATGGATGCCTGCGGGGAAAGACCTGAGAAGAGAGTTCAGGTTGTATATTGCAAACCCTCCTGAGGAAAGCCAGAGAAAAAAAGTGTCCTGGCCTTGCCTGGGGAGAGAGACCCACTATTTTCCAGTGTCTAAAGTACTTCTCCTTTCTCACTTGGACTCCAGAGATCTGGCTTCTAACCTCACTCACCACTTGGAAAAATCTGTGAATGAGTGGAGACAGGAGCCACCCAAAAAGAATTCAGGGCTAAATGGATATTTTCTGTGAGTAAGCCCTCTCCAGCATTCTAGTGACAATGCACTCCCATGGCCACACCCTTCCCCATGCTACATCTCTGCCAGAGCTGGGTCCCCAGCTCCCTACCCTGCTATTCTCCCAAGCTTGTCATTTAGGCAAGGAGCTTCTTGTGAGGATCAGAGAGGCCCCTAAATTGGGCCTACTAAGAGACACAGCCCCCATCTGCCTCCATCAGACGAGTGGTTCTCAACCTTCCTAATGCTGTAACCCTTAATACAGCTCCTCATTCCTGATTCCTCATGTTGTGGTGACCCCTAATCATAAAAATTGTTTCAATGCATCCTCAAAACTGTAATTGTGCTGCTGTTATGAATTGTAATACAATTATCGTGATATGCAGGAACCACTGGACTAGAAACTGAGCTATCCAAACCTGATCCGTGATGGGTTATTTTTTCCAATTCAGTTTGATTAAAGTCAGTAATACCTGAAACTCAAAACTAATGTTTGTCTATCAAGCCTCCCAGATGGCCCTCTCCACCATAGCGGCTCTCCCTCCCTGCAGCCCATTGGAACCAACCTAAAGAGACAGGAGGTGCCATTATCCTGCAGGTCAGGAGCCGGGCCTTCGCAGTGAGTCTAAGACACCACTCTGCACAGTCTCAGGGCATCAATATTTCATGTCACCGGAGCTGTCTTTGTTTTTATGCAGATTGCTCGGGCTGCCAGATGGGCAAAAGCTGGCAGCGTCATCCATCACCAGGCTGTTCCCTCCTCGGCAACCTTGCTGACTGCCAGAGCCCCACAGGCTGGCCTCAGCTGTGGCCCGTCCTCTCTCTTGGTCTGCACAGTGGGACACAGCCCTGTCCTAAACACTGTAGGTGACACAAATGGAGGCAAAGGCCAGCCTCTTGCTGTGGGGGACTTGCAGATGATGGATCTCATGACAAGATAAGACAGTCGGTCACTTTGGTACTGTGTCTCATAGGTTTCATTTTAAGACAAAAAAAAAAAAGCCCCAACCAAATGAACAACAACAAAAAAAATGTAGGAAAAGCCGAACAGGGATATTATTCACAGTGTGAAGGTGGAAAACTGAGACACACAAAGACTAACAGGATTTCTGGAGGCCACACTGCATGTTGAATAGCAAAATTGACTCAAAATAGCCTCCGATATTACAAGGCCTCACCTCTAAGCCAATACCGCTGAGTCTCCACCTGGTGGAGCCTGACTGGACAAGATGGAGGTAGGCAGGATACCACAATCTGCATGGTCCCTAGGGTCTGGAGACATTTCTCCACAGAGCTGGGCCACCTTACACAGCCAACAGCCTCTTCCAGGCCATACTAGCCTTACTCTGTCCCTAGGGTTTGAGCCTACAACTGGGGACTTTGCTGTGGCCAGGTCCTCCAGCACAAGGCTCTATCTTGTCCTTTCCTTAAATGAAATAGGAGTGATATCACAGAGATATTCCCAAGTGGCCCTTCTGTACTGATGTATACCACCAGCATCGTTGGGGACCTGGATGGTGAAGAGAGCTACTTGTGCCCAGCTTCCCCCAATACTAAATTCTTAGTTAAAGTAACAACTTTAAGGTTCCTCAACATAATCTCCTTTCTAAAATTTCTGCCAGCTACTCCGACATTTTGTCCCACCAACCTACTGTACTCTGTCCCTCTGGCCCAGGCTCCTTGACTATGCAGGGATCACTACCCAGACACAACACTCTGCATTGCCTGGCCCAGTCCACATTGCCTGGTTGTATGGCAGTATTAGTGATAAGAGGGGCACGCAGTGTGTCCAGGGATGCAGCCTCCACATCCTGAGGTAGAGCTTGCAAAGACTGGTCAGTTGCCCCAGAGATGGTCACTAGACTGCAGTCAGCTAAGCCAAAGTCTTCTGGGAAATAGAAATGAAGAATACTACCTGAAACTCACTGGGTGAGTTAGGGCGAGTCAAAGCCCCCTGTGTCTGTACAAATCAGGAATTCTATCAATGATTCATAAGGTCCTTCTTACCCTGTATCAATAGCCAGTGGCCACCGTTCTCAACTCTTTGCCTTCCCATCCCCTCTTTAGCAAAGGGTGAATGTAGTGATGGTTGTCATAGAGGTTAAGGCAGGCTACTGATCTTGGCCCAGGCTGCTGTGTTACACAGGGGACAGCACCCGGCCATGAGATTGCAGAGGAGCTTCCACACTGAGAAAGGGATGAAGCAGACCATCCTGAATTCCTAGTCTCAGATTCTGTGATTCATGGCAGAAGCAGAAACAGAGCTCATGGATAACTACCTGTGACCTCATTACTTTTTTCAGCCTCAAGACATAAAAATCACCCAGCAAGAGAGCAAACTCCCTTCAGCGTTGGAGGCTAGAGACTCAGAACAGCTAAGATGAGCACTAAGACCACACCACTAGAATTCTAATTGGGGCCTTATCTGAGTCCAGGGCTCTCAAGTCTATGATAATGGATTACATAGGCAGGCTGGAGATTCCCGAGCTTGGATCTCTTCAGAGAAGCCAGGCTCAAGTGCATCCTTCCTTCCTCCACACGTGCCCAGAACACCCTTCTCAATCTTCTTTCTTCTGCTCTGCACACAAGCTCCTTCTCCGCTCTGAGAGATCCCATCTATCCTTGGGCTCAACATCAGCTGCTCCTGGAAAATGAAATCTTCCCACCCCTCCTGTGTTTAGCTTCCTTCTCTGTGACTCAGTAGCAATTGTTCATATTATTTCTGCATTTATATCATCATGGTTCTGTCTAGCGCAAGCCTCCCAGGCACGGACCTATGTCTTTTTGTTTCCCTCTGTTCCCTCCATTCCAGCCAAAACTGAGCATGGTGCCAGGACATACAGTAGGGGCTTAGCACACATATGTCTACATGCAAAGAACCTACTTGGTGTGCAAATGCCTTCAGACGCAGAGAGATTGGAGCCTGTCTATACTGGTCCTGAACAGAAGAAATGGAAATGTGACCCTGACATCCAGATCTGGTAGTTTTTCCCTGACCTTGCAGAAAACAATTTCCTGTTGGCTTCCATCTTTGGACTCACTCTCCCCTCCCCTCAAGCCTCCTCTCCCTTTCCTATCCAAGTCTAATTCAAGAACATAATAGTTGGGGTAATGCGGGCTTCTCAAGGGCCCTGCTCTTCCCTTTACCCCAGAAACTGGAGAACGGGAGTTTGGATCAGAAGCCCAAGCCTAGATGGAAGCCCGAGAGGTCTCAGGATCTGATAGGGGAGTTCATTTTTCATGGCTCTGTGTCCAATTGGTCAGACAGAGGCACTGGACCTCTGGCCCTGCTCCAGGGCTGAGGACGGTAAAAGATCCAGAGGTCAGTGTGGAGAGCAAGGAGATCAGGTTCTCAGGAAAGCACAAAATGAGACCATGTCACTTGTCTGCTTGCTGCAGAAAAGACAACAGAAGATATATCCAGATGGGGAGGGGCAATATAATCAAGGAGGTCAGACCTCTCACTCAGGCAACACTGGAAACAGCCATGACGTTGTTACTGGGAAGACTGTGTTCTGAGAAGCTAGCCAAAACCAAGGAATGGGGAACCAGGAGACTAAGCAGGCAGGACTCAGGATTCTATCCTTCATTCACCTATTATAAATATTGGACTTTGCAAAAAGCTTCCTCTGAATGAGATGATGCTGATGATGGCAAGGACACCAACAAGGACACACCCTTCCCAGGTGTGAATGCCCTGCCTCTTGGATCTCAATTCCTTCCTCCCTGGTCTTCCAACCTCATGTTCAGTCAAGTTATGTAGTTGTCAGCAGTCATTCTAGTTGGTAGAAAGCCCAAGCCATCAGTCTTGAGTATGTGGTAGCCTGTGTAGATGCCACCCACCTGTTTTAGTTTTCTGTGGCTGTGGCAAAACAGCATGACCAAGGCAACTTACAAAAGAAAGCACTTAATAAGGCTTACAGTTTTACAGTGTTGAAGTCCATGATGGCAGAGCAAAGGCTTATCTGCAGGAACAGTTGAGAGCCTACACCTCAATCCACAAGAAAGAGGCAGAGAGAAAAGGGGGCAGAGGGTGGAAAAATACTGGGGATAGTGGGAGTCTTAAAATCTCAAAGCCCACCCACTGTGACACACCTCCTCCAACAAAGCCACGCCTCCTAATCCTTCCCAAACAGTTCCACCAACTGAGGGCCACATATTCAAACATATGAGCCTCTGGGGGTCATTCTCATTCACACCAGCACTCCAGAATACACACCTTCCTTCCTCTGCTCCACACTCGGGTCACAAGAGAATGCTCTTCTGGGCTTTAACTGCATCACCCTCAAACTCTCTGCTCTCTGCAACACCTTCCTTCCTGCACCCTTTCCTCCGACTGGATCACTTTTACCCCAACTCAAATGCACACTTGCAAAGGATCTCTCACCGCCTCCCTCAGGCAAACTTAGCTCCCCATCTCTGCCCCACAACCACCTGCTGCCCTTGCTGCAGTTCACCATTTCAGACCATGATCATAGAGCTGGTGTCCTCAAGCCTGTATTCCCAATGCAGCTCTGCCGTCTCCAAACCTTGAGCAACTGAACTTCTCTGGTGACTCAGTTTCCCCATGTGTAAAACTGGAATAATACTAGAAAGCGCTCCTCTTACCGTGGGACTCAATGAACTAACACAGGCAGAGCATTAGACTCTGTATCTGCTGATTGTAAGTGCTTGAAATATTAACAGCTGGGGATCGTATTCCGTGAGGGCTGTGATCAACTCCAGGCTGTCTCCTATGGATTTTCCCTGGGAACATGTTTGCGCATGCAATTCAAATATTTTCATGGGTTTTTTTTTTCAATTGATTCTTTTAACAAGATTTTTTTTAAAGTAGAGAGTAGAGAAGACATAAGAAATGAGAAAGGTGGGGTTTTCTCCCCCCATAGAAAGTCTGCTCCTCATGGGGTCTCTATTCTCTCCTTTTATTCAGCTGTTATTCCAATGGTGCTTGGCTAGGGTGAGCAGGTCCCTTTGAGGTCATCGATGACATGGTACCTATCTCTTAGTAGAAAGCTGATGTTTCTGTTGGAATGCTCTCTGGACCATCAGCACCTTGAAAGGACTTCAAGTTTGTACTCCTTCTCACTCAAACATCCAGCCCAGTATCTACGTCCGGTAATTGATGTGATGGTTTATCTTAGTTATCACCTGGACTGAAAGATGCCTAAGAAAACTGGTGAAGCACACTTCCAGGTACGTCTGTGAGAAGGCTTCCAAAAACAGTGGGCATGCTGGTCCGTGAACTCAGACGCAAAGCCCTGCTCCAAAAGCGGGTGGCACTGTCTAGTAGGCTGGAGGCAGAAAGGGGAGCTCACTAGCACATGCCCACTTGACCCTTCTTGAGTGGGTGTGTCATTTGCTGATGTCACCTGTGGTCATCAAGCTCCGCATTCTTCAGTTTTTGAAGAGAGGGTTGCCCCGCTGGTGCTCTAGGGGGTTTCTAAGCCCTCAGTCTGGGGCTGGGGCTGCATCATTGGTCTCTCCTGTCCTGAGGCTTCTAGATTCTTGGAGCAGCAACTGCTCTCCCCAGATCTCCAGTCTGTGGTCAGCCATGGTGGCACCATTCAACCTCTGATTTGTGCAAGCCAATCTAACAAAGTCCCTCTTAAAGTTAATAAGGCCCTCCTCTTAGAGCTACATTTACATTCAGTTTGTTCTCTTCCTCTGGAGAACTTTAGCCAACATGGCCAGTTTGAATAAATGAAAATGTAGCCAATTAATAAGTTGCCACCATCTCCAGCACTTCATCATCCCTGGTAGACTAAAATCTGAATGAATTTTCCAGATAAGAGCAGATGAATCCCATCCAGATGGAGCCCAGACTCCCACAGGAAAAGAGGAACCCCGGTATCACCGGTGAGCCATGCCATAGCCTAACTAGGACCGAGAGAAGGAGGGACATTTGACACCAAATTGTATTACATGCAAAGTATGGCAGGAGGCCTGGGTCAGAGGCAGGAGGGGAGTGTGTAGGCTGTGTTCTCAACTGGTGATGACCCTAAGTGTCACCAACAGCAGTTGGTCTGTCTGTTTCTGAGACCCGGTGTTCACATCTCTCTCAGGCCCTTGGTATCCAGCAAGCTAGACAAGGCCTTTTCTCTGTCACCATTTGGGCATGGATGCCACTCTGGAGATCAAAGTCAAGAACTGACAGCTGAGCCTCCCTGATACACTGTAAAGGGCTTTATCCTACTGATTGAAGAAAGATGATTTTTACGTCTGCTCATCTCAAAGCACCCCCACAACTTGCTTGCCTCATGTAAGCCTTGAGCTCAATCCAAGGATCCCACAGCAGAAGGACAAAACCAACTTCTGACTCACAAACACAGACACACGTTCACGTATCATACAAACACACATAACAACAGCAACAACAACAACTTAGGTTTACTCCCTAAACCCTCCCATAGCAAGGTCTTCTGGCAGCTAGCATTCACGTGGAGAGACCCAGTACCACTACCTAACTCCATCACCTGCATGTTATCACCAGCTTTAAGAAATATCCAAAATTGATGACTAATTCAGCTTCGGGGTAAATAGGAGATGTGTGTGCCTTCCGTAACGAAGCTGCTGGTTGCCCTTACCCCAGTTCACCCTGTGCCCTGCCCCCTGCAGTCTGCACCCTGCCCGCCCAGCAGAGCTGGATATTCTCTCTTGATCTTCTTCCACACAGACAGAGGACCAGAGAGATTCTGTTTCACCCAAGGGATAGAATTTCTGAATCCCAGGCGTCTGCTGATCCGGATCCTTCCTGCCAGTCCTCCTGTGGACCCTGGGACCAGCACAACCCTCCCGCTATGGACAGCTGACCCCTCCAGAGCTGCAGAAGCTCACACAGAAGGAGACACACCTTCCCCTCCTTCACTCCTGTTGGTAAGTGCTGCCCCATGCTCTTCTCCCTTGGCCCACTCTTCAGTCCCTTCAGGTGAATCTTGACTCCCATAACAGGCTCCAAGTGGCATTCTCCTACAGGTCTTGGGGCATTCTGGGAAAATTCAATTGCATGCATGGCAACAAGTGTCAGCCAGCCAAGCTGGCTCACTTCCCAGCATGCTCTTAGGAAGCTGCGTTCTTCTTCTGGTCCGCTTTCCCAGCTGTTAGCTCGAGGCATTCCAAAAACACTAGCTTCAGCCTGGGCTCTGGCTTTCTGTGAGAAGAAAGCATAGCTGTTCACCACATCCTCACCCATTGTACAATTTTGCTTCAGAAATTCTCGAGTCCTATTGGGGCTTAAGGAGCCCCCCCCCCCCAGAAAACCCTCCATAAACTCCCTATTCGGTGCTCCACATGCAAGTCAACAGAAGAGCAGACCTGGAAGCTAGAGGCAGGAAGACACTAACTTCAGTGTGTTCTGCCGACGACTCCCTCTGCCCACCCCACTGCCATAGGCAGAGGTCCTACAATTCTACTATAGAAGCTTTGTTTTCTAAATGGTGGTTTTGTGTCCCAAGTGATGAATTGTTCAACAAGTATTTTCTTTCAGTGTTTCTTCTGTGTTTGAGATGACATCTTGTTCTAGGGCCTGGGGTGATACAAGGATATGAATCCGTCTCCCAAATCTCTCTGCAAACATTGTTACTGTGCCTGCTTTACTGATTAGGAGATTTAAAAGAAAAGAGAGGAAGTAACTATCCCAAGGTCACACAGCTTAAGAAATCTTGAGAACAGCCAGCTATGGTGGCATACACCTGTAATTCCAACACAAGAGAGTTGAGGCAAGGACATCGTGAGTTCCAGGCCAGACTGGGCTACATAAAGAAAGCCTGTCTTAAAAGGAGAAAAAGGAGGAGGAGGAGGAGGACAAGGAAGAGGAGGAGGAGGAGGAGGAGGAGGAGGAGGAGGAGGAGGAGGAGGAGGAGGAGGAGGAGGAGGAGAAGGGTCGGGGGAAAGAAGAAGGAAGAGGGAGGAGAAATAGTTTTGAAACACAGCTGTAGAGAAGTTTGGAAATTCTTAGAAAAAAGAGATGACAGCATTTGGCATGTTGCATCCAGTGTCGACATGAGGACACAGATCTTGCTGGCCTGGCCCTGGGTCACCTATGCAGGGAAAGGGAAACAAAGGATTGTGTGAGAAGACTGGCTGTTGCCCAGTGGAGCAAGAGCCAAGTTCATTCCTCCCCCCCCCCCCCGCCCCTTGATAGATGTCAAATGTGTCCACACAGCTAGAACTGACTCCAGGTCCCACCACAGCATGGGAGACAGAGGCACATGCAGATGGGTCCCCTGCAGAGCTCTAACTGGGATGCCAGGATCCATGCCAGCTGTGAGGAGGAGTGCCCTGGTAGTTTATAGGAAGGACAGAAAGGCTTGAGGAGCCCACAGCAGACCTCTAGACAAAAAGTAATGTCTGAACGGGTCATGGTAAGAAAGGGAGCATGGAGGATCAGACAGGAGGCATCATGAAGGCAAGTATAAAAGAATTTGAAAATGGCAGAGTGAGGTTGCAGGTAAGAAGAAGCCTGTACTGGAGTAGTGGACTAGGGCATACCTTAGGAGAAGGGAAAGGCAGAGCAAGCTCAGGCCAGAACAAGAGCAAGGGGAGGACTCCTAAAACCAGGCCAACAACTGGGAAACGGGAGCACACTTGTGACCTCATAATTCAGGAAGCAGAGGCAGAAGGATTTCAAGTTTAAGTTCAACCTAGGCTACAAGGCCAGACCCTGTATCAAATGATGATGATGATGAAGATGATGATGATAACAATGATGATAAGGATTCTATAAATAAGCAGGCCAAGGCAGCAAGGCCCTGCCTCCCATGAATACCAGAGCCAACTTTTACATACCTGTCATGTGTCCAGAGTTGTGTACATGACTGTGGCTTACTGGCAAGATTCTAACCAGTGTCCGTCTCAGGCAGGAGATCCATGGTGTCTCCCTCTCTGCCATTCTTCCCAGCATTCAGTTCTATCTTTTCCATGCCTACCTAAGTTCTGCCCTATCCAAAGGCCAAGGCGGTTTCTTTATTCAACTAATGAAACAACACATAAACAGAAGGACCTCCTACACCAGAGTTGTTCTAAGAATTCACGTTAGTAGCCTCCCCATCACAGAGAGGAAGAAGTAAAGAGATGAAGAAGCCTGCACAAGGCCACAGGACCAGCTGTTCACAGAATTGGAGCTGCTGGCTGACTTCAGCATCCATGTGTGTGACCACAGTGCTAGCCAAACTGCCTCATAGGGCGAAGAAGGAAGGAAGGGGTACGGGGGGGGTGCGAGGTTAATTTACTCATGATGAATTGCAACATGCTGCCAGATCTGGAAGATGAAAGGACCCACCCTAACCTTGGTGTAGGCTGCCTAGCTGCACTGGCAAGTGCTAGGCTCAGATGCAAACACAGGACAGTCTGGTCCCTGCCACACCCCCTACTACCCTAGCCACTCTAGATGGGTATTGAGTATAGTAAAGAAGAGTGCCCTCATCTATAAATGAAGGCAATAATAGCAGTCTTCCCATCTCAGGTCTGCCTGTTGTGTAGTTCAAAATGAAAACAAGAATATAAAATTTTTATTTAAAAATCTTTAGAAGTTGTGAATTTGTACAAACCTGCATGGGACACCAGAGTTGAAGGGCAGAGAAGCAGCTGGCTTCTTGTGTCTTAATTCCTCCAGACCCTTCATACCTGGACAAATCTGGCCGAGATGGCAAGTCTACTTTGTCTGTCTTTCCTCTCACATGTAGTTGGGTCAACACAGATCAATGGGTCCCAAGTGGGCAGGCAGGTGTTTATTAACAGCAAAGAAAGAATACAGAGAGCTCAGGTGGCTTCCCTGGTGTTGCACAGCTAACGAGAGGCAGAGACCAAACCGGGCTCATATCCCTGGAGTCCATGGACATGCTCCCTTTCCAACTGACAAAAATGGCTTTGTGAAATCACCAGCTCATGACAAGGCAGGCAGGAGCAGAGAGTTGAATAGACATGTCCCTGGTGCTGTAATTTCTCCTAGAAATATTCTTTCTTGCATTCTTTGGGAATAGCTGGAAACAGCTTCACATTTAGTGGGGGAGGAGGTAGGCAGGAGTGTAGTAGGGTGCTGCGGGCCTCTTCCCACAGCCCGGCTCATGGTTGCCTGGCTAGCTTATGCCCCAAAATAACGACACACAAACTGTATTCTTTTAAACACTGCTTGGCCCATTTCTGTTCATGTATGTAGCACCCCAGGTGCGCTTACCGGGAAGATTCTAGCCTACATCCATCCTGGGTTGGAGTTTCATCGCATCTGCTCTGGAGAGGAGAGCATGGCGTCTGTCTCTGAGAGGAGCTGCCTTGCATCTGAGCTCACTTCCTCTTCCTCCCAGCATTCTATTCTGTCTACTCCACCCACCTAAGGGGTAGCCTATCAAATGGGCCAAGGCAGTTTGTTTATTGACAAATGACCTTCCTCCATCATTTCCCTTTTTTCTGTTTAAACAAAAAAAAAAAAGGAAGGCTTTAACTTTAACATAGCAAAATTACATATAACAAAACAGTTATCAAGTAAAAATTACAATATTTACATCTATTTTATCTTTATCATAACTAAGGAAAACTATAACTATAACTATCTATCTATTATTCAACTCCATCAAAGACTCCAGAAGAATACAATATTACCTAAGCAAACAAAAAGTAAGCAACTTCTAAACTCTAGAAATGACAGAGACATCTCACTGCCTGGACAGTCACCCAAAGTTCCTCTGTACCGTTGGGGCATCCATCTTCGGCCTAAAGGTCCATAGTATCCAGAGACGTTTCCATGAAGCAGGAAATTTAAAGGCAGTTCAGTCACTATCTGTTGTGTCCTGCAGAATGTCTCACATGAATTCATGTCTCTTTCATGAATCAGGAACCCCAAAAGATCATCTCACCTTTAGGCAAGTTCAGCAGTCCTCTCTCTGCGGGTTCTTTGTGTCCAGTTTATACAATAGTCCAGGCAAGAGCAGTTTCTTGCCCAAATAGCTATCAAACTCCATAAGTTGCCTCTTCGATGCCCGTCTTCTTTCTTCTTGAAGTAGATTGGTGCTGCCAGGAGCAGAGTGTCTCATTGTCATGAAAAACCCTAAGTTATTAAAGCACTTAAAATGCCATATTTTATAATCTTTGAAAGATATGAAGAATGTCTATCTAAAATATAAGCATGCACATCTAGAAAATCTAACATGACTACAAACTTGACTATTATTGATAATTATCCATTAACAACCTATATACATTACATTTTTAAGTGAACTACACAATCACAATACCTTAATCAATATCGGAAATACATATACATATAATAAAATTGACCTTAAATTAATGTCAGTAAACCAAGATTCATATCAATGCAAATTATTCACATCTATATCATCTCCCCCTTTAAATGTAAAAGAACATTTATAAACAATATATGGGAACATGGGCGCAGTTTTTTCTCTCCAAACTGCTTCCTGCTGAATGGGGGCGCTGTTATTCGGGTCTTTTATGGGATAACCTGTCTGCTAGGTTCATCTCAGTTGGCAGTTGAGCGAAGCAATTTTTTAAGGGTGTTCACAGCAACCCTTCAGGAGGGCGTGGTCTATCATACCATATTGGGATAGAAGCAATACACAGGATCTCATCGTCTGTGAAAACAAAATCAGAAACTCTTTTCCAAAGTATCATATCCTTAGATCCAAATTCTGAAGTCAAGGTATTTTGAAAATATCTATCTTGGATTAGTTCAGCAACATTTATAAACAAATATCTTTTAGCAGCTGTTGCTCTTTCCTCAGCATTCAAACAATTCAAAGAGAGCATAATAACATACAGTATCAAGATTTTCTGTGTACTTTCCATCTTTGTGCGGCTTTATTTTAACTCTATTTTGTTTATTTTTACTTTTGTTTTATATTTTCTGTATATCTTTGTCCTGGAATAACTCTTTAGACCAGGCTGTCCTTGAACTCTCAGAGATCTGTCTGTCTCTGCCTCCCAGGCATTGGGATTAAAGGCGCGTGCTACCACACCTTAAAGTCACAGAGGTCAATCTCCCTCTGTCTCCTAAGTGTTGGGATTAAAGGTGTGTACTACCACACCCAACTGCTTTCTTCCTTATTTTTTTTAAGAACTTTTAGCCTGCATATACTTTTAACACACTGTAAACAATTTAGAAATTTTCTTTGTCTTTGAATCTCTCTTTACTGTATATCTCTCTTTTTCTGACCACATGAGTCTTTAATTTACCAAGCAATATCAGTAGGACGAAAGCCGTGGCTTTGACGGCTGGATCCAGCACATTCCTTAGCTTTCCAGCCTCATGGCTGAGGTACCAGCTGTAGCCATGTTTATCACCACAACTCTGTGGCGTTTCAAGGTCCTTGCCAGCAAACAAGCTGCAATACTATATCCACAGACAACATTCAAGTCCTCTCTCTGTAGTCAGCCCTCCTGCCTCAAACAGTCAGAGTTTGCCCTGGCAGGATGGCCCAGAAAGCCGGCATTTTAAAACAGCACAACTTTTTTCCTGCTACGGCTGAAAACCGAAAAGCATGCCTTCAGCTTTCCACCAACACCGTTTTAAGTATTTCGTGGCAGGACCTCTTAAATGAGCTGCAAGGTTTCACAGCTGAAGCTGAGTCAGGAAGCCTCTCTTAGATGAGAGCACTTGCTTGCCTCTAGCAAGCAGAGCAGACCCGAGAAATTGCTGCTACCAAGAAAACACGCTTTACTCTATTCTTTCCCAAGCTTTCTCAGGCTTTCTGTGGATGCAGTTATCCACGTGGGCGCCATCTGTAGTAGGGTGCTGCGGGCCTCTTCCCACAGCCCGGCTCATGGTTGCCTGGCTAGCTTATGCCCCAAAATAACGACACACAAACTGTATTCTTTTAAACACTGCTTGGCCCATTTCTGTTCATGTATGTAGCACCCCAGGTGCGCTTACTGGGAAGATTCTAGCCTACATCCATCCTGGGTTGGAGTTTCATCGCATCTGCTCTGGAGAGGAGAGCATGGCGTCTGTCTCTGAGAGGAGCTGCCTTGCATCTGAGCTCACTTCCTCTTCCTCCCAGCATTCTATTCTGTCTACTCCACCCACCTAAGGGGTAGCCTATCAAATGGGCCAAGGCAGTTTGTTTATTGACAAATGACCTTCCTCCATCACAGGAGACGTTTTATAGGAACATCACCCCCACCTCACTTACCTGTCCTGCCCTACCTGAGGCAGCTAAGCAAGGTGAGCAGCAGGAAGGTTTCTTGCAGCTTATCTAAACCCCTGAGAGGACAAACAACTGGATACAGAGTCTGAACGGGACCTGTTTGAAGTCAAGAGGTGTTAGTGTGTAGACAGTGCTGGGCTCTGCCTCGGTTCTCTGCAGGGCACCTTCTGGCTCCACCCCTTCCCATGAGCTTGTTGAGGTGTAGCCGACATGTGAACTCGACAGACAGACAGCCCATAGTTATTTTGGTCTCTGAGTTAAACAGAAACTGCCTCAGTGAAGATGCAGGCTCTAATGAGCCAGCTCCCCAGCTTCTAGAACCAGCAAAGCTGCAAGACCTGCAGTATCTCAAGCCCAAGGCCTCCCCGTGTTCCCCCTGGCATCTTGATCTGCACCTGTCACCTTAGAGGTAGATGCACCCTTCTCTCCTGAGCAAACAGGGAGGCAATGTGTCTCTTAATACACAAAACCAGGATTCCAGAGAAAAGGGTCCAGGAGACCTCCCCCCCCCCTCAGCTGACTCTCAGAGCAAAGTTATCTTCCCCAAGACCTGGAGATTCCAGTCCCCACAGTTACCAGTACTAAACTGTAAGGCTCACATTGCTGCTGGCATGATTATCCTGGGCTCATTCTTTTCAGCATTGCTGCTGCTGCACAGGGTTTAAATGAAAGAGCTCTTGCCTGCATCTTCCCAGCCCTTTAGAAAGATAGCTTTGTCCTTGAGCAGTCCTCACAGGGAGAGAGACATGCTGCCCACACTGTGCACATCGCTGCTCTCACAAGGCAGAGAGCCATGTGACCAGCCATCTGAGCCCCCTCCGATCCTCCTTGTCTTTTTCAATTGCTCCAAGCGACACAACATGCTCCTCTCCCAAGAGGAAAAAAGATTAGACTGGAGAAAGGGGTCAGGCACCCCTGGAATAGAAACATCTGTGCAGTGTGGGTGGTGTTGCGGGAGTCTGCCCATGTGTATCTGCAGATTTTCTCAGATGTCTTGGTAATTATATATGTGGTGTATTTGTGTCTATGAGTACGTGCACAAGAAGGCACATGTGTGCCTATGTGTGGCATATGTAGTTCTATGCATACACGTGTGTATGTGTTCTCTGTGTGTGTGTGTGTGTATGTGTGTGAGTTTCCAGGAAGAGTGAATGAACCCACGTGAGCATCACCCATGCCAGTGGGCCTACTATTGTGGAACTAGAGAATCATAGGAAGAGTGTTGAGTTTGGAATTAAAACACCCAGGTGTGAGTCACAGCTTCCTAGCATGGACTATTCACACACTGTACCTCAGAGTCTCCCTGTGTTAAATGAAGATTAGGATCCCTGCCTATGACAGTAGACACAGCCGGGGTCCAACCATGTATGGATTTGATATGATTTGTCAGTCTGAGTGTAGGCACCCAGAACAATCACCTCATCCACTGTGGCAGGACAGGAGAAGACAGTCTCATCATAGCACAGGGGAATAGAGATCGGGTCACAGGAGTCTGCGTCTGTGGCCTCCTCCTCCCTGATGGTCACATTTATCACAGGCAGCCTCAGGAAGGGCTCTGCTACTGTACCAGTAAGTGTAGAACACAGTGCCAAGAGAGGGAAAGGAGAAAGGCTCAATCTCACCCTGACCCCGACCTCTGACCAGCTGACACACCAGCATTCACAGGTGCTCTGTGATTTGTGCACCTGTGTAACACAACTGCCTCTCCACCAACTCATGAGGCGGGGGAGCAAGAAAGTCGCCTTAGGTCTGCGGAACCTAAGTCAACAGGCAGCAAAAAAAAAACAATGCAGGAGCAAGAATCACACTGCAACTGAGAGATCCCTTGAGCCTGAGCTCACAGTCACCCAGTATGGTAGTGTTTGCCTCGAGAAAAGAAAGGGACAATCTGGAGAGCCAGCCTGGAGAGGACCAGCAAGACCCGCTCCGAACTGGCCGCAGGTGAAAGAGGAAGATTAATGATGAAGAGCACAGAGGTCAGGAATTGCTTCCAGCAAGACAACAGCGCCCTCTTCTGTCCAGTCGAAGCAGCACCTCAGTCAGTCTTCTACCTCCTTTTTTAAGCAATCCTTCGCTCAAAACTCCCCAAGATAATGAAAACCCACTCCATGATAGTCCTGCCTGGGGACTCCCTGGTCCCCTCTATCCACAGCCATGAAACATCTGACCTTGCCAGTGATAGACATCTGTGTGCTGCCTCTCTCTGGGGCCTGGGGTTCTGGGGCACAGGACACGCAGCTGTCTTTGCGGATGACTTCTTGCAGGCATTGTCAGACTCCCTGACAGCTGCTGCCTTACCTGACTGTGGAGGAGGTGTTGCGTTGCTAGGCAACCAAAGACAACCCGTGTGGAAAGGCCAAGGAATGGGCTCCAGACCCCATCTGCTTAATACAAGTGACCTTGCCAAGTTAGGCCTGCAGCCCCAGCACCAGCCACAGACATCTGCGTGACTGTTCTAGAAGAAGCCTGTGGTGGCGCATGCAGGAAGTTCCAGGTTTGGTCACGACAGAGACCATCACACCACAAAGACTCGTCAACATCTATGCCTGGACCACAACTCCAGAAGTGTTATAGAGTACAGGGGAAGCTGGGAACACTATGGTCTGCACAAAAGCAGTGGAAATAGATCAGACAGACTTTTCGGGAGTTAGATGTGCCTCAGGCTGTACAGCAAGTCTGTCTGACTCGGGGAAGGAGCAGTAAGATGTCACATCACGATGCCCTAGGACAGTGAATGGGCTCGACTGAGTGCTACAAGCTGTGGGATACAAACAAGACCACCCTCTGGAAAGAAAACACGAACCCATAGTACTGTGCCCTGAAAAGTAGAGCCAAACTTCTCAAGAGTGCTCACGAAGACAGAAGTGTCTCCAACTGTCCCGCTCCAGGAAAACTTTCCCTTCAGGCAAGGTTAGAAGAGCGGCCTGCACACATGGTGGCCCAGAAGGAGGAAGCACAGTAATGGTGCCTTGCCACCACCGCAGGGAAGGAGATCCATCTGCACACTGAACGCGGTCAGCACTGTTCCGTGCAAGCACACAGATTGAGAGGAGTCAGACATTACAATCCCTTCAACCAGAAGGAAAAGCTCTGCTTGGAGTCAGAGCAGTTCTGCTGAGGCCTTGGAGGGCCCAGGGAATAGGAGCCAAGACTACTGTTGGTTAGACGTCATGGGGAATCTCACACCAACAAGCAAGACAGTGGAAACTGCTCCAAACATCCTCAGCTCGGCCCTCCCTGGGGACCCTTTTCCCACTCACAGAATGATCCCCCTCAGGCTGTGAAACCAGAGAAAGAAACAAGACTAACCTTATTTCCTATGAATAACCATTGAAATAAAGTGAATTATCCCCAGAGGAATGGATTTTCCCACACCACAAGGCAGAGGAGGGCCAGCCTGCTGTGACCAGAGGCTGCCTTAACATTTCAGACATTCCCAAGCTAGGGTGAAGTCCCCACTGCCCACTCCTCAGTGGAGCAACCCTCCTCCAGGGGTCCAGAAACCACAGTCAGCCTCGGGTCCCAGCATGCCCTCTTGTATTAAGTATTTGCTGATCCAAGCCAACTATCAAGACAGTGTCTTCTAGACCCAACAAAGTTTATAGCATTCCAACAATATGACAGCCTAAATAAGATCTATACGCAGACCACACTGGTCGATATGCCATCGTGGGTAGGGAAATTTTCAGAAGGCCCCACCCCTTGATAAAGAGCAATAGGCAGTAAAGCACCAGCTTCCGGGAGAGGGAGAATCCATTTTCTCCGAGGATAAGCTCCTTCATAGAATATTCAGGATCAAGTGAACAGCCCTAAACACATGTGCCCTAAACACTAAATAGACTTTGTAGATTACATAGATTATATTTATATAATAATGATTATAGAAGAGGTCATGAACTTGAGAGTGGGAACATGGGAGGAGGAGGAGGAAGAGGAGGAGGAGGAGGAGGAGGAGGAGGAGGAGGAGGAGGAGGAGGAGGAGGAGGAGGAAAAATAAAAGTAATGTACGGATCATACTTGTATGTGAAATTTGCAAAATAAAAAAATTTAAGAAGTCTCTGTTGAGCCCTTGCACTGTGAGCTGCTTTGGAGCAGGGCACCATGAGTTCCATGCAAGAGCACACGTGCAGCCCACGCAGCCTGCAAAGCACCTCATGTCGTTTCCTTTGGTCCTTACCCAGGTCTTAAAGACCAGCAGCAAAACATGCACATGTTTGTTCGCTTTCCTTTTATCCTTATGGAATCAGCGATGTAACATGATGCACGCCAGATTTAAAGCATGCAACCTGGTGCTTCCTGGTGTGTGTATACACCTGTGGTGCCATCACCACTGTAGGGACGAGAGTCGCCCTCCCTCTAAGAGGTCAGTGGAGCCCACTTTGTGATTCCTCCCTTCCTCCCTGCTTTCTGCTGCTGTAGATTGGCATTTTTGAGATTTTGTATTCATGCAAGTATTCTATATGTTCCTATCTGGCTCCCTTGACTCAGCCTATTTTCTTATCATAGATGACAACACAGAGGCTTGATGAGATGCAGCAAGCAGTTAGTGATCCCAACGCAGTCTAGACAATCCAGGTGTCCTGGCTCAGAGCCCAGCATGCTGCCTGCCACTCATACGTACCCCTTGAACATTCAGTCACCAGACGCTCACTGAGCTCTTAGGTGGGCTGACTCCTAGGAAATCAGACGTGGGCCCCTGCCCTCGGGAATTTCTTGGATCTATTCACCCACTTAATAAAGAGTATTCACCAAATGACCACTCGGTGTGGTTACGTTGCTAGAAGTGATGCTGTCCATCCTGGTCCACTGCAGGTAGCAATCCAAGGTAAATCCTGTCCTTCAAGAACATGGAACAAACAGGAGGAATGCCCTGTGAGACAAGGCCTAAACCTTGGGCACTCGTAAGAGAGTTTAGATGCTAAGGTTGAGCCTGTGGGTATTGACACTCCTCGTGGAGAGAGCCCAAGAGTACTCCGTGCAGCAGGCCAGAGCACAGGGAGGCAGCTGAAGCTGGGCTGGCCAGTGTAGGCTCCGTGGCTAAGGCAGGTTCTAGACTGTCTGCACGCAAGCTGGGAAGGTGTCAAAGGAGGGGAAGTGGACAGTGTAGAGATGGTCAGGCAGAGCACATGGGAAGGGTGTGAGGCTGAGACTCATTTTGTGTTTCCTCACATGATCCGTGTTTGTTCCCAGGAGTTTGTTGTACTGTCGAGGAAAGGAGGACGAGAGGGAGGGGAATAGTTAACTACATTTAAAGATAACCTACAACTTACAAAGTGATTTCACTGCTACACCCTATGCAATTTGCAATATAGTCTTTTTTGGTTTTACATTTTCTTTTGGGGTGGGAGTTCACACCTGTGAATTCAGGTGCACATGCCCTACGCCAGAGGGCAGAGGGAACATCTAGTGTCCTGCTTGATCTGTCTCTGCCTTATTCCCTTGAGACAGGATCACCACTGAACATGGAGATCACCATTTCTTTAGCTGGGCTGGCTGGTCAGCAAGACCCAGCAAGTTCTCTCTCTCTCTCTCTCTCTCTCTCTCTCTCTCTCTCTCTCTCTCTCTCTCTCTCTCTCACACACACACACACACACACACACACACACTCACATACACACACACACTCACATACACACACTCACATACACACACACTCACACACACCACAGAACCAAGATTAGATAAGGGTGTGGCCTCACCAGTTTATACAAGGGTCTAACTAGAGGTCTACTTTATGTGGTGTGGGAAAATCCATTCCTCTGGAGATAATTCACTTTATTTCAATGCTCATTCATAGGAACATCTGCACACTGAACGCAGTCAGCACCATTCCATGCAAGCACACAGATTGAGAGGAGTCAGACATTACGATCCCTTCAGTCAGAAGAAAAAGCTCTGCTTGGAGTCAGAGCAGTTCTACCGAGGCCTTGGAGGGCCCAGGGAATAGGAGCCAAGACTACTGTTTGTTAGACATCATGGGGAATCTCACACCAACAAGCATGACAGTGGAAACTGCTCCAAATATCCTCAGCTCGGCCCTCCCTGGGGACCCTTTTGCCACCCAGAGAATAATCCCCCTCAGGCTGTGAATCCAGAGAAAGAACCAAAACCAATCTCAAAGACTATGCTGAGGGAAAAGGGAGATGGCTCAGTAAGAGAGCTCGCTATGCACGTATGAGTTGGGATTATTGCTCTTCTCACCCATTTCATAGATCAGAAAACTAAAGTCCTAAAAGTCAGTAGCTTACTTAAAAAAATATATACAGCCCCTAGTAGTGGAACAAAGCTCCAAGCCAAGTCCCTTTCACCCACACAGCTAACACTTTAAGGTTGCATGTATAGGGTTTGAGGAGCCTACCAATTGACTCTGTTCTCAGAAGTCTTTCAGCTACCCTGCCCCTCACTGAGCTTCACGCAGGGTACCTTCATGGTTATAACTTCTGCAGTCTATATACAAACGGTGGCTCATTGACATGAGCAAGTCAGCAAAGGCCACACACGTGTAAGAGGCAGAACAAGTACTCTGCATCCTGGACATTCACAGACACAGACTACAAAGGGGAAGGGCACCAAAGAGCACTAATATCCCATAATTCCATAAGCCTAGCTCCCCACACTCCAGCCCCCTGTGGGATAGTGGAGATAACTCCGGGCTAAGAGACCACAGAGCTCACAGGACTCGGCATCGCTAGCTACAGGGCTATAGGAAGCCGCTTGCCCCTGGGAGACAAAAGAGCTGTCTTCTAACCTTCTAACTGTTGCCATCCAGTGGGACAAGGGAATGTAAAATCACTTTGAAGAAACTACCACACTGTACACCGCAGGGACTCCCTGTTCCCTGTAATGTAACTATTCCAAGGCCATGGTCACAACAGATGCCACCTCAGGCTGGGTCACTTGCCTCTCCCTCCACACTCACTCTAGCCTGACTGGCTACAGTGCTCTTTGATAGAAACCGAAGCTGGAAGGGACCTGAAGAGAGATTGTCCATCTATGTTCATGCATATCCAAGCCTGTGTGTGTTTGTCCTAACCCTACCCCAAATGCCCCTACACACAAGGGGTGAGGAAGGGAGAAGAAAGGGAGGAGGGAGAGAGAATTATTTATTTGCTTTCCATTTAAAATTATTCACCTCAGACTAGAGCCAAAAAAGACTTCTACTGGCTAGTGACTTCTAAATTTCCTGCAATGTGGAGAAGTCGGCAAACACAGCAATAGAAATATAATCATCCTGCTGCCAAGCATGTCACATATTATCACATTAACTATACCCCCAAAGCCCTCCTTCGAGCCAAGGGGCTCAAGGACATGGTGGATTGGCCACCCTGCCTCCATCCTCTAATTCTTCCTAATGGAATCCCAGACCTCACCACTTGGTCCAAGAGGTAGTGATGGAGTTGACAGAAAAGAGTAGAGCTTTGGCTGTGTTGAGAAGATGTAAACAAAAGGGATTTATAAGGGACTGACTGTTGGATGCATAAGAGAAGAGTTAAGAATGGCAATGGGTGTGGGTAGGTGCTGGGTAGAATGATGGACTTCACATGAATACAAAATTACACTTTTTATTATCAAGAATTGGTAGCCTTCTCTTTATGGTAACCTCCTTTATACTACCATGTTCGAGGATCCTCCTGTTCTGGAGACACTTTGCTCTTCATAATTTTTTATTGGTAGTGATATGAAGGAGTTAACGTTGTTGAAAACCCACAACATTCCTCCTCGAGCCAAGGCTAAATCATTGTTTGATGCACTGGTGTATCTTGCCTCAGTAGTATCCTTCTCCAGCTGTTTCCTTCTCCGACTCCCATATAATAAATCTCTCCTTCCCCACAGCTTCCAGCAGGCAGCAAAGACTGGGGGTCTCCATGCTGCTTTTCTGACTCCCTAGAATGGATGTGTGTGGCTGGAAAGAAATGGAGGTTGCTCTGGTCAATTTCGATAACGCAGATGAAGTCCATGAAGAGCCAGGCTATGCCACAGACTTTGACCCAAAAGGCCGACCCAGTAGCAGTCCCTTTCCCAGCTGGAGAGTCCTCATCAGTGACGGCACCAACCTTGAAACGGCCTTCTCCAAGGTCCCAGGGGAGTTCGTGGATCCCCCAGGGCCTGAGCCCGTGGTCTTGAATGAAGGAAATCAAAGGGTGATCATTAATATTGCTGGGCTGAGGTTTGAGACTCAGCTCAGAACTCTCAATCAGTTCCCAGAGACACTCCTGGGAGACCGGGAGAAAAGGATGCAATTTTTTGACTCTATGAGAAATGAATACTTCTTTGATAGAAACCGACCTAGTTTTGATGGAATCTTATACTATTACCAGTCTGGTGGGAAAATACGACGGCCAGCCAATGTGCCTATCGATGTTTTCGCTGATGAGATCTCCTTTTATGAATTGGGTAGTGAGGCCATGGACCAGTTCCGGGAGGATGAAGGCTTTATCAAGGACCCTGAAACACTGCTACCGACCAATGATTTCCACCGGCAGTTCTGGCTTCTCTTCGAGTACCCTGAGAGCTCTAGCGCCGCACGAGGCGTGGCTGTGGTCTCCGTTTTGGTCGTAGTGATCTCCATCACCATCTTCTGCCTGGAAACGCTCCCAGAATTCCGAGAGGACAGGGAGCTGAAGGTAGTCAGAGACCCCGGTATCAACACAAACAAAACGGGCCTCTCCCAGACCATGTTTACTGACCCTTTCTTCATGATAGAGTCCACCTGCATCGTGTGGTTCACCTTTGAGCTGGTGCTCCGGTTTGTGGTCTGCCCCAGCAAGACAGACTTCTTCAAGAATATCATGAACATCATCGACATCATTTCCATCATCCCCTACTTTGCAACCCTCATCACAGAGCTGGTCCAGGAGACAGAGCCGAGTACCCAACAGAGCATGTCCCTGGCCATCCTGAGGATCATCCGCCTGGTAAGGGTCTTCCGCATCTTCAAGCTCTCCCGCCACTCTAAGGGGCTGCAGATCCTGGGGCAGACTCTGAAGGCATCCATGCGAGAGCTGGGGCTGCTCATCTTCTTCCTCTTTATAGGGGTCATCCTCTTCTCCAGTGCCATCTACTTTGCTGAAGTTGATGAACCGGAATCCCATTTCTCTAGCATTCCTGATGGCTTCTGGTGGGCTGTGGTCACCATGACAACTGTAGGTTATGGTGACATGTGCCCAATCACCCCAGGAGGGAAGATTGTGGGTACTCTGTGTGCCATTGCCGGCGTCCTCACCATTGCCCTCCCTGTACCTGTCATTGTCTCCAATTTCAACTACTTCTATCACCGTGAGACTGAGAATGAGGAGAAGCAAAACATCCCAGGAGAAATTGACAGAATCCTAAACAATGTGGGCTCCAGAACAGGGAGTACCGACTCTCTTAACAAGACCAATGGCAGTTGTTCCACAGAGAAGTCCAGGAAGTGACCAGTCTGGGACTTCTAGAGTCTCTGAATCTCTGTCTCCCTCCCCTCTGTTTTCCCCAAGATGAAAATTATGCTTTGTGGCCAACAGGTCATCTCTGACTGTGAGCTGCTTTAATAAATCCATATTTCTGTTCTACTTCCAGGGCTGTTTCTTCTCGACCCGTTACAATATTTCTCCTCCTTTCCTGTGAAAGTTGTAGCTCAGTCTCTGCACTAGAACTATGGATATTACCTATTAGTGTGCAAGTGCAGAAGCTAAGCCTGTCCAGTCCTAGCAAAGCAGAATCTACCTTTTAACATAATAATGATTAAAAGTGCAGGGTTGTTCAGTCTTCCTTAGAATGATGCATATTAAAAAACCAGAACTGGATAGAGGAGGTGGGTAAAATGCCAGCCGTGTGCATATGAGGAGGTGAATTTGAATCCTTGGCACCTACATAAAGGCTAGGCGGGTATGGCCTAGTGATACCATCATGAAGGAGACAGAGACAGGAAATCCCAGGCACAAATTGGCTATCTAGACTGACCTACTACTTGGCAAGTTTCAGTTTTAATGGGAGACCTTGGCTCAAAACGTAGGATGAAGAATGCTGAAGAACACACCTGATGTCAGGCTTTCACATGTACCTGCACATAAATGTCTACCCACATATATGTGAACTTGCACACACATATATACATAGACCACATACACCAATAAAAGAATAAAGTGAAATTTGAATAAGTAAAATGAAAGGCCAGAGCTGTAGCAATGAATTGCTTAGGAGCAATGCCTGTTTAGCATAATCAAGTCCATCCACTGGCATCATGTCAGCCTGTAGAGCATGTTTGATGGTTGCCCCTGTTGCCAGCCTGTCTGGCAGGAATGAGTATATTCTAAGCAGGCAGTTGTGCCCCTCCCTTTGGCTAGCAGACTCTTCAGGGAACTGGGCTCTCACCCCTGGAGAAGGAAAATGCTGAACTCTGGCACCAGTCAGAGGGAGAATTGGTCCCCAGAAAGAGATTTACAACCTGTCAAACCATCTTGTAGGAGAGACCGGAGCAGAGAAAGTGATGGGTCAGTGCCCATCAGGACCACACCTTAGCTGAGATTTGCTTAGTCACACAAACTGCTGGCCCTCTACTTAAATCTAAACCCCATGCCGGGACCCCAAAGACTAACACGGGTGGTCACTGTATGTCTTTCTCCACCTTCCCAAAATAGCCACATTATAGAGATCTTTTCCTGCAAAACCACAATTCTTACCTCGAAGGGGACAAGAATTTATTCCAGAGCCAAACATGAGTGACTGTGGCTTGAAAGCACAGACTCGGGTTATCCCAAAGTTCATATTCCAACATGACAGCAGCTTCATGAAGCTGTATCACAGAGAACATAGAAAATCACAAATCAAGACATTTCCAAACACGTTGGTGGACATAACAGGTAGAGCGTTCCAGCAAAGCTAGGACATGTCTGCCACAAGCCTTATTTGAGGATACTCTTAGACTTTGACTACAGAAACCAGCAGTCTATAAAGTCATGACCTGAATGTGATCTCTGGAACCTAGAAGGCTGACAGAGAGAACCACCATGTAAATTATCCTTTGACTTCCACGTGAGCACCATGGCCTGTACACCCACACAACCCACACACCCACACAAAGATACACACACACACCAAACACACACACAAACATACACACACACGTACACACACACACAAATGTACACACACCCACACAAACATACACACACCCACACCACACACAAACGTACACACACCACACACTCCCACACAAGCGTACACACACCCACACACACCCACACATAATCCAGTAAATATATTAGTTACTTTTCTATGGCTATAATAAAACACCATGACCAAAGCAACTTATAACAGATGCGTGTGGCTGGGTTTACAGTTCCAGAAGATGACGGTCTGGTGGCAGAGTTAAAGCATTGCAGTCGGTGGCCAGAGCAGCAGCTGAGAGCTCACATCTGAATCCACAGCAGGAGATGGAGAGTTAACTCAAAAGAGTCTTCTGAAAAACTTCAAATTACTTCCTCCAGTAAAGCCACACCTCCTAATCCTTCCCAAACAACCACCAACTGGGGATCAAATACTCAAGACTTATGGGGTGCATTGCATCCAAACCACCACAATAAACAAACATTAAAAGAAAAAAAAGATTTTCCTTGATAATCACAAGCATGTGAGGCCAGACCCAGGAGTAAGCAAGGAATGGCTATTAAGGGCACTAAAGACATAGATCTAATCGACATGGGAAGTAGAAAAAGACAAGATCTCCTGAGTAAATTGGGAGCGTGGGGACCTTGAAGGAGGGTGGAAGAGGGGAGGGGAGAAGCAGGGAGGGGAGCAGAGAAAAATGTAGAGCTCAATAAAAATCAATTTTCAAAAGGGGGTGCTAAAGACAAATTGTAATCAGGCTATGAGCCTGCAACACTATGACTTTCCACAACCCCTGAAGTGCCAATCTGGTCGTTGGCTTTGCAGGAGGTTCAGTGAAAGGCGTGTTTGCTCCTGGGAACTTTCACTCACACGCCATTAACTTGGCTTTTTAATTGACTTATTAAGGATGGAGGGTAGAACCCAGCTGTTGGGGTGGCTGGAGCACAGGCCCTGATTCTGGTGGCCCTGGGAGCACTCCCATACTACAGATGAACAAACCAATGTGCTCCAAGGAGACACAGAGACAAGGGCAGTTCATTTCCTACCTCTGCGCGTCATGTTCTTTCCCTCAGTGGAGAGGGTTTGGGCAGGTTGGGTGAAGAGTGAAAGGAGTTTGAAATTGATTTTCAACCCTCTGTCCAGGGACAGACACTTGTCCCCAAACTCCCAGCCTATGAGGGTGTGACATGCCCTGCCCCCTTGGTTCTCAACACTTTCCTTAGACAGTGGACAGGTTGTGTGGTTTCATGTGTGTGTGTGTGTCTGTGTGTGTGTCTCTGTGTGTGTGTCTGTGTGTGTGTGTGTGCACATGTGCAGAGGACAGCTCCAGGAACATAGACAGGTCTGCTGCCTCAGAGTTCATCCCCCTTAGGATGGCCAGGAATTGGCTGGTAGCCTACGAAGCGGCTTGGAGAGAAAAAAGCAGGCTTGTGTCCAGAGGCCAGCCTGACCCAAGGATGATCATTGGGTCAGGCTGGCCTGAATTAAAACACATAGCCAGTGCCAGTGCTGTGCCCCTGGGTCCTCGATGACTGCACAGGTCCCCCAGGTATGGCAGAATTCTTCAGAAAACAGAACCAAAGGCAGACAGGTGAGTGGCTACGAAGATGTGTACATAAATATTTGCATAAGGAAGCTCACACACACCTGCAACGTTATATATGCAGTAATCTATGCATGACAGATACCTTTCAAGACTTCTAGGAAGGCTGGTAGCCTTCAAGATGAGCAGGCAAGCTGGGAACGCAAGAGAACTGGTTGTACAGTTCCGGTTTGGAGGCTGGCAGGTTCAAAACCCAAAGAGAGCCCTCAGACACTTCTTTGTGCATTGGATTACAGTTAACACAGGAACTCACAAGTGGACTCATTGCAAGAAATACACGTCTGTGGAGTACTTAGACATCTGTATCACCCGTCCTTCCCACAAGACTCAGGGAGCATCTCCGAAGATGGGTGGAGATTCTAAGAGTCAGAGGATGAAGGTGAAGCAGTTTCTCCTGGACATGATAGGATAACTGTACAACTGAACTCACAGTAGCTGACTGTCTAAGATCTCACCAGTCAACATCCCAAGGTCGACTGGGGAGACCCTCGTGAGCCCCCACTCTAGCTGAAGCACTATTGATAGCTGCTAGAGAATGGGGTCTGCTTACTTGGGGGTGTGGCCACTAGTAAGTTGACTGAGCTCCAGTGGATGTCCCCACACCCATTTATATGTGGGCAGCCCAATTTTGACTCCATGGGGGATATTCATAGATGATAGGCAGATAGACAGAGCATAATAAATAGATAGATGATAGATGGATAGATGGACTGACAGACAGACAAAAAGAAGGAACTGGAAAGATAACTCAGTGTTTAAGAGAGCTTACTGCTCTGGCAGAGGACCAGAGTTCAGTTCCCAGTTCCTAGGTCTGGAATTCACAATCCCCTGTAACTCCAGTCCTGGGAGATTCACTGCCCTCTTCTGGCCTCTGTGGGCACTGCATACATATGCACAGGCACACACACACACATACACACACACTACACACACACACATACACACACACACACGTAATTTTAACATTTTGAACATCTAGAGGGTTCTGAGTGGGAAATCCTCTAGACTTGAAATCAAAGACATGTCTGGATTCTTACTAATTAGGTAATTTTGTCCTCAATGGACTAGTTTCTTTAAATGGAAAATAGAAATCTAAATTTAATGGGGGAATGTTAGAGAGATGGCTTAGCAGTTAAGAGCATTTCATTGATTCCTCTACCAGAGGATCCAAATTTGAGTCCCAGCAACTACAAGGGGGCTCACAACCCCCCTGTAACTCTAGTTTCAGGGGCTCTGACTCTCTCTTCTGGCCTCTGCAAGCACGAAGTATATGTGTGGTATACAGACACACATTCATGCACATACCCATACACACAAAATAAAATAAAAGGAAGAATAATTTTAAAAAAGAGAAACTGTCTCACAGTGAAGCTTTTTCCTCACTCTAGCCCCACCCTCCGCAGGGAGCAGGACAGGAAGTCCTCCTTTTTATCCTCCCTCACTCAGTGGCCAGAAGTGTTCCACGAGGTCTTCCACAGGCAAAGAACTTGTTTTTTCTTTTATCTTTCTTTTTCTTTCTCCCCACCCCAAGCCCCAGCACCTCTGAGTACCAGGGAATGAACTTGGGACCTCATACATGATAGGCAAATGTTTTTATCACTGAGTTACAACCCAGCCCTCATTTCCCTTTGTATCTTGAGACAAGGCCTAATTAAATTTTCCAGGCTGGTTTTGCACTAACTTTTGTTGCCAGCATAGGCCTTGAATCTACTATCATCTTGGCCCAGCCTCCTAGGAACTGGGAACACAGGCCTATGCCACCAGGCCCACGCATGAGCTCCTGTCTCTGATGTGTACACTCTATGTCTTCAAACTTCCTTCTAAATATAAAAAGTGGATTGAATTACACTTGCCTCACCAATCTGTAGGGAGGGCTCAACATAAATTAGTGAGTTGTCACTCTAGAAATGCTTTCTTTTGGAACTGATTAACAAGTTACTGAATGAACTTGCCTTTGTAATCCTAGTCAGATCCAGACCTCAGCAGAAAGCAACTGAGTCTAAGGACAGAATAAAATTGCTTCACGGACTTGGGAGATGTGTAAGTCAATAAAGTGTCTTGTAAGTACAAAGATACGAGTTCAATACCCAGAATCCATGTTTTATTTTGCTTTTTTAAATCCAGTGTAGTGGCATGCACTGATAAGACCAGTGCTGAGGCAGCAGAGGCAGCGGATTCCTGGGACTTCCCTGTGTTGATATTTTATTTGTGCTCTAACAAAGAAAGCTTGTCTGAAGATCAGAGGGTGGAGTTAGCCACTACTTAACCACAGAGGTCTGGAGGTCTGTACAGACAGACAGGAAGTGATATCCCTGGGTGGAGAGAGGAATATAAGGCAGAATGAGACATACGCTCAGCCCTTTTTCAGCTGAGGAATTAGCAAGGTAAAAGCTGTCTGTGGCTTGCTCCTTTCTCTCTCTGATCTTTCAGCATTTGCCCCAATGTCTGGCTCTGGTTTTTTATTATTAAGACTAATTAGGACTCAGGCAAAACTCTTCATCAGCCTACTTGGCAGGTTCCAGGCCAATGATAAACCCTATCTCAAAAAAGAAAAAGAAATAGACTATATATGAGGAGTAATATCAGAAGTTATCCAAAAATGCACACACATACATGTAAAATAATCAAATTACCCAATGTAGGATGCAGTCTGTAGTCAGGGTTGGGTTAATATTGTAAATAATAGGCAACTGCCCTGCTTTAGTTGCTTTACATGGGTGGTTCTTAATTCATCTTAACTGCTACACAGTAGACATTATTTCCACTTCACTCATGAGAAACCAAGTCTTCAAAAAACTAAGTAATATTTTTTTTCCTGTGGCACAAATCGGAAGATGTGGGCAGTAGCCAAATTACCCTCTCCCACACCTTGGTCAGAAACCTAACACCTGTGTTGTACAAACCAAAGGTGTTATGGCATAGTCCCGCATAGCTCACTCCCCGAGGTCCTGGGGCAATGGACAGGCTAGCTGAATCACTGGTTGGAGACAGTATTTGCTGATCTGAGAAGGACATTTTACAAGACTGAATCACAATCGCCTGGGCACAGACCCAGTGTACCCTGGCACCTTGGCCTCAAGCTAAGACAGTTGCTCACACAGCCAGCTGCCCTGTGCTCCTCACAGGCCTGTCAGAAGTCCCCAATGGCCTACTCTGCCTTACTCAAGTCCTCAATGGGAGTCCACAAGCTGGGGCAGGACAGAAACTCAGCCCAAACTAAATCAATTTTGTTTCCGATTGTGATGTGGGAGTCCCCTCTGTGTGCTGTGATTACCATTAATAAACTACTTTGGACCTATAGCAAGGCAGAACTTAGGTAGGCAGGGAAAGCTGGACTGAATGCTGGGAGAAAGAAGGGCGGAGTCAGGTAGACGCCATGGAGCCACTGCCAGAGATAGAAGTGCTGAGACTTTGTGGGTAGGCTATGACCTCATAGTGATACACAGATTAATAGAAATGGGTTAAATTAATATGTAAGAGTCAGCCAATAAGAAGCTAGAGCTAATAGGTCAAGCAGTGATTTAATTAATACAGTTTCTGTGTGATTATTTCAGGTCTGAGCTGGCCAGGCAGCTGGGAAAAACAAGTGGCCCCTCCATGGAACACGATTGTGAGATTCCCATGACTGAGCCTCAATTCTCAGTCCTGGGAACTTTAAGATGAAGGCCAAGGGCAGGATGGGGACTCAAACTCCACATCGTTTCCTCCACTCATCCGTGCCCTGCTGGGCAGCCTCCATATACCCTGAAAAGTACATTCTCCATAGAGCAGAGAAACTAGCAGCCCTCAGTTCACAGCTGTGTCCCACTGAGCCAAAACAGAGACTACATATGTATATGTGTAAATATTTGCATATATGTTGTTTATTGTATATTATACACAATATAGATTATATTTTATATAAATATATATATATTTCCCTTTGTCAGCTGATTCCTCATTTAAAACGTTAACATTAAAAGTTGGGATTTTTGTTTTAATCTAGTTATATTCAAAGTGCCTTTTTTTAGCATACAGTGGGTATTTAATATCTATTGAATTAATTGCCTCTTTAATCTCTCCTTCCCAATAGTCCTAAAGAGACCAAACTGAGATACAATATGGTAGATTATGAGAGCTCCCTGGCCAGACAGCCTAGCCAAAAGAAGAAGAGTCTCACCCTGGCTCAAGACAGCATGGTGGAGAGCAATAGAAGACACTCAGTGTCGTGCTCTGGCCTCTGCATGCATGTGGGTGCAAGCACCTGCACGCTCACATGCAGGTACCCCCCCCCCACACACACACCTGCAAATACATAAAACAGGGACACCGAAATCCTAATAATTATTGGATGCAGATGTTATATCTATGCAGCACATTTTTACAATTTTTATTTTTATGTATGTCTGACCTGTGTTTGGTAGGAAATGTTGAAATCTCTTGCTTCCACTGGGAAGTTAGAAGAGCATCAGGAGCTGGCTGGGTTTTGTCAACTTGACACAGCTTAGATGTATCTGGGAAGAGAGAATCTTAATTGGGAAAACGTGTCCATCAGATTGGCCTGACGGCAAGTCTGTAGGACTTTTTCTTGATTAAAGATTAATGTGGGAGGACCCAAACCACTGGGACAGCATAAGGAAGCAGGCTGAGTAAGCCACAGAGAGCAAGTCAAGAAGCAGTGTTCCTCCAGGGCTTCTGCCCCAGTTCCTTCCTCCAGGTTCCTGTCATGAGCTCCTGCTTTGGTTTCCCCTTATGATGGACCCATAACCTGTCATAAGCCAAATAAACCCTTTCTTCCCCAAGTTGTTATTTGGCTTTGGTGGTTATTACAGCAATGGAATCCTAAGACAGGCCACCCAGGTAAGTACAAACAGTGGGTGCTGCCCTCCTAGAGGCCACCTCTCCTGGCTTCCTCTGGGGTTCCTGACCTCACTGCAGGGAGTTGGTGCCTGGATTGGAAACACTACCACAGAAGGTATGTAAAACTGTATTGTTGATTGCCTACAGAAGTAGTTATGCCAGACTGGGGCAGGAAATGCATCTCCCCGAGACGCTTTTGTGTTATGCGCCCTGGTGTATCAGGCGACTTACTGCCATGGAGTCTCTCTAAGTGAGGGGAATCTTTCAACCAGGGAAGGAGCCCAGGGAGTCCTTCTCTGGCTTAGAGAACAGCTTCCTGCCCTGCCCCACCCCAGCCAGCCCCCAGGCTGTGCTGACAGACAGGCAGAACTCAGGAGGGCAAGGAGGAGGAGTCCTTCCAGGGCTTTCCTTCAAGAGTGTGGACCAGCAGCCTGGCCTCCCTCTCCCTCAGCCCTGGCTTCTTGCACTGCCCAGCAGCTGGAGCAGCCTCTGAACACCTCAGCAGGCTCAAAAGAACAGAGCAGCCCTCCCCCAGGAACAGGGAGCAAGCGGGACCCAGCAACCAGGGACCCACTCTTTCCTGTGGGATCCAGGGCATGGGGACGGGAAGGAAACTCACAAGGTGCCCTTCCGTGCTCAGCGGTTGATTGGAGCCCACTGAAAGATGAAACATACCCCATCCTCCCAGCGGAGTGGAGTGCTCAAAGGCCCTTTGAAGGGAAAGGAAGAAAGACAGCCCGGTCTCCCTCGGGACTGCTGTCAGGGGAACGTTTGCCCTCAAACAGAGAGATGAAAAGGAGCCGGTGATAGCAAAGAGCACAGCGATGGGGAGAAGCAGATCAGACAAACTTTTGTTATGGAATCTCAGGGGAAGTGGAGGTAAAGGCTTCCTTCGAAATGTCACGAGATAATGAATGCTATTTTACTCCCATGGCCGAAGTGTCAGTCAGTGGCTTGGGGAGAGAAGACGTGATTCTCCTTAGGAATTCTAGATGATTTTGTACTCCTCGGATCCAGAGGAGTGAGGGCTGAGCCCTCCTCTCCAGCCCCCATTGCTCCCTGCATGCGCCCAATATAAATATATAGAAATAATCAGAACAGCACTCTTGTAAGATTATCATGAGATTTAAACGGGGTGCTCTGTGAGACTCTTAGCAAGTTGCAAAAGGTGCCATGCAAAAGCCGAGTTTGCAAACCGCAAACCATGGCTTGACCCTTAAATGGCAGATAAAGACTCTGTGGGTGGTGGGTAGGCTTAGGATAAAAGCTCACCTGTAACTTGTGAACCTTCCAGAGATGACAGCTGCGTCTCCGTATAACCCCAGCACAGTGTTGGGTACATGAGAGCTAGTAAAGAAAAGAAGGGCTGAGACACAGAAGGACCAAATCAGAGCCTCCCACCCAAGCACTCCCATACCTCCCAAACTGACATTAACTCTGACCTACCTATTTGGAAAAAACGTTTATTTGCGTTTTGGTGGTGGTGGTGTGTATGTGTGCATGTGTGTGTCCTTGCACATGTATGTGCAAGTGATGTGTACACGAATATGCATTGTATATGCTGTGTGTGTAGGTCAGAAGTCAACCTCAGATATCATTCCTCAGGTGCTGATTTTTTCACACAGCCTCTCAGTGACCCGAAACTCTTTGCCAAGTAGACTGAACAGGCCAGTCAATGAGCCCCGGGGATGTGTCTGTTTCTCCCTGTCTAGCCCTGGGACCACCGGTCTGAGCTAGCGTGCCTTTTTGGTTTTGTTTTGTTGTTGTTTTGTTTAGCTTTATTTTTTTTTCAATGTGGGTTCTAGGGATCAAGCTTTATGTTTAGGGGAGCACTTTACTAATGGAGATAACTTCAGAGCCATTTGATTGTTTTCTTGAGACTGGGTCTCTAGTCTCATATAGCACAAACTATATAGCCAAAGATGACCTTGAACTTCTGATCTCCTTACCTCCTCCTCCACAGTGCTGGTTATAGGCAAGTACCATTACTGCCAGTGTTAAGCAGTACTAGAGATTAAACCCAGGACCGTCTACATTCTGGGAAAGCATTCTATACACTAAACTACAACCCTAGGCCTACCCAGAAAAATTGATTTTAAGTAACTTATTGGCATTGAATTTGGTATGCAGGCCCCAAATTCTCTACTTTTTCCCCTCAAAGTCCAAGCAGAGCAATATTGGTTCCCTACAGTGTGCCAATGACTAACTTTGTCAGAGTAGAGACATGAATCTACTGTTTTCCTCAAACATCCTCCAGCTTTCTGCTATGGCCAGATGCTCAAGCTGTCTCCCGGGTTACCAAGGCAGTCAAGGAGAGGCTTCTCTGCCCTTGAAAAAGTAGATATGAGTTACAGAAGATCCAGGAACTCCCACCTTCCCTGTGAGTAAGAGGCCTCCCCTTGCAAGTTTACCCTTCTAATTCCTGATCTCTCCCTGTGAGTTCATAGAAGCCAAGCCACGCCTGCCCTATCCATACCCCCACCTCTGAAGCAGCAACACTGGCCTTTTGTAGGTCATTACTAGACATGAGGGAGTGAAACTGAAGGCTATGACCAATTGGAAGAGACTCTGAAGCCTGGGGGTGGGGCTGGTTCAATGTTGAACATAAATTCAAGTCAAGGAAGTTCTGGATGGAGCAAGAAAGTCAAAAGATGGTCTTTGATGTCCAGAGGACAGAATTCAGGAGGCTTAACTTTACACTGTGGCATTGTTTCCAGAGACGGGGGGGGGGGGGGGAGGGAGAGAGAGGAGAGAGAGGGGGAGAGAGATATGAGACAGCAGGGAGACAGGCTAGGAAGGGAAGCTTTCTTGCTAGGATGCCAGAAATCACATGTGAAGAAAGTAGAGGATCCTTTTGTAAGTGTAAATAAGTAGAAAGAGCAAAATGTGCAATCTCCTTGGAGTTGGATAGAGACATGGAGGAAAAGAAGGAGAAAAGGAAAGGAAAATGTTTTCTTGGAGAAAAAAATGCAGAGTGCAGGTCTAATCCATGCTGCAGGTCTCTGAACGGGAACTCTTCAGGTTGAATCATTTTAATGGTGGTGTTTGTTTTGTTTTGCTTTGCTTTGTTTTAATAAAAACTTGAACACTGTGTTTGCTAGAGAAACCCAAGCAGAAAGTGCCATGTTGGTTCTCCCAACACACTGTGTGAATGTGTGTGTTAGATGCTTTGTATAACAGATAGAAATTCAAAATTTCAGCTCTGGTGAACGGCTATGGTCAAGGCACTCCAACTCTTAGTGACTTAACCCTGCCAACTGTGTTGTGACTCATTACAAGAAAATTAAATAAGACGTTGCTATGTTTGCATCAGGCCTGTCCTCCAAGGGCCAACGTATCACAGACTTGGTCCCCAGCTTGAAGCTCTGGAAGATGGATGGAACTTCAGAAGGTGGGAGATTTGGGGTCAACTTAAGCCACTGGGGAATGTACCTCAAAAGAGATTATGGAATGCCAGTCTCTTACTTGTTTTGTACCCACACCTGGCCCTGAAGTGATGGGGCTTTCTCTGTCACAGTTCCATCCATCAAGTACAACAACAGAGACAATTGATAATGGACTGAAAATTCCATAACTCTGAGACCAAGTAAGTATTTTTACTTTATATTATGATTAGATATTCTATTATGATAATAGAAACTGATGAAAAATAAATCAAACATAAAGGTCCTTTCACAGTACAGGCACTAGCAAGTGGTCCTTTAGGTTTTGTTTTGTTTTGTTTTCCTTTCATATGAGCTCTCAGGAAAAGGTAAAAAAAAAACATAAGCATGCTCCCTCCTGTCACTTGGTAACCATGAACCTGAACTCAGAGCAGGACAGTCCCAGCAACAGGTTGGAGCATGGCTATCGGCCTCCCATCTTCGAGCCCCTTAAGACAGTTCCAGATTTTCCCTGAAGGAGTGCCTACCTCCCACTCCCCTGTGACCCTCAATGTCATTCTCAGATAGTGTCCTAGCACAGGCATAGCTGTAGCAATCCTCAATGCTGTGGATCTGAGGTATCCATCGCACAGACATTGTTATCCATGGAGTCCTCACAACATCCCTGCTGCTCAGAGAGCTGGAGGACGTGCCCCGCTTTCGTGTTGATGTAGCAGTCTCTAAAGAGCTCAGAGAATCACGTGTGTCTCCTGGCAGCCTTCCCTGACGTCATTGCTGTCCACCACTGAGAGGGCCCTGCCAAGAGCACTTTACCAGAAGCCAGTATTTGCTCAAAGAGAAAATGAGAGAGAACAGAGAAAGAGCCTCCTCCGCTATCCTGAAGGACTTGTGCTTTTCTGGGGCTAGATGTGCGGTCTGCATCTTGTGGGAGATGTCGATATCAGCCTGCTAAGGCTATTTTGGCAAGGCCACAGTTTAGGGGCTTCATAAAAGCTCTTGTCTAACAGTCCTGAGGCACCAAGACCAAGGTTGAGGTACCAACAGAGTTGGTTCCTGGGCCTGTAGACAGCTGTCTTCTCCCTCTGTGTCTTCACATTGTCTTCCCTCTCTCTGTCTCTCTGCCTTCAAATTTCCCCCTTTGTAGATCATCAGTCACATTGAATCAGGCCCCACCCTGCTGACCTCAAAAAAGGTCACCTCTTGAGGTACTGAGGATAAGAATGCCTGGTGCCTCTCAGGCTTTGGGAGGGAGCGAAGAGGAGACAGATGAGGGGCTGGGAGGAAGGAAAGGGAACGCAATGCCTGAGTGATGCTGGGAATGTCTGCCAGAGGGAGGGGCCTCTGTCCTCCGCTGTCCTCCAGGAGACTGGATGGTTTCTAAAAACGGCTCCCACCAGTGATTTGCGAAGACAAAACTGTTTTCGTTCAACTGTTTGAGTCCATCTTAGTTCCTCAATGTCCTGGTTCCTATCTTACCCTCTCAGAAAGGGACCCCTGGTGCCAGGTGTGGCTGGCGGCACAGGCCTGTAACCCCAGCACACACAAAAAGGCTGGAAGATCTCAGGCTGGGATACACAGATGTGGCAAGAGACCAGGCTCTGAACCGCAGCATCAAAATTAACACGTGAGAGGCTAGGGGAATGACCCGGCAGTTGTGAGCACAGTTCCATCTCACAAATACTACCCGCGTCCCCAGGCAGTTGTCCTGTGCTGATATCACCGCTAGGCTTGCCTGGCTTGGAGGACTTCCAGGCTCACAGACTGAAAGAGCAAGTTCCTTAGCTGTGGGCTGGAGGGCAGTCTCAGCGGCCTTGCCACAACGGCCCTGCCACATGGCAGCTCACAACACTCTTCTTGCCTCCTCAGCAAGAAAAGACGGAAGTAAGAGGCCCCCACAACCCAACTTCAAAGGTGATGACCTGTTGAGCTGCCTTTCCTAATGGTTACCAGCCTGTCGCTGAAGCCAGCCCACACTAAGGCAGAGATTACGGAGGGCTTGCCAGAGGCCATTCAGGAAGGCTGTAGTGGTGCCTTTGTGCCTTACTCATGGGGTAAGGTGTCCAACAGGCTTCCCTCCTTTGCCTATGTAGTGTTGGGTCCTCCAAGAGAAGACTAAAACAGAAAGAACTGGGCACCCCACTGTGTGAAAATACTGCCTACCACACTGAAGTGGTCCCTGGGTGCCCCATCCAGGTTTCCACCACCAAGGTGCAGGCTGTCCTGGTCGCCAACTTCCCAGGAATTGAGAGCTTCTGGCCTGTTTGTGTTCCTTCACAGATAGCCACTCTCCTCCGAGGTTGACCCTCCTGTACACAACACTTCCACATCCACTGCCTCGTTGTCACTTTAGGGATACCATTGCCACAATTCTTGTGGATTCAATTTTATCGGCATGGTGATGGAGGCCCAGGAAGGACAAGGTCACACAGCCCAATGCGTTGAACTCATTCTAACATACTCAGATTTATCTGAACTTTAAAGGTTATTTCTACAGCTAAACAATACCACCTGTAACCAAAAGAAATCCCACATGATACCTATCTACAGTGAGCCCAGAATATTTCCGTGTGTGTGTGTGTGTGTGTGTGTGTGTGTGTGTGAAGCTAGTGTCAAGAAGTACTCCCATCTGGAATTTCTGCCCACATGGAAACCAGCCTCACACTGGACGCAGGTGACAGTCGTGGGACATAAAGGGAACTCTTAGCTTCCAGGGCTTTGAAGCAGTTCCTTCCTTCCCTGCTTGTTTATGATGGAGTCTGGTCCATGTCTTTCACTCTAAATGCCAATTCTTCCCCTTCTCTTTGTAGAAGAAAGAGGAATAAGGTAGTCGAGGTGTGAGTTTCAGGCCCTGCACTCCGGACTTGCATGAGCAGCCCACCCTGTATACTTTGGGACAGATTGATGCTGGAGACAGGAGTAGAATTCTAATGAATTTTCCTGCGGTGGCCACAGAGAAGGGTCCTTCCCAGAGACGGCTCTGTAAAAAATCTCTGTCATCCCACCCAAGGAGGAGGTCACAGGCAGGTAGGTGGGGAACCTCTATCTCCATATGAACCTCCCCTGGGACCATTTGGATCTCAAGAAGGGACCCTAGACATGAACTTCATGACAAAGGGCTTCCAGACTGAGTAAGCTCCCCCAAAGACACCCACATTCTGATCCCTCAGAGCACTACATATATGATCTTACATAGCCAAAGGCCCACTGCAGATGTGACTAATCTGAGCATCTGGAGATGGGGAGGTTAGCCTGGAGCATCTCGGCGGCTTCCATGTGATCACAGTGGTGCTTGACAAGAGGCAGGAGGTCAGAGCCATGAGATGTGACGACAAAGGCCTGTGTCCTGGTGAAAGAGTATGAGTCCGTGCATTTATGATAAAGCAAGAATGCTCCAGGGACTATGCGTGGTGTCAGCAGTCACTAGCCAAGTGTTCCCACAAGAAGCTGACCTTCCTGTGGGTCCAGTCTCTGATGTCCAAGAGGTGAATTCCAGAATGCTTTCCACCTAGAAGGTCAAGTCTTCTTTCATCCAGAAAAGTAGTCATGGCATGACTACACACACACACACACACACACACACACACTGTGGCCTAGAGGACTGGAAAGGGACTCCTCAGTTCCACACGATAGCTGCCTATCAGACAGCCTATAGACAGAGTCCGAGCTGCTGAAGCCTTCCAGGATACATCCTTGGGGGCAACCCCTCACCTTACCCTCCAGACAGCTTGAGCATCCTCTAGCCTCCTGGATAGAGTCACCTGCAGCATCCAGGACTGAGGCTGCTCAGGCCACCATAACAGAATACCATGGAATGGGGGGCTCAGACACCAGGTCTGGGGCCTAGAAATCCAAGAGCAAAGTATTGACAAGGTTGGTTCTGAGAAGCTCCCTCTTCCTGACTTTCAGCTGTGACGGCCCTTCTCTGTGCACACATACGTCTAACGTCTCTCCCTCCTCCTCTCAGATAAAGAAGGCCCATCGTCATGACCCCATTTAACCTTAAAGGCCTCATCTCCAAACCCAGTTACACTGGGAGTTAGAGCATAGCATATGAATTCGAGGGCTAGAAGTCAGCCCATAGCCTCCCCCTTTCCCATCTGCCCCCATCCTATCCCAGCTCTTAGCCCCTCCGGCTATCCCTGATGAGATGACAAAGATCACATCCTATCATGCGGGGGCCTTTGCAGCCTGCACAGTGGCTAGAGAAGTCCAGGTGTTCCTCTGGAACAGCAGACAGGGCCCCCCTCTAACCACGAGGTGAACCGGGTTTCTGGAGAAGAGAGCGCACATGTCTGGAGTCCTCAGAGCCCAGGCCACAGCTGCTCCCCTTCTTGCCATTCGCACCCCCGTCACACAGCCAGGCTCTGAAGCCAACACTGGATGGAAACCACAGCGTCTGGGGCAGCAACTAGGACACAGAACGGGATGGAGATTTCTGTGCTGCTCGTTGGCATAAATAACCATCTGGCAGATGGAATCTGATTTCAGAATTACCAGCTTTTCTAGGACACTGCAACCAACTGGGAGGACATTGGGACGGAATATTAAAGATGTAAGCCCAGAATGTGGTCCTCCCCATAAACCTCACCCGTAGCTCGCACTACCTGCACCTGCTGAAGCTGAGATTTGGGGTGACCCCCAAGGGCCTGTGATTGAGGCTCCTCTGTCTGAGGCACTAATGGGAGCTGGTGGGACCTTTAGAAGGTGCCCAGTAAGAGGGAGCTAAGCCATAGGGTGTGTCCATGAAGGGGATGTGGGGGCCCTAACTCTTCAATGTCACTCTGACTTTGTTTCCTGGTTTCTATGACATGAAACCAGTTTGTTCTGGCACAAACTCCCTGCCATGATAAGCTGCAGAACACCACAATTCACCAACCAGAGACAGAAGCCCATGACACCCCAAATAATCCCTTTCTCCTTGTAAGTCAGTTTTCTAGGGTGGTTTATCCTTGTGACAGAAAACTGGCTTACACACTCCTTATTGCTGTGTGGATGAAGAATGTGCTTCATGCACCATTGTGGCTTTAGCACCTGGTGTTAGGCACACCCAGGAAGGATCAGATGAGGCAGAAAGGTACTTCAAGAAAGCCCAGGATATACAACCCCCATACCTCAGGCCAGCCAGCTATGTCTTTTCACCTTCCTAGTTCAGGAACCTCTGGTTGCCAAATGTCCTACCTAGAGGCCTCTGTCCCTGAGCCCAGGCAGACTGGGATTCCAACCATAAAGAGATGACTGCTTGTATAGGCTGACAGGCATGATAAGGAGGTAGGATCTCTTGTAAGGACGCCTCTCCAGGCAAGCACCTCTTCTAGAATGCTGGAGTTGGCAGAAAGAGGCCCCGGAGACATATGTACAGACACCCACTGGACTTTGCAGGGATTGCCTTGCAGACTGCCAAAGCTCTTTTTGTCCCTCTGAGATCCAAATAAACCCTCAAAGGCTGGTCCAGATCACAGTCAGGCTGGTTCGGTGATGGACATGTCCATGTGGAGTCTTAGGGCCAGTTTCTCTGATTCTTCAGCTAAAGACCATCTCTGAACAGTTCAGATTCCTAACCCATCATCTCTCTGTTGGCTGTGCCTGGGACTTCCAGGAGTCCTGCGGGGTCAGAAAAGCATTTGGGATTCTCTATTTTTTGTTTATTGTCCTAATGCATAGGAAACATGCATCCAGACTTGGGCCCCAGGGAGCTGGTATGGAGACTGTAACTGGGGTTGGGGGCTCCAGAGAAGACCTGATTTTCGGGATCTTCCCAAACACCAGTTCAAAGCTGCCGGGGGTGTGGCTGGCCCAGGACACTGCCAGACACATACAGGCTTATCTGCAGAGACTCCTTGTCCCCTCTCATGGGCCTTAAAAATAAAGATCTAAGAGCACAGGTATTCTAGTCTGAATGCTAAATAGAGCCCTGGGAAAGAAGGAGGTTCTCAACTATCAGGGCCTGAACTTGGAGACCAGCGATGAAATGTCAAGCTTGGCTATGGGATACAACCATAGTCAGAGGAGACACACCAGACTGCCATACCAGAGGAGAAAGCCAAGACCACGATAGTCCTCAAACAAAAAATGCAACTCTACTGACAAAAAAAAGAGAAACAGCTCTGCCCAACTCATTAAGGCTCAGCCCTAGCTCCTGGCCCAAATCTGCAGACGGTTCCTTGGGTGGGATGCTAGTGCTGTAACTACTGTGGAGGGGTGGGGCAGGCTCCCCGATTGACCTGGAAGATTAGTGCTGCCCCTGAATCCCTTAAGACACACACAGTAACACAGTCTCACCTGAACAGCTCAGCTTATTGCTCAATCAATAGTACAGCAGTCCAGAAAGATCAGAAAGGGAGGACTCCATAGAACAAAAACAGAAAGGTTAACCAGAGACATACAGAGCTGGACAGGGACCTTCTTTCCTGTGGTAGCTCTGAAGAAACTGCCACTGCATGAGGTAAGCAGTCAAGTCTTTTGCCTGCTTGACCGCTGCTCCCAAAGTTTTCTGAGGTGGGCAAGAATGCCCCAGGTATAAACAAGGTGCTCTAGGCTGGCATTTGAGATCTGGTCACTAGAGGGCGCTCTAGGACTAGCGCTGACTCCTGGGCGGGAGCGTTGAAGGCTGGGTTTATTTATTCCCTCAACATTCATCTACAAAACGTCTATGCCAATACTAAATGCTATAAAAAGTTAGAAATGACTCATATTTCATTAGAAAGCCAAGCAATATAAGCAAAAAATAGCACGTTCCTGTTTACCCATCGGTAACTTCTCTCTCCTGCTAGTGCATTGCTAACCTTCTTTCACATCTTTGTCTGTTGCCTCCTCATTGAGCCTACCCTTCTGGCCTCACCTTAAAGTTCAATATTCTTAATCTTGTTCAAAGTCTCCACCCAACCCTGCGGCAGTGATACCCACACGCACTTTCCTTTTGCTTGTGTCGAGGTGTTTGCTTTGTCTAGTTTGCAGTGCTAGGAATTGAACCCAGGACCTTGCACATTCCAGGCAAATGCTAGACAGAGCTTTGCTCCTAGGCCTTCATGGATTCATCTATTATCCCCACGGTTTGCATTCCTGCAGAACACATGCTTTACCACGTGGGAGGGTCTTTCTGTGTGCTCACCAATGGACACAGCGCCTAGAGCAGTGTGTCACAAGCTAAAAATGGTTAAAAACAAGTGACAATTTGGGGTTAGGACTCAGCCATCAATCACTCCTGCGGTTTGGGAAAAGAGACTTAGGTATAACAGGCACCTTCTCAGAGGAGATGACATTTAAGCTGGCATGAAGGATGAGCAGCATCCTGTGACAGACAGAGAAGGCGAGAAACACAGGAAGACTAGAGGACAGCAGAAGACAGAGACAGGCTGTGTGATGCTGGGTGTGACCCAGGCAGATGGACAGCCCAGATGTCCCTCTTGGCATCGGTACTGCCACCTCCCCACAGTTGCTGCAAGCTGCGTCCCCAGGGGTGACCAGAGCCACCTGACAGGAGCCAGGCTCTGTCTCTCAGCTGCCCTCACCTTTCCCTACTTCCTGCTTTCGGTCTGGGGGCCTCTGCAGGACACCGTTCTGGACTCTGCCATGGGGCAGCCGCTGCTATTCCTGTCTGTTCTGGTCTCCCTTCTGCCACTAGGAAGAAACAAACCACACAGCTCCAGAAAACAATCCATCATTTTGTCATAACATTTCCATTTCAAAGACTTCCTTTCCAAGCAGCTCCCAGGGCTAATGCTTCCTCTTATTAGGACAAGAACTGCAAGGAGGTGAGTGCTGGGGAGGCAGAAGGCTGGAAATGGACAGGAGGCCTGAGGTTGTTGCCTATCACCTCAGGGCAGTGTGTGTGCAAACATGTGCCTATGCATAAGCGTGTATGTGCGTGTGTGTCTGTCTATCTGTCTGTGTGTCTATGTCTGTGTGTGTCTATGTCTGTGTGTGTCTCTGTGTCTGTGTGTGTGTCTGTGTGTGTCTATGTCAGTGTGTGTTTCTATGTCTGTGTGTGTCTATGTTGGTGTGTGTGTCTCTGTGTGTGTGTCTCTGTTGTGCCTGTGTCTGTGTGTGTCTGTTTGTGTCTCTGTGTGTGTCTGTATGTGTGTATCTGTGTGTGTGTGTCTCTATGTGTCTCTGTGTGTGTCTGTGTTTGTGTCCTTTCTCTCATGTTTCTCCCACTCACTATTCACGCCATTCTGTCAGAGGTATACAAACCACCAAGGCACAGATGCCTGCAGGCACAAGCTGAGCCTCTGTGTTGTGCTGGGAACTCAGCCTCACCACACAGCTGAGGATTCAGAGGACAGACAGACGCCCCACCGTCCTGAAGCATCTCAGTCAGAGACATATGTATAGCTATGACTCAGAAATGCTGCTTTAAATGGCACTGCTGAGTGACAGCCCAGGAAGCAAAAGGATGGGGTACCATTCTAGAGCAGATGATATTTAAGTTGATCTGAAGCATGAGGAGAGCTGAAGCTGAGAGAAGAGAAGGGCAGAGCAGACAAGAGGAGTAGAAGGTGACCCAAAGCCCCGCTCCTGGGTGCTGGGTGAGGCTGTACACAACAGCCACCAGGGGCCCCCCCCGCTGTTCTCTCTGCAGACTGGTCCGCCACCAGACATGGACAGTGGGAAGTGTTTGTGTGCCAGCCCAGTCCTGAAGAGCATCCTCCACCCTTGCCAACAACATAGATGTGCTGGTGGCCCCTTCACTCATCCCTGGCAAAGAAAGCCCCAGCACCCAGAGGACCCCGTTGTATATAGTAATTCTCTAAAGGCAGTTAACCCATCCTTCCCCCACTGTCCTCTCGGTGCTGTCGGGACTAAACACCAGCCCGTTCAGGAACATTCTGAAGACAGGCTGTAGATGCAAGATCTGGTAGATGACAGAAATGTGCCCGGAAGGCTGTTAGTGTGGAGAGCATCGCAGGCAGAACACTGGCCTGGGTTAACAGCAGGACCAAGGCCACAGCTCACTGTGCAGGCCACACCCAGAGAACCCCAGGATGAAGACGCTCTGCCAGGCTTACTGTGTCCTCACCAGCTCCTGACGAGGGACACCGCCAGGGCCAGGTGGGCACTGTGGGATGAGTCTGTTGGATCCAAGCCTTGAGTTTATGACCATCACCTCATTTAGACTTTCTCCACGGTCTCCAAATGAGGTTTGAGTATTTAAAATACAATTGTTAAATGTAAACCTCTGAAACGCATAACAGGATTTTTGTAAGCTAATCCAATAACTCTTTTCCTTCTTTTTCAAAAAAAAAAATCTATACAAAGACTGGAAATAATGAACTGACCTAATTCTGTCTCACTCTTCCCAAACAGACGTTATTGGTCCTGTGTATGAAAAGTGAGGCTTGGCAAAGCCAGTTCTTAATCCTTCCCAGCGATGGCCTTCCTTTCCAGGTCCCCTGAGGCTCAGAGACCAGGAGCCTAACCACTGAGGGTACCACTCCTGTCCTGAGATCCGTTATAGTTTCTCAAGGCCTCTGCCCCAAGTCACCCCAGACTCTCTGCTCCCCAGGGAGGTAGCTGGAGCCATTTCTCCAACTCCTCATCCCCATTACCAAGTTCTGCCTCTTCCCTGTTGGAGGCCAGGCCTGCCCCTCTACAGACCCTCCCAGGTAACACGCGTGGTTGGTGGTGTCTCCACTGCCCTGGTCCCTCATATTTTTGTGTTTGGTCACTTCTGAGGTCACTTCTGAGAAAGACCCCAAGGGATACCTCCAGATGGTCAGTAATATAATTCCACCATCACCCCCACTGGGACAGTCAAGAACATTCCCATCCCTCTTCAGTCTCCTCTGAAGTATCACTACCGAGTCAGGAGCTTCCAGCCTGAGACTCTGCCTGTCTTGCCCGTCCTCCTCCATCCGCCCGTCGTCCAGACCAAGTGGAATGGGAATAGGTAGCAAGGGGCCTGCCCCATTTTGAGGCCCTTTCAAGAAAGAGGGGGTTGGCTCCACCAGTGAGAGCAGGTCTAGCCTTTCACTACCACTGTGCCACATAACTATGGCCACAAAAGACTGACTCTTGTTGACATGACAGAAGTCTGAATTCTTACATTTTCCTGGGGAAACGCCAGTCAAGAGGAGGCAGTACCTGCCCTGAGGAGATGGCTCAGTCAATAAAGTACTTGTTTCGTGAGCATGAATAGCTGAGCTTGGGCCCAGAAGCCATGGAAAGACGCTGGGCATAATGGTACACACATGTACCCCCAGCACTGGAGAACCCCTGGGGCTCCTTGATCAGCCAGTCTAACCTAATCGGTGAGCTAGCTCCAGGCCAATGAGAAATCTTGTCTCAAAAGAGTGGACAGTGTTCCTGAGGATGAAGCTCAAGGCTGCCCTTTGACTTCCACGTGCTCTCCTGCACAGAGAGAGAGGAGGTAGGAGGAGGGGGGGAGAGGGAGAGGGATAGAGAGAGGAGACAGAGAGACAGAGAGACAGAGACAGAGAGACAGAGACAGAGAGACAAAGACAGAGAAGGGAATAGAAGCAGACACATGCAGTCTCCAGAAGAGCATTTTCTAGGGAGTCCATGCAGACTCCAAGCTCTGGGGATCCTTTCTAGGAGCTTGTCTGCCTGTCCCCCAAGGTGACTGAGGGCCCACTGACACACAGCAGGAAAGCCAGCAAATCTTCCTCAACCTCTGTTCTCACCGTGTTATGGATCTTTCAGGAAAACTGTGCATGGCTGAGGGTGAGGGCCTTCCATTGGCCCCACAGTCCTCCCTGGGAACTCAACAGCTGGCACCTGACCTCAACTGCCAGCCCCAAAGCACACCAGCATGAGATGTCCTGAGCACTGATGGTCAGCGTGTGCCCTAAGAAAGAACAGGACACTGTCCAGGTCCCAGCCACCACAGATCAGCAGCAGAACTGGACCCTGGACCATTCGGAGAGCTTCTGCATTTCCCATCCTTGTCTGCAACAGCAATGAAGCCCTACTCGTTGTTAACCTGGAGGCGTCCTCTCCAGGGCCTGAGTGTTCTCTTGGCAGCCCCAACACCACACCCTTGCCTTTGCCTCTAATCCTCAGATGCCTCCTCTAGAAAGCTCTAGAGTGGGAAGACAGGTGGACAACACATGCCTAGTCTCCTTCACCTCAGCTTGAAATAGCCCTTGGTGAACTTGGTGAAAGTTCCTACCAGACAACCATAGCCCTATCCCTTCCCGGCTCTTTTGGTCACAGCTCTGCCCACACAGTACATGGCAGACAAAGCCCAACCCCATATTAGTGCAGAGCTCCCATGCCATTGAAAACAAGAGAAAACAGTCTTTGAAGAAATGCAGTGTTTATTAGGGGTGTGTGTGTGTGTGTGTGTGTGTGTGTGTAAAACACAATCTGGTGTAGTTGTATAATCAGATAGCCTTGGCCAACCCAATACGATTGTTGGCCCTGTCGAAAACACTGTAGAACTCCCGGATAAAAACGTCCCCCAAGATCCACATCTGGGAACCAAACTTGAAGCCACTGGTGCAGGTGCCCGGTTCCTGGAAAAGGCAACACTGAGATGAAGCTGGACTCAAAGACAAGAGGTCTTCTACCCCATCACTCAACTACTTTCAGTTGTCCCATTTCATCCTTGAAATCACCTTCCCGGATAAGCAAGGAGAATGGGATTCGTCATACTCAACAGATAAAGAAAGTAGGGGTTGAAGAGATGTCTCAGCAGTAGCAGCACCTGCTTCTTGCAGAGGTCCAGAGTTCCCAGCATCTACATTGGGTGGCTCAAAACTGTGTTTAAGTCCAGCTCCAGGGGATCTTATGCCCTCTTCTGGCCTCAACAGGGACTGCATTCACAAGCACATAACCCGCGCACCTCTCCACACACACACCACACATTAAAAATAACTAAAAATAGAAATAATGGACTGGAGAGAGGGCTCAGGAGTTAAAACAAACAAACAAACAAAAAACTTATATTTTCCAGAGGACCAAGCTTCAGTTTCTAGCACCCACATGGTGGCTCATAACCATCGGTAACTCCAGTTCCAAGGGATCTGATATCCTATCCTGATCCCTATGAACACTAGGTTCTCACATACTGCACATACAAACATGCAGGCAAAATACTCTGACACATATAAGAAAAGAAAAAAATAAATTTTTGTTTTATTTTTTGAGGCAGGGTTTCTTTATGTAGTTCTGACTGTCCTGGAGCTGGCCTCAAACTCACAGAGCTCCTTTTGCCTCTGCCTCCCAAGTGCTGGGATTAAAAGCAAAAAAATCTTTAAAAAAAATTAAATGTACTTAATCTGAGGTTATTCGGTGAGGTCCTGACCCCATGTACTGCACCCCACATCTAACCCCTTACCATCACAATGAACATTCATTGCCCTTAATCATCATTAGTTTAGGGTACTCAGGACCAGGCCATGTTGAAGCCAGCAGTGTCCACGACAGCCAAAATGAGCTATGGAAACCCTGGATAGAATTTTGTGCTGCCAGGGCTTGGAAGTTTGAACAGTGGATGGGGGTCTCTGTGGATGGTTTGGGTCTAATCTATATCCCTCCTCCAAGCCCTTGGTGCCCTTTCTGTTTCCTATTTCTTTCAGCAAGAAGCTATAGAGGCCACACAAATAGGCTCAATGATGAATATTATGGCCCTTGCATGCTTTGCCTGGTCCATGTCATTTGTCCTCACTGACTCCACTGACTTGCCAAAGTCCCAAGGGAAGGGATACTAGGTGGACCCAGAGCATCGCTCTCCTGAAACTCATACCTGGTTGATATAGGCCAAGGGTGGCAGTGGAAACTTCCTGCCATGGATCTCAAAGACAATTGTGGGCATCATCCCCAAACTCCAGCAGTTGACTTTAAACTGAGAGAAGGGCGAGAAATGGCATTTATCAAGAGAGGCGCTGATGGCACAGAGCTTCTTCATCCATACCATGTGGCTCTCCTCAGAGGGAAGCAGGGACACCCTCCAGATGAATCTGGGTCTCAAAACATGGCCACACAGGAGGGATCAGCTTTCAGCAACACAGGGACAGAGCCCAGCATGGGACAAAAAGAGGCTTGCCCCCATATCTTCCTTCTAGGTCAACCAGAGTGCACAAGGGCCTCAGGGAAAAGGGGAGGGGTGGCTGCCGGCAGGGGTGAGGATACTGAAACAAGAGAGTACTACAAAGATCACATAGGCATAGTCTCTCCGCATACCAACCACTGGCACTCCCATTGCAAGCACAGACCAAAGCTAGAAAGGGCAGTTGCCCACTTTTGAAAACCGGGCTCAACCAACAATCCTCTTCATCATTTCTTGGGCAGAAAGGGGCTCTTGATTCAGGTGGGCAGGGGGTTCTCTAGAGGTAAGGAAAGGGCCTGACCTTACCAGACCATACTGGCCCTGCACAGCCCCAATGGCCCACTGGATATTGAGGATGTCTCCACCAGGGCCCGCCAGCAGGGCAGTGCCTGTGTCCAGAATGGCAGGGCAGCCACCTTGACAAGCCACCACTTCGTCATTGATGGTGATCCTGGAAGAGTAAACATAGCAGCTACACAGTACCAACCTGTATCCTGCCCTCTCCCCCGGGTCCTTCCCACCCCTGCCAGGATCCTCGGGGAAGGAAGGAGGTCCAGGCCCCTTTGCCCCCTTTTTTGCCTCTCTTGGAACCCCCAAAACTTTCCAAATTCAGAGAAAATTCCCCTCAATTGGTGGCTAAATTGAAAACAGTTGCAAGGGTCCAAATAACAACAAAACAATCCATTTGCATGCCTTTCCCTGAGTGGAATGAGGATTCACTAGTTGCCTGAGGATCCGGTTTCAAGTTTTCTCTGCCATTTACTTGATATATGTCTCAGATGAGTCTCCCCAACATTTGTATGCTTGGGCTCCTCATGAACCAAATGGGTACATGAGCAACCCCTTAATCAACTTAAGGATGCCCAAAGGGTCAGACCAAAGGTCTATAACCTACACTCTGAAGACAATACTGGCACCCACCTCCTACAGGCTCAGTGGGAACCAATGAGACAGTCATTGTAGATCTACAAACTCAACACGGTGCCTCCCAGACAGTAGGCAGTCATGTGACCAATGCAGGGTTGGATATGCAACACAACCATTGCAAATGCTGGCCTCACAGGTGGCTCTCAGAACCAATCAATAATCTCAGAGCTGCTGGGTGCAGTTCTTCTCAGCCCTGTGCTTTTACTCCTGAGCCCCCGTACCCACGCATCAAGAGTCAGCCTCCTGCAGGGGCCCAGGCAAAGTTCTGCTCACCCACCTGTCCACTGAGAACTGCCAATATCCCTGCACGGTCACAGGCACCCAGTGCAGCGAGCCTACGAAGTAGGACTGATCAATGGCCCCCAGCGTGAGCATGCTCCCCTGGTCATTCCTGGAACCAAGAAAGGCAACAGACACCCCATTGATGAGGAGTGCTCGAGGCAGATGGATGGAAACCCAATCCCTCCCTCCCACCCACCCCAACAGCTGCAGTTCCCTGCTCCTGTGATCCACAGCCCTGATTCAGCACTGCCACGGGAGGGGACCAACAGGTTCTGACCAGCATCCCTGGTCTTCCCAGCACCCCCATGAGCCTCCATCCAAGGCACAGAGAAAAGGAATCTCCAACAAGGCCCTAGACTTTGGACTAAAACCATCTCCCAGAGTGAGATCCCTTCTGCTCCCTCTGGGGTACTGCTACGTGCTCAATGGTGCAAACTCACACACTCCCTCATCTACCCACCCTGCTCCACCTCCTAGAACTCGAGCCCTTCCTACCTCTAGAACATAGTACCTGCTGCCTAAAACCTGCTGGCTTTCTGGCCCTCACCTGGGTAACTCCCACTCAGGTTGGGTGAAGTCTTCCTGCCTTGTCCTGTGTGCATGTTCACACACATACACGAAGCATACAGACCCATGTCAGAATGGACATATGTATTTTAAGGTACCAATAAACCCCTATTCGCAATTACTTGATTATAGCGCAAAAATTACTGTGTACAGACTATTCCCCTTGCTAAAATCTATCTTCCAGCTTGTCTTGTTTTGCTGATGTGTATGTGTGTGTCCTGATCTGACCTCTGCATACAGAAGGCCTGGTAAAAATATATGGAGTTGATGAATAAATGAATGAACGAATGAATGAATATCTAAATGCATGCATGAATGAAAGGTACCACCTTATTTTTTGCCTGGGGTCCCCTCTCCTCAACTGTCAACTCTTCTCCTGGGGGTGGTCTCTTTCTCCTTGTGCAGCCACCTACCCCACTGAGCTGAGCTAGGTCATCATAAGAGCAGGAAGGTAAAGTAGAAAGTCCTGTAGCAAGTGCCCTGGGCTCTGGGCCTGGCTTGGACACCAGTTCCTGAATAAGCATCCCTCTTTCTCTCTCCCTGGTGGAAGGAGAAGCTAAGACTCTGTAGGATCTCAAAGACGATGACACACGATTGCCGAGATCCTGTGTCTTTGGAAGAACATGTTAAAAGCGCTCGTCTAGAGATGTGAACAGATTTTGTGTTGCTGTCATTTGCAGGGCCAGAGATTGAACCTGGGCCCAGCATATGAAAGTCATCTTTGCCCCAGTATGTAAATGATTTCAGTGGGGGCTTTGGACAGATAGTAGAGGTGCCTGGAAACCAGAATGGAGATCGTTTGGATGCTGGTGGCTACCTTGACAGGTATGCCTCTGAGGGGCAGACATTCACCTCAGAGAGAGAGAGAGAGAGAGAGAGAGAGAGAGAGAGAGAGATCCAGTCTTTACCAGGTAGACAGTCAGACCCTTGCTAAGCACAGCTCCTACCTGTTCATGTAGACAGAGAACAGGTCTTCGGCGACCAGGTGCCTATTCATCATGTTGTCAAATATGGGCACTGAATACTTGGAGGCGAGAGAAGGGTAGGACAGCCCCAGGATGCCATCGAATGGAGAGAAGACGAAGATGTCACCTGGCTCCTGGGTACTCAGGCCCACAGTCTGGTGGGTAACTGTAATGTCAGAGACCTGCGAAAAAGAAGAAAAAAACATAGCATGATGACTTCCATCTGGGAGCTTCTGCAGCCAGAGACAGGAAAGTTCAGGGATGGAGCAGCCAGCCTGGGACCACAGGTCAGGGTCAGCATCCAGCCCTCGCTGGCCTTCCTTCCCTTTTATGGATAATTTGGGGTTGTTTTCAACTTAAGAAGTTGCGGTGGGCTGGGCCCTCTACACTTTCTGCTTGGTTTTGAATGACTGGTCTGAGGAGGAGAAAAAGGGGAAGAGGAGACAGTGTTTAATGCAGACAAGGGTTTCACGTTGGGGACAAGCCCAAAGGAAGTGGGATGGTGGTTGTCTCAATGCTGCCTGCAGAAGCAGATGCACCTGTGCCTTCGTGGCCCTCTCAGACACTGTCTGCGGAGGCATCACCACTCACAGGTGCTGTGTGGGTCCCCATTCTGTCGCCTGCTGACTGAGCTTGAACAAGTTCCTTTCAGGCCTCAGTCCCTTATCCGATAAATGGAATAATAACGCCTGACTCTCAAGTCGGTGCCAAAGCTAAATAACTGAACACCCACTGAGTCCCTGAGTGTCTGTGCATTGAACAGTTATTGGTACCAGGATAAAGAAGGTGGGTCTTGATTTGCCCATTTCCCCAGAGGGCAGATGTTTCCACCAGTCTGCTCTGAGCCACACAAAGGGCTGAAGCAGGTCTCTTGCCTCTGCTCTGTCCCATAAAATCAATTGACTTCCACACTGAGCAGTCAATTTGGCTTTCAAAATCTGAATCGAGCCTACCACACAGACTACAACTGCCTCACGCTTCTCAGTAAAGGCCAAATGGAGTTATCCCTCCAGCCCCAGTTCTCACAACTTATCTTGTGCCCCTCAGCTCACTTCGCCCCCCCATGTTGGTCTCTGTCCCCTTCCTCAGCTTCTCCAGCTCCTCCCCATCCCAGGATTCTTGCACACTCTCTCTTCTGCAGTGCTGACCACAGGTCACCTTAGGCCTGGCTTCTGGAAGGATATCACTTGGGTTCCAGCCTGCAACCGGCCGTCATGTCCACCAAACCTCTGTCCTCTGGTTCCCAAGCCCTCTCTTCCACATGCTCCAGTTTTGTTTTCTTCTGCCCCTGCTCAGCAGTGTTCAGAGCCATCGGCCTTGCCTTTTGTGTGCAGGCCACGCTCTCACAAGGCCACCAGAGTGCCTCTTCCTAGAAAGCATGAGATGAGCAAGTCCACTCTCCTCCTGCCCACCACTGTCTTCCCTAGAGCAAGAGTTTGTGGTGCGGATCAGTGAACAATGGATAGGTGCTAAGGAATAGCTCAGTTTTCTTTGCTTCAGCCAACAAATTACTATTAAGGGTCTCCGATGTGCCAAGTATAAGGCTTTGAGGATGTAGCAATGCACAAAAAAAAAAAAAAAAAAAAAAAAATGCCCTTGCCCTGGGCAACATTTCATCCAACAAAAAAGACCAGCTATGAATTTTTAAAAGCAGTGATATGGCACAGGGGACAATGAGCCCTCAGAAGGAAAACAAATCATGGTGAGGTCATAGGCAGTGTGTGATTTTATAGGATGTTGAGAGAGTGACATTCTGACGTGAAGCCAAGGCCTGGGATCGAACAGGCCACGGGGAAGGGAGCTAGAGGAGGCATGACCATAGACAGAGGATTCACGGAGTAAACTGAGTGACACAGGCCAAAACGGGCCAGGATGGGGAAATGAACACCAGGAACTGGGGGAGGCACTCAAGTGGAGCTCTGAGAACAGAAACAATAAGCAATGGAGGAAGGAAGGGAACATTATACAAAAGGCTATCAGTGGGACCTCCACACCCATTGAGTCATCCAGTGGACAGGACCCAAGGGATCCTCAGTCCCACCAAATGCACAACCCACTGGAATCAGGGTATCTCAGGGAAGAGATAACTGCAGGGAAAGGTGGGGCGAGCCCAGGCCATTGCCACCTCACTTACTGTGACAGTGTCGTACCCCAGGAAACCCTGCACTCTCCCAGTGCCGTACTGGACAAACAGGGGCTTGCTCAGGTTCTGGAAGGTGAAAGACTTGGAGGGGTCAAAGCGGTGGTGTTTTTCTGCAACAAACACAACAAAGACCCAGATTAGTGGATCCATGGTGTCAGCTTGCCCCAACATTCCCAAGCAGGGTGGAAACCCTCACCAGACCTTGTAAGAACAGAACTATGGATCAGCCATTCTCTCTGTGGAAAGCAAGCAGTCTGGTCTCTCGGCAGCATGGTCCCATAGTTTAGTCAAGAAAGCCCAGTCCACCCACCCCCTCCACCTGTGTAATTTCAAACACAAAAGAGAAGAAAACTAGGTGTGTGGTTCCTATGCCCATTTTCTGTTATCTGAGTAACTTTAGCCAAGGTCTTCTCTAGACCTCCGTTTCCTCATCTGGGAGGCCGGAAAAGAAGAGACAAGAGAGGTAGGCAGGATGGGAGGTCACTCACGGCAGACTCTGCTGTTACAGTAGACAGAGGGTACCCAAAGTTCCGAGGAGCCTGTGTCAAACACCACCGTGAACTCCTGGGGTGGTGTCCCGATGTAGATCGTTCCGAAGTACTCACTCTAAGGACAGACAGCTCTTGGTCAGAGGTGCAGTCAGGGGCTGGGGACTCTAGGGAGGAGTTGAAGCCAGACACAGACTCTCGTGGGTCCTGTGTTTTCTACTCAGAGACCTGGGAAGGGGGTCATCAAGTGGGAGAAAAGAAAAGGCTGTGCCCGCTCCACAGGGAGGGCTTTTCTTCAGTCCCTCTGCGGTCCCACCCCAAGCCTGACAGCAGTGCTGGCTTCAGCTCAGAAGCGCACTACAGACCAGCAGTAAAGTCCTGCCTGGGAAAGAGAGCAGATCATCCTGCCAAGAAGCCAGCCACAGAAGTGGGCATCTGCTGAGGGCAGAGTCCCAGGAGCCCAGCCAAGCTCCTGCCCCACCTGCCTCCCGCCAGCACCCTGGAGGCTGGGGAAGTACTGTGACCTAGATATAGAAGTGAAAGCACAGACATAAAAGCACTGGCTGTTTGCTGTCAAGAGTGACAGGGGAGGGGACTCCAGAAAGGGACAGGGCTCAACGGTCCTCTCCCCTAGGTGGGGAGAGGAGAAAAATGCAATCCGTGCCTCAGCAGCTGTGGTGACATCCTGCCCTGCTGTCACCAGATCTGATGACCACACACCAGAACATAGTTCCCCCTGCTCCAGGGAAGCAGTTCATTGGAACTTAGACCCATCCCAGCAAGGCTTTTGGAGCCCTGAAGAACAGAAGAGCTGACTTTGTCCATGGTAGAGCTACAGATGGCAGGGAGGGAGGTGGCCTCCATGACCCACAGGCTCCACGATTCCTGACAGAGGGGATGCTCTGGCAAGGCAGGAACCTAGGAACATGAGAATCTATCCCTAAAGAAGGCCTGCAGAAACACTCACATCCAGGTAGTTGGTCAGAGGCTCACTGGCCACAATGCCGGTGCCAAAGCCCTTCTCAGTGAACTCAGACTGGTGCGTCCTCAGGAAGTCCTCCAGAAGCCCACGCTCCTTCAGGGTGTTCCTCAGAGACTTCCCTTTGTGCAGAGGGATCCTGAGGAGGTGGGGTGGGGGGTGAACACAGAGTAAGGAAGACTGGGCTGCACAAACCATCCCCACACTGTTGTTCCCAATCCAGCCTCTGGCCAGAGTTCCGCAGGCCAAGGATATTTCCAACTATTAAAAACATAACTCAAAGTAAAATCATAGATTCTATGTTGATTTAGAGGTCACTGTCTAGCTTCATTAAATACACTGCCCTGGTCCCTCTCTCTTCTTTTCTTTTCCAGTATGGTAGAGACTCGCTGTATTGGCTGAATGACACATTAAGTCTTGAGTCTTGTTAGTAACGGTTTGAAAGACGCTAGGTATGCCATCACTTACCCGGTCACCAAATGCTCTCTGTCAACTTACTGTGTGCCAAGGCACAGAGGACACACAGTGGAAAGGACACGGAAGGAGCTCTCTATGTCTCCTACACAGTGGCACCTGTGTGGCATTGGTGCCACTCATTGCCATCCCCTTTTCTTTTCTCTCTGGTAGTGTTTTCTCTAAAGTGACTGGAAACCCCTTAGCAAGAGCAGGACCTCAAACAGGACCTCTTTGCCCAATTAAGGTTTGGGGTCATGGAGGCAAGTCAACTGGAAAAAAGGGGGGAGAAAAGAAGAAGAGAGAAAACCGCAGAAGGAACCATTCTGGACCCGGTTCTGCCATATTCCTTGGAAACCTGAAAACTGCCAAGTCCCTGAGCCAGGAGACTCCCCAAGTCCTCTGTAATTCACTGCAGCGTGGGAGGGGGGGGGTGCTGTCAAAACTCTCTGATCTTCACATTGGAGAGTCCGAGTGCCTTTATCTTCAGTTTCTTCTTATACAATAGGGCTAATTCTGCCTTTCCAACACTTTTTTATTCTGTATTTGACCATATGACCGTTTTTCTCCCCTGTAGATTGAAGTAGAACTGTGTGCGTCCCACAGTCCCTAAAACTTGTAACGACCTTGTCGTGCTCCTAGAGCTGGTTGAGAAGACAACTCGAGATTACTGAAGCGTAAGTGCCACGTAGTGGCTTCAGACCCTCTTCTTCCAGGGAGTTACAGAGAGAATGCAGCGTCTACCTCATGCAGAGCCAGAGGCCAGCCCTGCCTGGAATCCACCCCAGGACCCTCAGTTCCAGCTCTGTCTCTCGTATAGCAGCCAGCAACATCAGCCAGCAAACCTTGGACCTGGGAAAACTTCAGTACACGCCCCCTCCCGGAGAGCCCTCACTTTACCAAGACACTCAACCTCTTCTCAGGAATCCAGTCCATCGTCTGTGAGATCAGGCCTTGACAGAACACACGAGCATCTGGGTTGGGGGTGGGAGCAGCAAGGGTGCAAGCCCAACCAGGCTGGTCGCATGGTGTTGGGCAGTTCAGGGTCTCTCCCTGAACAGTGGTCTCATCTATAAAAGGCAAGTCCCCCAGTCTATGGCAGTATAGGTGATGTCCTAGTTACTTTTGGAGAAGAACCTACAGACCTCTCTACAGGAGCGCATACACCAAGAAATCTATTTTAATGAATGCATATATAGCTCCTACCATACGTCCAGTACTATTTGAAGCATTTTTACAAATATTAACTCATGCAGTCTCATAACAGCCCTAAAAGATTGGCACTACGATGACCCTAATGTCATGGCAGCTGAAGAAGCAAAGGCACAGACTGTCCAATGGGTGAGAGGACTGAGGGCCAAGTGCCAGGCAGTTTGGGTCTAGAAACCATGCCTTCCTAACCCCAGGCTTTCTGTCCTCAGAATCATATGCAACATGCAAAGACAGAAGTGACAGCAGGCCCTGTAGAATCTCCCCAAGGGAACCAAGGGATGGAAGAGCAGCCATCCACCTGTCCGTGGAGGGTTCATGAGATGCCCTCCCCCGCCCCCCAGCATCCAACATTCACCTGGTGAGCGCATGACTCTGAGAGATGGCAAGGACAGCCAAGAGCAACACAAAGCACCTCATTCTGGAGAGCAGGCCACCGCCGATCTAGCCAGTGCCCATCCTTGCAGTCTTTATAGAATGGGGCTCCTTCTGGCTGGATGCCCAGATTTCAGAGGCACCCCCATCTTCAGGCTACTCCACAAACATAGTGAGATAGCACCCAGACTACCCAAGACCCACATTGATAAGAGCTGCAAACTCTACCACTATAAAGACTTCAAAGTTGAAGGGTACACAGGCCTCCAAGCCGGGAAAAGTCAACACAGGCCCCTCTACACCAAATTCCCCTCTAGACAGGATTTCTGAGCTAACACAGGTGGGGCTGCTACCAGGAACCTGTTTCATGTTCTGCCTTCTGCTCTGTGAGCAGCCAAGCCACACGCCTCCCTCCTTCGCCCCATCTGTAGACAGACTTCACTAGATGTCCGAGATGCTCCCATGTCCATCTCACTGAGACCAGTTTTCCAGAAGGGGCTTGATCTAGTCTCAAGGTGGCATCTGAGACCAAGAATGCTTGTATAATCTGCCACCTCTGTGGATGAAGCTCAATGTTAGAGTCCAGAACAACCATACTCCACGTTCCTGCAGAGAGCAACGTCTAAAAGAGAAGGCTCGTTCATCCCTGGAGACACAGTGTTCATATGAAAGGGATGCTGAGAAAGCAAGGGACAAATGCCTGGTCACTGGAACAGTTGGGATAACTGGGGAGCGCAGATGGGAAGGCAGATGCAGGCCCCACACAAAGAGACAGGGGAATAAGGCAGCGGCAGTTTAAGGGGCGCAGTATGATGAGACCGCGTGTAGGAGGCCCACTCGGGGGTGAGTGGGGACGCACACGGGTGGGAATGTTGAGCATCCTATTGGAGTCCAGGCCACAGAAGCCAGATAGTCACGCCTTCTGACACGAGAGAGATTTAAGACAGGAAGGAAGCTAAAGTCTATCTCCATAATATTGGTGGAGAAAACTATGTCCCAGGCCTATGAACTGAGTAACCGTGATGAAGCCAGGATAAGGCAGGCAAATTGGAAGGCAAGGGGTTCAGGGCAATGACATAGAAGAGACCAAGGGCTGCCTGCTATGAACAGGATAGACATCTTCATGGAAAGGAAGGCTGGCAAGGGTGGAAAGTGAGAGAGGGCAGGCTGCAAGAGCTGAATGGCCAGGGTGGTGGATCTGGATACACCAGCCCTTCTGGAAGAGGCGCCGTCTGAAATGTCACCCTGTTGGCTTGTGAGGCCAGGCAAAGGAGACCAGAGTATTTGAACAGAAGTAAGGACAGAAGTCAGGTCTGATTCCTACTGTGGCAAGGGCATCCTCCATGCACACCTCTTCACAAAACCACCGGAGGTGTCCCCAGAAGCCTAGGACACTGCTGCTTCTCATGCTCCTGGGAGGTGGCCCCGAGCACATGCAGCTGCCACCCGTCACCTTTCACCCCAAAGGCCAGAGAAGGAAGGGACAAAATCAGTACTAAACGGTGAAGCCTGTTTCTTGTTTCCTTCCCTCAGGGTGCCACTCTGACGGACCAGGCCCTGCCTCTAGGCTGTATCTCCTCTATCCTCCATCACTGAGCATACAAGAGGTGCTAAGGGAATATCCGAGTAAGCAGGTGAGTGCTAAGAGGCCTTGCCACTGCCCTGAGAAGCAACAGAAAATAGCTGGTAATGTCTGCATGGCACACTGCGGATGAGGAGACAGAAACTCAGAGAGGCCTGTAGGTCTGAAGTGTCCTGAACACTAACACTGCTTCCAAGTCTTTCTTCTCAGCCTCCAGGCGCCCCTTGAGACAGCCACACTATGTGCAGTGGGCCCAACCTGCGATATTCAGCACTAAGACCCTCTGAGGGAGCACCTTCAGGAAGGTGTGGGGGAAGGGCTGACTGTGGCTCCATGCTGCCAACGGCCCAGCCTGACCCAGTACAACCTCTCAAGGACAGTGACTACCGGTGTTAGGTGCAACCATCTCTCCCACCGGAAGGCGACCGCAAAACCGAGAATCAAAGATCACTTAGTGCTATTTGCCTTTTATTCGTTCGCATAGTTGGCAGCCCTCTGAGAGCGTTCGAGTGTGCACTGGAACACCACCCCACCAAACACGGCTGCGCTGCTGCGAGAGGTTATCTGCAGGTGCAAGCCACAATCGAGAAAAAGCTTTTAAGACAGACCATGATAAGAGGCGAGCACTCTCGACCTGGCACGGCACAAAGGCCTATCACCTCGGTCTAGACGACTCGCGTCTGGGGACTCACAAAAGCGGCTGAAACAACTCGGGACCCGAGGGCACCCCTTCTTCAGCACGAGGCTTTGTTCTCCACTCAGATTCCCACACGAACAAAGCCAGCTGAGGTCAGTAGTTTCTTAAACGTCTTCTATGAGTCTGCACTAGAGACAGAGTGAGCCCAAGTGGGTCTAATAGAGGAAATTCAAAGGAATACTCCCCCTGCCCCTACACACACACACACACACACACATATACACACACACACTGCAAGGTGGCAGGAAAAATCATGTGTGGCCATTGTGGCCTTGAATCCAGGGTCAGCTACATGGGGCTATGACTATGGGCAAATTTCCTTACCCCTCCATGCCTCAGTCTCTTCTTCTAAAGGAAGAGCAATGATATTGATATGGTCATGTGGTATCAAGCACTAACATCCCTAATACCGTAGAAACAAAAATTCTCAACAAAACACTTGCAGACTGAATAAAGAACACACAGAGAAGATCATACACCATGATCAAGTTGGTTTCATTCCAGGGATGCAAGATTGGTTCAACATATGTAATGAACACAGCACAGCACATGAATAGGCTTAAGGACAGAAATCACACATCTCAACAGATACAGGTGATGGAGGAAGGTCATTGGTTAAATAATAAAGAAACTGCCTAGGCCCATTTATGGGCCAGCCCTTAGGTGGGTGGAGTAAACAGACAGGATGCTGGGAGAAAGAAGCCGAGTGAGGAGTCGCCATGATTCTCCCACTCCAGACAGACGCAGGTTAAGATCCTCCCTGGTAAGCCAGCTCATGGTGCTACACAGAATATTAGAAATGGGTTAAATCAATATGTAAGAGCTAGCCAATAAGAGGCTGGAGCTAATGGGCCAGGCAGTGATTAAAAGAATACAGTTTCCGTGTAATTATTTCAGGGCATAAGATAGCCATGTGGGCGGCTGGGTGCCGGGGACGCAGCCCCGCCGCTCCTTATTACAACATACAGGAAAGGGCTTGGACAAAGACCAACATCTCTTCATGATGAAAGTCCTGAAGAGACTCAGACTATTAGAACATACCTCGACATAACAAAGGTTACTCTGACAAACCTAGCCGGTCCTGTCAAATTCAGAGAACTGAGAACCTCCGCTCTAAAAAGCACCAGAGAAACAAGTGTGCTGTGGTGGTTTTAAGAATACCTGCCATACGTTTATAGTCAGGGAGAGGCACTATTCAAAATGGATTAAAAGGATTAGGAGGGGTGACCTTGTTGGAGGAAGGCAGGCTTTGAGATTTTCAAAAGCTGGGTTTCCCTCTCCTTTCTCTCTGCCTGAAGATCAGGATACAAGATACAGATCTCAACCATATCCACATCATCCCTGCCATTCTGTGCTCCCTCCCTGCTGTGATAAAGGCCTTCACCTCTGAAACTGTAGGCCCCCAGTTAAAGGCTTTCTCTCGTAACAGCTGCCTTGGTTATGGTGTCTCTTCACAGCCATGGAACACTGACAAGGTGGGAGCGCTGAGTGGGGAGCACTCCTGTGTAATAGAGTACCCCAAGTCTTAGTATCAGGACATGAAGTCAACCTACAAAACTCAGGGACCAGGGAAAAGCTCAGTCAATAAAGTGTTTGCATGCAAGTATGTTGGACTTACTTATGTAAGTAAGTTACACTCACATAAAAAGCTGGGCACGGAAGCACAGTGGCTCGTGCCTGTAATCTCAGCACTGGGGAAATGGAGAAAGGTGAACCCCTGAAGCTCCTTTGCCCAGCAGCCACGCCTACTCATTGAGTTTCAGGTCAATGAGAGATCCTGTCTCGGAAAACAAGGCGGATGGCTCCTAAGAGGTAAGACCCAAGGTGGGCCTCAGGCCTCCTCATGCATGTCCATACATGTGCATCACATCCAAACATATGTATGCACCTACGCTCATATGAACACACATACACCTGCGCATAAAAACACAAGAACACAGTAACTTTTCTCTGTACTAACAGTGAACTTGCCCAGAAAGAACTCAAGAAAAAAAAGATCCCTTTCACAATAGCTTTAAAAAAAAAAAGAAAAAAAATAAAGAAAAAAAAAGCTATGAATAAATTTAACCAAGGAGGCAAAGGATCTTACTAATGACAGCTTCAAAATATTGGAGAAAAAAAAATGTGAGAAAATCCTAGAAGAGGTAAGACCCCTCCCCCTCACACTCATGGGTTGGCAGAATTCATGTCGTGAACTTGACTGAGGGAGTACACCATGAAGACAGCCCAAAACAGAGATTCCAGGGTTTGCCACCTTCCAAGAAACACTAGAGATGTGGATTTGGGGGCAAGCATGCACCTTTGAAACAAGAATAAGCATTAACTTTTCTATTACACAGACAAAATAAGATAGGTAGAGCAAATCCCTACCCCAACAACCCAGTGACAGGCCCTCAATAAAACCTAGACTAAAGAAATGCCTTTGGGCCCCCAAGACATGATGAAATCAACTAGGGGGCTGGCTCTCCAAGAGAGGAAGGGATGGGGCGGGGGAGGCTGTGGAGGACAGGCCCAGCCACAAGTGCTTACAGCTTGGCAGATATGGCTGGGCCATCGCACACCAGAGAATCTAACCTTACTGTACCTATTGTCTTCTGGAGATCCTTACCTAAGAGGCTCAGGAAGTCCACACCAGTAGACACACTGCTCACCACTCAGCTATGCTAACTAAGGAGGGCTTTTTCCTGAGATGAATATGTGTTAAAAATATCAAATATTAACCAGCAGCAGCATTAATTTATAACAATGCTTGTTTCCCTCTCAACTTCCTAGCTGGCATCCAGCGTAAGTGCTTTGAACCTAAGGCTTGTTGCACTGTGGGGATTAGAAACAGCCTCTCTCACAGTCTTCACCAGAACTGAATTAATTGGCTCCATGGGGCAGCTCACAGATTGGAGGGGGCTGCCATGAGAAATAAAATATTGGATGGGTCTATTTGGGGTAAAGTCTAAAACATTAAAGAAAAGAAGAAATCCAGATGTGTTATCACACACCTGTAATCCCAGCACTTGGGAGGTAGAGACAAAAGGATTAGAAGTTCAAGGTCATCCTTGGCCATACAGTGAATTTAAGGACAACCTGGGGTACATGGCGAGCTTGAGGCCAGCCTGGGCTACATGAGCTCAAACATCAAGGAGGAGGAAGGCACATGCCATGTTCTTTCTTTACTATCCTGGTACTTCTTAGTGTGTGTATGCGTGTGTGTACATTCATATGGGGTTCACATGTGTGTGTGTGTGTGCACAGACCAGTGTTAAACTTGGGGTATCTGTTATGGTTTAAGTAAAATGCTGTGGATCCCCAAGTGGCTGCAGGGGGCAGCAGGCCATGAGAGCATGCGGCAGGTCCCCAAAGTGGTGACAGGCAGCGGGCAGTGGGTCCTGAGAGCAGCCAGTCTCAGGCAAGGATGGTGCAATTCCCCAAGTGGCTGAAGTGAGCCACGAGGGGCAGTGAGTCCCAGGCAGGGAGCTGTGTGGTGGGTGAGAGACCTCAACAGGGCAGCCAGTCCCACAAGGAGAGACAGATGGATGTGCACACCATGAGACCACGCTGCAAATCTCCAAAGGTGGCTGGTCCCGGGCAGGGAGCCACACAGTGAGTAAGAGACAGATAAGCACACCATATAGAGTGAGTTGGATAGTTATTTAGTGGGTTATGGAGGGGAAAGGGAAGAAGGGGAGAAGAGCAGAGAGAGGCAGAGAGAGACAGGGACAGACGGGGGAGAAGGGAGTGAGACAGAAGCTGTCTCAGAGAGAGAGAGAGAGAGAGAGAGAGAGAGAGAGAGACAGAGAGAGAAGGAACTCAGCCAGCTTGCCTGGCTGGCTGACAGAAGAGGGAGCAGGCATGGCTTGTCTCTTAAAGGGACAGAGCAGACCATTAGAGTATCTTTCTCAGTTGCTTTCTGTCTTGTTTATTTTTAAACTTTTTCTTTCTTTATTTGTGTGTGCGCATGTGCGTGTACACTTTTGTACTCATGGACGCTCAAGGACAACTCTCAGGAGTTGGTTGTCTCCCATCACCTTGCGGGATCCCAAGTGTAAACCGCAGTTGTCAGGTGTGAATGCAAACCCACCATGCCGGCCTTCCACTTTGTTTCCAAAGCAGCATTTCTCACTTTTACCAGGGCTTGTTGATTCAGCGAGGCTGGCTGACTGGCTAGCTAACCCCAAGGGCCAGCCTACTCGGATTCCCCAGCACTGTAACCACTCAGCTGTTGGTTATTTGACTGTGGGAATCAAATCCGCATCCTCCTGCTTGCACAGCTCAGGCCTTCCTGACTGAGCTAGCCCAGCAGCTGTGCTGGTTTTAAGACACAGTCCATGCACAGACCAGGGTTTTAGCCAATGGCAGCTGCCTCAGCTCTTTGCAAAGCAGCGTCGATTTTCTTGTTACTTGCTAAATTGATTTCTCCAGCGGTTGGGATGACTAACATGCTGAGGTAAGGCTTCTACGAAGGTAGAAGGTACAGAAGTACCACATGGGAGTCCCAGCTCGAGGGCTCGTTGAGCAGCTTGGTAATTGTAACCGAACCCTGCTGCTAACCCCGGAATCCGCCCTGTGCTGCTTGCCATACCTGGAAACTGCAGCTGAGGCTGTTCAAGGAATGTGTTCTCCTGATAGAGTTGCTCTGCCCACAATCTGGGAAACGCCAGGGTGGGGGTCAGAGATACGGTGAGCACATACATCCCCTTCTAATCACAGCTATTATCGGGAACCTGTGCATGAACTTGAACTTGGTAAGGAATGAACACTGGGTTTCTTACTGCTAAGTTCTTTTAGATTTGGGGCTTTTGAGATGCACCCAAAAGCTTTCCCATCCTCCCCAGCTGTTTGATTTCCTCCACTCAGGATAGACCTCCAAGCTCCGGTGGTTTAGGGAGGGGCATGACACAAAAATCTCCAGAGGCTGGGCTGAGGAGCCAAGTGCTGACTCTTCAAGATGTCTTCATAAAGAAGAAGAAGAACTGACCGACCCACGCTGCTTCCACGTGATGGATGACAACCTGGGCATTTCCATACCATTTCATCCTCACTGCAGCCCCAAGAGGCAGGAGCTCTTGTCCATTTGCTTAACCTTTGGGCTTTGCTTTTGAGACAGATTTCAGGGCTTTCTCTGGGTCTCTGTCAGAAGCATGTTCACAGCTCCTTGTCCATCAGTGCACCTCCCTGCCTCAGCAGCCAGCCTAGGCTGACACAGGGGTCACACCTGCAATCCCGGCATTTGAGAGGCAGAGGCAGGAGGATTGCCATAAGTGTGAGGCCTAACAGGACTACATAAATGAGTTCCAGGATAGTTGGGGCTACGAGAGAGAAGAGAGAGAGAGAGAGAGAGAGAGAGAGAGAGAGAGAGAGAGAGAGAGAGAGAGAGAGACTGGGAACTTTCAGGGAGATGGATACTGAGTCGCATGCCTAGCGTGATAGTGTGACCTGGGCTACATGATCTTCCCAGGACCCAAGCGTTATGCTATTCTCCCCAGACGAGCAGGAGAGAGATAGGGAAGATTGGAGCAGTGCTAGCTGCAAGGAGTGGAGACATGTGGCCTTTTCTTTACATGTCTTGAAGGGCAAGTCTTTTAGGGGAGCTCACTCTCGCCCATATGAAATTTGTTTGCCTCTGCGATCTAATGGCTCTGGGCTTCTGGGGCTACACAGCCTCAGCTGGGAAGCAGGGTGAGAGAGGGTATGTTTCATATATCATAGCCTTGTCCCTGCCCAGGGCTCGCCATGCACGGCATGATTCTAACAGGGGTACAAACAATCCCAGGATTCCAGAATGGACTTGATGCCCATTAACTGTGTATCAGATTCTCTGTTCCTGCCAAGGCGGGCAGGGCAGTGCCTTCAGGGAAGGGGAAAACAACCCTTGTGTTCATTTAAAGACACCACAGTCACAGCAAACTGGAACCCTGCCCTGCTCTACCAGGCATGGGCTAGTGTTTTGATACTACTGATCTCATATGGACTCTTGCAGCATCGAAACTTCCATTCGAGACATTGCCTGGGGTAGAGAGCCACAGATTCCGAGTACGAGGAGAGATAGCAACATCCCTTGGAAACCACAGAAGATTGTTCCAAGATCCCAGTGGATAGCAAAACCTGAGGATGCTCAAGTCCCTTACAGAAAACAGCATGGGATTGACGTGTGCCTAAGCACATCCTCCTACAGGCTTAACCCTTCCTGGGCCACTTACAAAACCTAACACAGCACAGCGCCACACAGTCACGTGTACTGTTCAGAGAATAACAAGAACAAGCACACCGGTTCAATGCAGACACACTTTTTAATATGCTTGAACCCCAGCTGGCGGAATTCGCATGAAGAACCCTCAGGGTTTGGACAGTGACTCTATGTAGCTTGGGTTACAAGATGCTCTATGTAGCTTTAGTGAATGAGGTTCTTATTCTCCTTCCCACCACAACCTGAGTGTTACTTAACCATTAGAAAATGGTTATTCCTGTTTGGAGGGTAATCAAGCCATTTTGCAACACACAGTGCCCACCTTCCCCAACAGGAGATTCTGAGAGTCTCACCACACCATGCCCAATCCTTCCTGCAGGGGGATGCTGTTCCTCTCCTCCTTTCTCTTGTCAACTTTGGGGTTCTTAAAGGTTTTTCAGTTTTTCTGTTTAGTTTTTTGTTTTGTTTTGTTTTATCGAGACAGGGTTTCTCTCTGTTACAGTCCTAGCTGTCAATCTTAAAGTTTTTAAAAATAGCTTTACCGTGCTAGAATTCATTCAGCACGTCCTCTACCCTCATAAACTGCACACTCCAGTGATGCTGGAGATATTGACCGTTATACAACCACCTCCACAGTTTAATTTTAGAATATTCTTGTCACCCCCTAAATAACCCTAAACCTCTTAACTCCACATTTTTCTGCCTTCACCCTACCCTATTCCTAGCCAGCTGTGACCAGCTTTCTCTATCTGTGGGATTGCCTGCTGTGGACATTTCCCATAAATGAAATTGTGCAAAGGTGGCCTTTCATGACACACTTTTGTCATCCAGTGATTTCTATTAAGCTATTAAGCAGGTATGTACCTTGTTTCTCTTTAGGGCTGAGAAATAGTCCATGTTTGGATATCTTATCTACTCATCCGGAATGAAAAGGACCTATGTGTACCAGGGCTGTTCTTTGATATCATTGCCAATCCCTGGTCTGGGAAAACGTCCCTGAAGACACCCAGAGTGTGCCCCAGGCCAGCATGTGCTTCTTTATCTACAAGGCAGGGTCTGCTATTATTATTTTTATAGATTTCAAACAAAGCCTCAGTGTTGACTCTTGGGGCTGGTCTGAGAGCTGATTTGGGTTCACTCTGTAGGCTCAACTCTGAACCAGTGTCCAGCCCTGCAGCTGCTCTCCTCTCTGTGATCTTTCTCTTCAGGCTTAGGAGCCTCTTGTTCCTGCTTGGGTCCCACCCTGGTCATTGCCTGCAGGAACCACTTCATCAGCGGTGGTAATCGCACAGAACAGTAGCTAACCAGCGTTCACCCGGATCTCACTCAGAACGCTAAGGACCACACTGAGGGGGCTCCACGCTGAACAGCAGAGTAGGCTCTGCCAGCAGACCTGACAGCAGTGTACGTCCCCGGACACTCTGCCCTTCTGTGTCTGGTCCTCTTGTCCTGGAGGGGCGGGATCTCTAGCCCCTGGCTACCTAGAGACCTGGGAGATGATGGGAACAAAAGTTAAAGGAGCAGCAGCGATGAGGAGGAGCCCAGGTGCCGAAGGAGCCTCAAAGGCAGCTCTGCTGACCCTGCTACATCTTCGGGGTTCACAGACAGGCGAAGGGTGAACTTATCCACATCTGCTCTCTCACTCTAGGGAATCTGTGAGCAGGGAAATCGAGGCAAGTGGCCTAAACTCCCGCAGGGAGGGGGTAGCCGCTTCCAAAGCCTCTTCTAAGGTGGGGCAGAGCCCGAGTGGTTAATGAAACATTGTTCTTGTGGCCATTCCGGAGGCAGGCTTCTGTTTAAGCCTTGTTCTGGACCTCCAGTGGAGTCCAAAACACGATTTGTCTAAAGAACTCAGCCTCTATTTTCTGGAAGCACCTGTCCTCTTTCCGCCTTCAAGCACCGGCTACTTCCGTTTTTCCCACGAGAGGGCGCCAGACACCAGTGATTGAAGAGGACCGATTTGGGCCTAAGGACAGTCAGGGAAGTTGTGAATGGCTCTTGAAAGGGTGTCTGCCAACTTCACCTGACCTTACTCTTCTAGAATACATTGATGTTAGGGGCATACTGTCTTTATAGGGAGTTTTGTATAGCCATAATTCTGAAGAGTATGTTACTGAATGTAAAGAATACATTTTCCTAAGCCTCCAAACCTCTTTGTGTCCTTGCCACAGCCAAGAAGTGAGGCAGAGAGTCATTCCTCATTTTTCAAAATTATCACATTAAATATGAAAATGAGTGCTGTCACGTTAAGTTGTTGGTTCATTCTATGGGTCTGCAGGTGGCCTGCTCTGAGGCTAGGACAGAGGGGCAACATGGCAGTGTACTAGGGAGTGCCTTAGGGCACCCCAGCATCTTGTTTCTGGGGCATTCGAGGCACTGACTGCTGCCCACTGCTCTCAGGGTTGCTCTGTAAGCAGGGAGGGACACAAGCTGGAGGTCAATACCCAAGGGCAGTCAGTGGAACCTGATGGGACCATAGACTTAGAAAGGAACTTTACAGCTAGACCTGGGCCTGGAGCCCAGAGGGAAAGAGTCTATGGGATGAATGCGGGAAAGTCTATGCAGGTCAACAGAGCAGGGCGACAAGGGCACAGAATGATCCTGTGCTGGCCAAGGCCCAGACTCATGGGTTCTGGAGTCCTTACTGAGCAGAGAAGTGGGAGAGGAGATGAACCAGGGTCTTAGAAACTGCAGTGAACTCTCCTTGGCTTCTAAGAAAAGGAGTAGTTCTGACACATGGTCTCCCACATTCTACATTCTTTTAGGTTTTTTGTTTTGTTTTGTTTTGTTTTTGTTTTTTTGAATATCTGTGAATGCGGCCCAAGACAAAATTGCCAGCTTACTTTAAAGGAGATTTTGTTACTGCAACTTGATTGCTCCATTCGGAACTTTGTAAAAGGCAACTTTTGTCAGAGTGTTGTTGGACACCCTGTATCCAGACTAAGAACTCAGGTGGGAAGAGTCGGCTGTACCAGCAACCTCCCTGTGGAGAAAGCTCAAGGCCTTACCAGCTCCCCTGCTGACACAAATTACCTAACCCTGGGCACATGTGGCCAGCGGGGATGAAATATTTGACATAAACCCAAAGGGACTAAATTTCAGCTCTGAGAGTTGAAGTGGGCCCATGCTAAGTCTTCTCAAGGGAGCTTCCCTACCGTCCCAGTTCTTCCTAGCAGACCCCCAACACACACATACCCAGAACCCTCTGAGCTGCCTCTCACCCCTAGTTCAAAGAGACCCTGAAGTCTTCTTGCCCTGAGAAAAGCTGACTTTGTACCTATGGTCCTACAGTAAGGAGCTAGTCAGTGAAAGAAAGATGAACACTCCTCATGTTGGTCCACACCCCTACAGGACCTGTGACTTAGTGATGCCCCCCAGGGCCAGTGCCCAGGAAGCTGTGATTTAGGAAGAAGGTGCATGCAGGATGCGGCAGACAATTGGGAGGAATGCAGCTTCACAACTTCACGGGGCTGGCCAGCTTCTCAAGGTCACAGCCTCCTCGGGGACTGGAGCTGTCGCAGGGAACTAAATCACGCGGAAGGAATGCAGAAGAGGTCACCCAATAGGGATTCTGAGCCCAGACAGACTAAAAGTTGGCGTTCTTCAAGTCCCGGGAGCAGCGGTACCTGCCGTCCAGGAACCTGGAGCACAGGAGGCTGGGTGAGCAAGGACAGGTGTGGTGCTGGCGTTTCCTAGAAAAGGGGATCTAGAGAGAGAAGGAAGCAGTCCATCAGCCTTAGGAAAAGGTTGTGAGAGCTCCGTGTTTGTGGGTGTTTGTGGGTGTTTGTGGGTGACCAGAAACTGAAGATACCTGCTACAGAGCGCTGAGCCGCTGACCCCAGCCGCTGAGCGGCTACACACAGTAGCAGGTACTTTTCCTTCGAAAGCGGCGGTCAGCCGGCGGAATGCCAGCAGGGCCATTTAGGATCCGCCCACGGTGAACTTCAGGTGAAGTGAGAACCCACAGAAGTCTATTTACCAGTGTATTAGGGGGTGCGATGGAGAGCAAACTCATTAATACAGATGCCTCTAATCCAGCTGCTGCAATGAAGCCCAACCGCAAGCCTTGCTGGAGAGTGAGGTGTGGCCCTCTTCTTAGTTGTATCTGGTCAGTACTCAGAGAAAACCACGCCCACATCAAGTTACCCCCCCAAATGTCATTGGCTACACCAACGAGCTCCTACTACAGGAAAGGCCTGCAAATGTCTCCTCCCAGCCAACAAAAAAATGTTAATTACAGACGATCACTCCAAGGCCTGGAGGGATTGAACGACAACGGCACACAGCTAATTCGTGGAGGAGCTAGAATTTGAACCCAGATAAGGCTGATGCTTAGCACTCAGCACACCTGTGGCCATGTGCATGCATGTTCACTTGCTCTCTCTCTCTCTCTCTCTCTCTCTCTCTCTCCCTGTCTCTCTCTCTCCCTCCCTCCCTCCCTCCCTGTCTCTCTCTCTCTGTCTCTCTCTCCCTCCCTGTCTCTCTCTCCCTCTCTCTCTCTCCCTCTCTCTCTCCCTGTCTCTCCCTCTCTCCCTCCCTCCCTCACTCTCTCTCTCTCTCTCTCTCACACACACACACACACACACACACACACACACACACGATTGCAAACACTCTCACACCTCTGGTAACTGAATCTCTCTGCTTACCGTTGGCATTCTCAGCTCTGAGGTCAGGGCTGTGAAGGGACAAACACCCTCTTTATCCAGTGGCTCACATCAAAGAGCACCGCTGGACACCCAAGGTTCCTCAGTATTTGAAAGGATATTTGTTTATACGTGTGTTATATGTGTGAAGGAGAGGGTGCCTGTGGAGATCAGAGGACAGCTTGGAAAGTCTGTTCTGTCCTTCCACCTTTATATGTGTTCCAGAAATCAAACTGGGGGCACCGTGTTTTCACAGCAAGTGCTTTTACCTGCTAAATCATCTCACCAGCCCCCAGAGGGTTTTAAATAGAGTGATAAGGAGGCTTGGTCCAGACTACTTGGGTTCAAATCCCAGACCTTCTGTTTACCATATCTGTGACAACTCACTACCTATTTACCCTGGCTGTACTTTGATTTTATCATCTATAAAATGGGTTAATAGCTCCTATATGACTATATAGCTATAAAAAGACTAAGACCATTTACTTATTGAAAACTTACTGAGGACAAACGGCCTGTAGGAAGTGCTCGGCATTTGTTTTTTGGTTAATGCTGAAGTCCTTATCGGGAGCATGAATCATTCTGAGCCCCCTTTCATAGCCCAAGGCAATGAGGGTGGCAGAGCCAGTCAGCTTTCAGCTTCCTGAGCCCGAGGTGGTTAAGGACAAATCGGTGGCCTTGAGGGGAACTGGAAGAGACGGCTGGAAGATTCTCTGACTCTGATGAGCAATGGAGCTTGTACAGACGAGTCACAGATCCCGAAAGACTGCTAAGGGGAACTGGGTGTGGCTGTAGGTCCAGCAAAGCTGCTACCCTGTAGAGGCCCCACCCTCCAGAGGATACAATTTATAGCTACATCACCTGACCCTCCCAAAGCCAAGAGCCTCTGGCTGCCCTGTGCCCTCAGGGGCTAGAAACGGGCCCAGAGTTAGCTCCTTAAGACACAGAGAAAGTTCTTTGCTCTAGCCTCAACCCCGCATAGGAGGCCATTTTGTGTTCTTAGATTCTGTTCCAAAAAGCAAAGAATATTTGAGAATCTTTTGAAATCTATCTCTTCAGGGTTAACTATCCTGATCCCTAAACACAACAGGTAAAAGCTAAGGGTGGCCGGCCTGAAGGGCTAGCAGCTTGTGTGATTGGTGTCACCATTCCACAAAAACAAGGAAGCTGTACCCTATACCAGGAGCCTAGGACTATGGTTGAGTTCAGAAAACTCCATTCTAGTCCCAGCTGTCTCAGGACGGCGCCTTGAGCAAGTCACATGATTTGCTGTAGTTCCTCAGCTTGCTAATGAAAACCCAGGAAGGCTTTAAAAGTCAAACCATAACTGTGTCTCCAGCCTGTCTAGAAGGGTGTGGGTGGATAATGTCACCACCCAAACCAGTGTCCAAACAGTATCTGCAGGCCTAGGTAAGGCTGCTGCCTGGAGCCGCAACCCCAGGGCTGTCTGCTTTCCATCCTTGGGTCAGGCTGGATCCAGTGGAAGGATGCAGAATTAGTCTTGTGCATATCATCATCAGAAGCCACAGACTCCCTGGTCTAAACTGGATCCAGGCTCCAAGATCCCTGCCTGCTTGCCAATGCCCCTTCACACACATGCCCATGTTCGTTCACACGCATACCTATGCCCCTTCACACGCATGCCCTTGCCCGTTCACACACATGCCCATGTTCGTTCACACGCATGCCTATGCTCGTTCACACACATGCCCATGTTCGTTCACACGCATACCTATGCCCCTTCACACGCATGCCCTTGCCCGTTCACACACATGCCCATGTTCGTTCACACACATGCCTATGCTCGTTCACACACATGCCCATGTTCGTTCACACGCATACCTATGCCCCTTCACACGCATGCCCTTGCCCGTTCACACACATGCCCATGTTCGTTCACACGCATGCCCTTGCCCGTTCACACACATGCCCATGCTCGTTCACACACATGCCCATGTTTGTTCACACACATGTCTATGCCCCTTCACACACACGTCCATGCCCGTTCACACGCATGCCCACTCAGTGCCAGCAGAGTACCTTGTGGCTTCCTGGGTGGCACTCCTCTCCTTCCCGACCCAGTGGGGTGCACAACCGCAGCCCCCGCAGCCACAGGCTGATAGCACAGCAGGTACCTGCTCCACACTGGACATCTCGTTCACAGGCCTACAGGAGAGAGAGAGGGCCAGTCCGTTAGTGCCACCCAAGGGAACAAAGGAAAAGGAAAGCTAACCCATCTTTGTCATGGTCTGGAGGAAGTGACTAAGAGCCCAGGATTAATAGGACGCACGGCTGTAACACCACTGCTTGGCAGGACACTCAGGTCTTAGCAAAGTGCCTGACATGGGGAACCAGCCCAGCTCAGAGGCAAGGCAGTCCCCACCCCAAGAAAAAAGGCCTGTTAGAAGATGCAGATTTTAGAATTATCAGTCAACAGCAGCACAATTGACTGAATTAGAACTCCCTGGTGAGGGGAGGGGAGGGGAGGGGAAAGAAGGAGAGAGGAGGGGAGAGTAGAGGAGGGGAGGGGAGGGAAGGGGATCCTTGGTGGTCCAAAGCCCTGGATAACCATTGCTGAGTTATCTCAGGGGAAAATCTTTGTCCTCCAGAAGGCATTATCAGTTGCCTCTCTGCACGTCTCCCACCACCTAACCCACAGGAGCCTGGTGGACAGGATCTCCCCCAGTGTTTCTCTGCTGGCCTCTCTGGGCTCCTGACATGAGTCCTTCTAATTTGGGCTGTTTGGGCCTGCTGGGTTAATGCCTATGTAAGGAAATGTCAAACAAGCACACTTTACCCCAGAGCCAGAGTCAAGAAAGCAAGTGGAGTCTAATGGAGAAATAGCCAACCTGGCCACAGGGCACAGAGGTCAAGTGGCTTCAGAGTTGAAGTTAGAAGCTGAGTTTCGTTTTTCTCCAGTAGGAAGCCACAGAACACCTTCAGGCTGCCAGCATGGACCATGACAGGAGCCCGAAGCTCCAGACTTTTCCAGGTGAGGAGGTCAGGATGCCACCAGAGAAGGTACAGGTGGCAGTCACCAACAACTGCTCTCTAACCCAGCAGGGGCACGGCTCACACCTAAGCCAGCACCTTGAGCACTGAGGGTGAGGGAAGTAGGTCCCTCCTGGACTCTCCTCTCCTGACAGGTGGCAGGCATGGCACTCTGTGAGGTTGGGACCTACAGCCTGGATTGTCATCATCTAAGGTGCAAGGGAGTGTGGAAAGGTCGGGACTGATTGGTTGAAAGCGTCACCTCAGCCCCTAACATCCTTATACCCAAAGAGTCTGGAATGTTTGGATCCAGGCTTCACCCCAGCCCTTGAGCACCCCTATATCCAAGGAGTCTGAAATGTTTGGATGAAACTTTCCATCCCAAGCCCCTTGCCCTGAGAGTTGCTGCAGTCCAGACTCCACTCCAAGAAAGCCCACCAAGGGGTGACCCCTCCCTAGAGAGGCTCAAGACCATTCCCACAGGCTACTTAAACTGCTTCCCAGAGAACGAACGCATGGTCTTCCCGGTCTTCCTTTCCCCTCTCCATGGTTTTTCCGGTCTTTCTTCCTGTCTCCATCCATGGGGGGCCTGGAAGGCCACCCGGGAACACTGGCATCCATTAAACCTGGGTTTTTCTAATTTGGTTAGATTTGGTCTGATTTGGATTATTGCATGGGCGGAGATGTTTGTTGGGTTGTAAAAACTTTTTCAAGGACCTGGTGTCTTTCTGGGAGTCAGAAGAGGGACATCAAAGGGACATGGGAAATGGGAGCTGAGCACTCCCAGATTCTTTCCCCTCAACACTGTTCTGACCAAGTGCTCATCTGGCCATTATCCACCCCATTCATTCACTGCATTGGACTAATTCGACCCTTCTCCCTTTGTGTTCTTTATTAAGCGGTGCCCCACCTCCCTTAGACCTCTCTGCATCTTCCCCTGGGGCCCACTAAAGGGTAAAAGGAGGTGTTGGTGGCACCCATCTTGCCCTAGGGACTCACTAAAGGATAAAAGGTGTTTGGCGCACTCTTCCTAACAGCAAAAGTAGACCTGATGAGGGACTCTGTGCTTCTGCCCTGAGCTACACCAGCACACTCTGAAATAACATGGGCAAGAGGGTCAAACGTAGATTGAAACCAAGGTGTACACAAGACGAATGGGACTTGGAAGGGGGAACGAATCCACCTTGTAAAAGAACTTCCTATGGCACACTCCAAAGAATCTTCATTGTACTAAAGACTCGTTGTCAAAATCCCAGGGCCCTCCCAATGTATTTAAAACAATCTTACATTTAAATAAAACTTCTCAAAACCCATCTCTGTCTATCAGAGTGAAGTCTAAACCATCTGAAGATTATATGCATCCCCACTCCCAGGCACTGACCACCTGCCAAATTCCTTTGCTTTAGGTGAATTGGAGGAGCAGCGCCTTCCTGGTTCTCAGTTCACAGTCCATGCAGAACCCTGATCTCGGCCCCCAACCCAAGCCTATGGAGAAGACTAGAAACTTACCCCTGTGATCACCGCACAGTGGGACACAGTTGCTAGGAGGAGCACGATGAAGACTTGCACGGAACCTCTCATGATCAGTTGGGGTGAAGACAAACCCTGCTCACTCCAGTGCCTCTCGCCTCCTTCCACCCTGCCTTGCACTGGGCAAGCTGAGAAGGCCAGGCTGTCCCGCCCTTACCTCTTTCAAATTTATACAGTCGGATCCAGGGCTGCCTCTCGATGCCTCATCCTGCTCTTCCCTCCCCTCACCAGCATTATTCAGATGAGCTCAGAAGCGAAGATGAGACCTGATTCTCTAACGACATCGAATCACCGTCAGAACTGATAAAAATGGACACATAGGGGGACTTTGACAGTTGCTCTAACTCTTCCAGGAGCACCACGCTTCCGACAGTGGCATGCAATTCACTTGCTATCCATTTCTGTCTCTGCATCATTCTTCGCTGCTTGGGTCAGGGGAATGGCTTTAGTAATGAATTAAGAGATTTGCAGAATTGATTTTCCCTCATCCACACTGAGCCATGCAGCCTACAGGAGTGTTTATGCTCCCACACTCAAACAGTCAAGCTTTGTGCGGGCATTTACCCTGGATTCAGCACAGAGGTGGCTGAGAAGACAGAGTTTGAGCATCTCTTCCTGACCTCTAAAAGGTTAAAATTCCCAAAGTGGAGACAGAATACAGCAAGGAAAAATACATCCATGATGTTACTGCTTCTCACGATACACACGGGGGTCTGCTCTCTAATGGGCTGTAGACAAATACCTGTGGGTGAGTGAGTCTTCGCTGTCTAATTGATTGGGTTCAGAATCACTATGGAAACACACCTCTGGGTATGTCCCTGAGGATTGTTCCAGAAAAAGGAAATCAAGGAGGGTAGATCCACCATGTGAGGACCACTCCATGAGCTATAGACTCAGAGTGATGGCAAAAGCAGCTGAGCGCTGGTTTTCACCAGTTTTCACCTCATTGTGCTTTGCCATCTGCCGCCTCGTGCTCCTGCCTCCGGGATCTCCCTGTCATGATGGGCTGTGCACCCAAGCCATGAGCCAAAATAAAACCGCCTTCCCTTCTGTTGCTTCCATCAGCAGTGGAAAGGTAACTCATACAAGCAGCAAACATCCCTGGGACAGGAACCAAGAAGATAAGGAAGCACACAGGCTCCACTCTGGAAGTATCCTGTAGAGACATGAACTTGGGCTAGGCTGTGGCCGAAAGAAGCCATGTTGGTGTTCTTCCTGTAGCATGGGGTGAGCTTGAGAGTAGCCTTATCTGTGAGCAAACACACAGTGGGCTCAGATGGCAGGCAGATGGGAAGGTGACTCTGAGCATAGCCGTCCTCGCTGAAGGGAAGCCCCTGGTCCCAACCTACTGACAGACCAGAGAGACCAGGTTGGATCCTTTGTTTGACCATCCATCTTCTCTGTACAATAATAAAAGCTAATATTTTTCCAAGGTGTGCTTTCTAGTATGTTAATACAAGGCAAGCATGCCTAACCCAAAGCTCTAAAATCTAAACATCTCCAAAGTGGAAGGACTTCCGGACATAATGTTGCTTGTGGAGAATTCTACACAGTGGAGCCTTGCTGCATGCACAAGAAGTCACTTAAAATACTGAAACTTGCCTTTAGGCTATGTGGGTAAGGTGCTCGTGACATAGACAGAATTCAAGTTTAGACTTATGCCCCATCCAAGATGTACCATTGGGTATATGTAAATATTCTGAATTGGGAAGGTTACCCCCAAACCTAGGACACTGCAGGTCTCAAGTATTTCAGAGACAAGGTATTTAGTCTGTGGACATTACATAGACAATTGTTTCCCATGGTCAGAGACTTGGGGAATACTGAATACACCTACCTAATGAGTTTCTTTCTGCAGAATTTTCCAGAGTCCTTCATGTTGGCATAGGAAACATCAAGTGGAAAACACCACCTGTGCTCCATTCATCCACAATGTAATTTTCTCAAAGCGTCTTGTGGAAATAGGATTCTCACACAGAAATGTCAGCCGGCTTCCTTGACTAGCGAGAGAAGAATCCCAGCACTGTCCCAGGCAAACACACCAACTTTGAACCAGATTGCTTGCTGGTGTCACGAACTTGAGGATACTGCTAATCCTTGGAGCCCCAGGTTTCTGAGGCCCTCCAGTTCTCACCAACTCCCCTAGTTCCTTCCCAGAAGGCACAATTACCATGAGGAAACTGTCACAGGGAACTCGGTATAAAGCAGTGGCACCGACTGAAAGTGCTCTTCCCCTTGGGTGGCAGGGCTTGAAGAAGAGACTGCTTGAAGCATGAGGACAGCGGTGACTTGGTGAAACTCTCAGAAGAGACCCTGGGAGCTTTGGCAAGACGTGACATTGCTTCTTTCCTCAGAAACTCAATTAACCAAGCATTCTCTGTGGCCCTCCCCCATGTCGGACCCTGAAACTGCAGGGCAGGGCATCAGATGTGCTGAGGGTAACCCTCTTATCGCAATCAGGGCTACGATGTGGCTGACAGATGCGGAGTGAAAAGGTGAGTGGCAGAACTCAGCTGGGCACCTGGAGGACTCCAAGGCGAGGAGATGGAGGTGGAGTGAAGTGAGAAGGAAGTGGGAGGGGGTGGGGGAAATGATGGATAGTGCTAAAAATATGGGTTCCCTTATGACAGAAGAGAGCTGGCAGAGGAGGTGTGTTGGGCAAACCCTTAGCAAATTTCTATGCATCTGCAGACATGATAGAGGCTGGTGGGGAGCAGGTAGCATGCAGTAGAGTGTTTGTGTGAAATAGAGGATATAATGTGCAAATCACGGAGACAGAGGAAGACAGGCGAGAGGGAGGAAAGGAGGGAGGATGGTGTGTGTGTGTGTGTGTGTGTGTGTGTGTGTGTGGTGTGTGTGTGTGTGGTGTGTGTGGTGGTGTCTGAGGACAGTGTAGGGGCATTTTATTTGTACTTTAGTAAATAAAGATTGCCTGAAGATCAAAAAAGTAAAAACAGCCCCCCCCCTCAATCCCCCTAGCCACACTAGTTGCCACAGAAACCAGGTGGTGCGTGCCTCTAATCCCAGTGGTGCACACCTTTAGTCCCAGCCTAGAGAGGAGTATAAAATGGGGGAAATCAGCTCTCAGACACAATCTCATTCTGAGATTCCTGGAGGAGGCAGAATCACCATTTTGGACTGAGCCAGTGGCTGGCTGTTTTGTTTTTTCTGACCTTCAGGTTGAACCCCAATTTCTGTCTCTGAGTTTTTTATTAATCGTGTTTCAGGACAGGTTTGACAAGTGTAAAACCTGACCTGGTTTAGGCTCCCTGAGATAGTCTTGAGGTCATGGTCGCTGCTTTACAAACACAAGGGGTCCTCCATTAACGCCCTTGCTTCTTCAGCCTGAACTCTGGCCTAGTTTGTCTAAATAGCTTACAATGTATCGCTGCTGTTATCGGTTAGAAGGTGGCTGTGATACATTTTAGAACAAAAGTAACAAGTTAACAAAGTAACAAAGACCAAAGGGAGCTCAAGCAGCTAGACCAGTTCTGACCAGTTCTTTTTTTTTTTTTTTTTTTTTTTTTTTTTCCGAGACAAAGTTTCCTCGGGTATTTAGCTGTCCTGGAACTAGCTCTTGTAGACCAGGCTGGCCTCGAACTCACAGGGATTCACCTGCCTTTGCCTCCCCGAGTACTGGGATTAAAGGTGTGTGCCGCCACCATCCGGCCTCAGACCAGGAGTTCTTAATGTGGGGGCCATAGTTCCCCCCTAAGGAATACATGAGCAAGATTCAGACGACCTTGTGAACTTGGGCAAAGAGGAAAATTTTGTCTTGATTTGTACTAACTTCTAAGTGAGATTTTAATGTTTTCTTCTATTTTAACTGCAGGCTAAAGCCTACAAAATGATTCATAAAACTCAAGACTTCATAACCAGGAAAAATAATATTATTTAATAGCATTATATTGCTACAAACACCTGAAAATATCTCTTCTGTTCATCACTACATGGAAATTGCGGTGCCTACCAGACCATTTTGTAAGTTGAGTTGGGTTCCTGACACAGTAATAAAGAAGCTTGATACATTGCCACATTATAAATATATTTTAATAGATGTTTTTAATAATTTTATTTCAATATAATTGACTTCCTTTGTAATATTGCTTTATACATCTAAAACCCATTAAACCAGAACAGACTATAAGCTTTAATGCATGGTACAAAATGGCAAGAACTCCTGAGGTAAACAGTATAGACTTAGAAGAAAAAAAGACTTGGTGCATTGTATATAGGGTTATAAACTCAAGCTAAGCCCTCAAAGAGAACCTGGAACTAAGTCAGGAAGAAATTGTCAAGAAAAAAAAAGCAACAGAAGAAGAGGAGAAACCAGTTAGAACAAGAAGAAAAGTTGTCTCCACAGACCAGACAGAACAGGAACTGAGAGTTGGGGAGTATCTTCATATGTTCCACTGCAGCAACAAAACCTCTCAGACTGGGTGATTTATAGACAAGACCTACTGCTCAAAGTCACAGATTCTGGGGAGTTCAAGAAAAGGGTGCTGGGAAGTACAAAATCAGGATGCTGGCAAATTCAGCCTCTAGCAAGGGCCTACCCTGCTTCACAGACAGCAGCACCTTTTTCCTTGCTGCAAGGTCTCTAGCATCTTTGCAAGGACATGGAACCCATTTCTGAAGACACCATTCTCCTAACTAAATCACTGTACCAAGGTGCGGCATCTCAACACTATCCCACTGAGGATTTGGTTTCAACATAAAATGTTGACTGAGGTTCTGTCCTGCCCGGTTCCCACAGTCATTAAGTCCCAAAGAAATCACACAGAGGTCTACATTAATTATAAAATGATTGGCCTGGTAGCTCAGGCTTCTTATTAATTAATTCTTACAACTTATATTAGCCCATAATTCTTGTCTGTATTAGCCACGTGGCTTGGTGCCTTTTTCGGTGAGGCAGTCACATCTTGCTTGCTCTGTGTCTGGCTTCCTCTCTGTCTGGGTGATGAGCACAGACTGAAACTTCCCTCTTCCCAGAATTCTTGTTGCCCCACCTCTACTTCCTGCCTGGTCGCCCCCACCTATACTTTCAGCCTGGCTACTGGCTAATCAGCATTTTATTAAAAATAATACAAGTGACAAGATAAAAGACCACTGTCCCACAGCAAAAAGATTTTAAGGAAACATTGCCAGGCAGTGGTGGTGCAGACCTTTAATCCCAGCACTCGGGAGCCAGAGGCAGATGGATCTCTGTGAGTTCGAGGCCAACCTGGTCTACAAGATCTAGTTCCAGGACAGGATCCAAAAGTTACAGAGAAACCCTATCTCAAAAAAAAAAAAAAAAAGTCTGGACCAGATAAACACCACCCATGGTCCCTGAGCTCCCCGGCCTTTGTACATCTCATGGTCCCATACTACCTTGTCTTTAGGACTCCTTAGATTTTAAAAACTCAGGACCAAGTGTCCCTTAGTCCTAAGAGTTTGAATCCCCACACATATAACTTTCACCCCACAACCTACCTGGGTTTCAAACAACTAAGACATTTTTGGATTCTATAACTAGAATGTGTACAGAGGAGACAGAATTCCAGTAGCATCAGAGAACATCAACTGCCTACAAATGAGAAACCTGGCAACCTGGACAAACCTGGATAAACCTGGTTACCTACACCTGACCCAGACCAAGCAACTCCTCCTCGGAGCCCACGGATGAACCCAGGCTGTTCTCCTGCCCCTGGCACCTCTTCCCGAGATCTCTGCTCAGTGGGCTTCTAGAAAGGGCGGGCTTTGCCAGTCCCACTCTGGTTTCCATCACTCGAGGAAGCTGCTTCTCTCACCTTTCACCTGGCTAACGCCTAAAGTGCCCCCTCCAATGCCTCTTCCCTCAGCGTGTCCTTTTATGTCTGTCAGCATGGTCACCTATGCCCTCCTCATATTTTCTCTGAAGTCTCCTCTGTTTATTCCCACCCTTAGTGACTTTCCTAGGCTTGCAAACCCATCCCAATGCCCTTCACAGCCCCCGAAGGATTAATGATCTCAAGTCTGTGCTCCCAGCCCACTTGGCCCATGGCCGCTTGGATATCACTGCATGCTGGTTCCTCTCTAACACCCCTGACAAAGTCCTGTCCCCTGGCATCTCTTTACATCCACCCTTCTAAACTCATTCTCATGGCTCATAATTGTAAACAACAGAATACAGCCTGGCTGGCTTAAATGGAAAAGAAATTTTAATGAGGTCGTTAAGAAGCTCATTGAATTGCTGGGTGTCTTGGGAAACAGGATGTAGCCCCGTGTTCAAGACAAAGCCAGGCCACACCACATAGTTGCCAGTGAGGACCACACCTTCTAAAGCCAGATCCTCTGCGGACACCCATGCCCAGAGCCTCTCCCTGCGTGTTACTCTGTTCCTGTGGCAGGCCCTCCAGTATACCATGGAACTGTGGTATATTCTCAGCCCTAACTTCTGCACACTCACAGCTGTGTACAGTGAGCAGACAAAGCTCTCAGACAAATGCAAATCGTGTTCACACACTGTCATGCCCTCTCTGTTAAATGAGTAGTCCCACAGTTCTCTGGGCAACTGAACCTGTGAACTTCCTGGATCCCTGGATGTCGTTGAGCTCCCTCCTTGCAGGGAGCCTCCTGTGTCCAACCAGGGTTGACCCAACTTGTCCTCTGCATCCAGGACAGGTCACAACTAAAACCGGCAGGCAGACAGACAGGCAGACAGGCAGGCAGGCAGACACAGAGAAATAATTCCTGTGTGTCTTCTAGCAGCTTGGTTAAATGTGATCTGGTTACTAATCCCTTTGTTCTGTCCTTAATCGGGGAAACTGGGGGTGGGGGCAGAAACCATAGCTAATTTTCTGAGACTTACTGTGGGGTATCGTGGAAACCAGCTCCCTTCCTGGGAGGGAGGGGAATGACTATTCAAACTCCTTCAGAGAGGCTTTCTTCTTAGACAGCTTATAAAGGAAATGGCTTTTACTGTCCTGGCACTGGCCAGGGCCTGGTTTTCTTGGTCTTTTGTTTAACAGTCTCCTAGATGGCAGGGCAAGAAAGGGAGGATGAAGACACATACCCTTGGGTGTCTGTGTTGGTTTTCTCAGCTTGACATATTAATCTAGTGGCTTAAGCAATAGAAATTTATGTTTTCCCACCCTTTGATTTTTTTTTGAGACAGGGTTTCTCTGTGTAACAGCCCTGGCTGTCCTGGAACTTGCTTTGTAGGCCAGGCAGTCATCGAAATCACAGATCCACCTGCCTCTGCCTCCGCAGTGCTGGGATTAAAGGCGTGCACCACTGCTGCCCAGCCAGAAACTTACTCTTATACAGGCCAAGAGTCCCGAAGTCTAAAATTGAGGTCGCCTGCAGGGCCACCCTCCTCCAGTCTCCTGGGGAGAATGTGTCCTTGCCTACACCAGGTCCTGTAGCTCCTGGCATTTGCAGCAGCACCTCTGTTACCTTTGCTGTCTTCCATGGGCACCCGCCACTGGATTTAGGATCCACTTTAGTAACCCAGGGTGATGTCATGTCAGGATCCCGTCTGTCTGCACTCCAACAGCTCTACAGCGGGGTGCATTAGGACCTTAGCTGATCACCCTTCATCAGTCTCTTGACATCGACATCAACTCTTTGCTGCCACATCCAATAAGGCCTCTTTGAACTCTGTGGCCCTTTTAAAATTCTCTTGGGGCAACTCTGTAACACACGCATACCACTCCTGCCCACTTGGTGCCCCTTGATGCCCAAGCATCTCTGTGCTGTAGGAGAGCAACCTGCCCACTGGCCCAACCTGCAAGCTCAGGAAGTAAACCCCTCCTCACCAGAGAGACCTAAAACAGGAGTGGAGACAGAGAGTAAATGTGGCAACCTAAAAATGTTCTGCCCTCTTTCCTGAGGGTCCAGAAAGAACCCAGTCCCAACATGAAGAACACATTCTTTGTTGACATTCCAACTCAGGTCCAGCTCTTTCCCAACTGAGTTTCCTAAGAAGGTGTTCGTTTCCATGGGGAGTGCTTCGAGCTCAGCCATTTTCAACTATGTTGGCCATGACTGATCATAAATTATAACCAGTGCCCATAAGCATGAACATGTTGAAAGAAACTGCCAGAAAGGGCCCTGCAATAATATTTGGCCTTGTCACATGGAATGGGCTCTGTTATTTCCTATTTTAGTCTAACCCAGATCAGATCATCTTTTAATATAACACACAGAAGGACTACAGTATCTCTGTCACAAACAACTCTGCTATCTAGTAGGAAACCTGCCATACATACTAGGAAGCCAAATGAGGTAGCTGAGTTCAATTAAACTGTGTAGGCTGGGCTTGAGAAATGGCTCAGAGGTTAAGAGTATAGGCTGTCCTTCCAGAGGTCCTGAGTTCAATTGCCAGCAACCACATGGTGGATCACAACCATCTGTAGTGAGATCTGATGCCCTCTTCTGGCCTGCAGGCATACATGCAGACAGAACACTGTATACATAATAAATAAATAAATAAATATTTTTAAAAAATGAAAAGAAAAGAAAAAAGAAAACTGTGTGGGCCAGGAGTCAAAGTCTTATCTGTGGGGCCCATTCTGAATTACTCCGGCCTTTGTAAAACACTGCTGTAGGGGCCCTACTCCCCACATCTTTCTTCCAAGGGGAGCCAGTATTCCCTTCGTTCAGTCTCACCCCCTCTCTGCACAGCAGTTCCCCCAGGGAGCTCATGAGCTGTGACTGCATTCCCAGCACTAGCACTGACCCCATCAAAGTCGCCTGACCACATCGTGTATCTGGCAACTGCTGTTGGTCCAGAGGTACACATGAGAGTCAGATTGGCTCAACCTTCAGGAAGCGGAGAGTCTAACGCCCGTGCACAGCAGGGTGGCTTCTGTCTATGGTTGGATGACTCAAAGCAGGAGAATCGGAAGTCCCATTTTCCACGGCACCATGACACAATAGAGGGTTGAAACCATCTGGAGAGAAAGGTTGAGGGAAAAGTCACTGCTGAGGATAACAAAACAAAAGGATAAAAACAACTGGGGCTGGGTGGGTAGCTCAGCTGGTAGAGTACTCGCCTCAAGTGCCAGAAGCCCTGAGTTCAATTCCTGGCACAGTTCAGTTCTTGAGTCCCTTATTCCAAGCAAGTGAGATTTAAGCCCTTCAATTACTAACTGTTGTGCCCTTCCCCATGTTACAGATTGCAGCTGGGGTCTCTTTTTATGGTATCTAAAGGAAGGAAGGGACTGGTTACTTGGGGTATAGTTTGGTGGTTGTCTGTTTTGATTGATGGAGTAGGTCACATATTAATTTTTCCCACTATCCCTTTCTCTTCTCACAGTGAATCTGACTTTGATCATAATCACGCCCAGCTATGCACAGATGGTTGTGGTTTATAGGGGATTCTTCGGAAAAGTTCACTTGAAGGACAGAGTCTGCAGTCCTGCAGCTGGCACCCCAAAGCGAGGGAAACACATATTGTCCGGAGACGTGAGTACGTCTAGCCTGACGCCGGTGGAGGTTGGAGCAGGTTCTGAGGTTGCGAGGTCATTTGTTTAAGGGAGGAGTATATGTGCAGGTGAAGGGTATAGGCTGCTAATTACATTATTACAGCAGGGGACTGTACATAGCCCAAACTAAACAGGGACCCTGCTAAACTACCTCCCACGCTTGCCAGCCTCAGAGGTGTTTAGCGTGGGTCTGGCACTCTTGTTGACCCACGTAAGCTAAGATTAAGTGAGCACTTTCTAAAATCAGAGCCAACCCACTTTGATAGGATGGGGGCCTCCTATTAGACTTCGGCTGAGGGAGGACAGACTCAGCCGGAAGGTCCCAGTTAGCAACCTGGTAGTTATTGAGGCAGAGATGGAGATAGGGGCATCCAAAGTGATGTGCCCCCATGGCCTGGGGAAGAAACAAACTGGAGTTTGCTCATGAAGGCAGCTGGAGCCAGGAGCTAGAAGGGAGGAGAGTGTTCAGTGCTACTGAGGCATGCACTCCGACACGGTTAAAATGACAGGATATGGACAGGGGATGTGCTCAGATCCCAACAAAACCCCCAACAGCACAGGCTGACTTCCAAGAAGACCAGAGTGGAGTTTAGCTGCAGAGGCATAAGGCTGATGGGCTGGGCAAGTGAGGAAGAACCTGAAACTGAGTAACAGTGACAGAGCTGGTAGGAGACCGCTTCCTTGCCCTAAGGCCAGCCCTACCCTGGGTGAAAGTCCCAGAAGCTGTGATGGGTCCATTAAGTGGCAGGGGGACAAAGATAACAAATAAATAAATAAATAAATAAATAAATAAATAAATAAATCCAGCAACAACAAAAAATACCTGACCAACTTTGCTAAGGACTTGAAGAACTTGGTTCTAACTGCCCCTCGTGGGCCCCTGGCTGGGGCTAGGAGGCACTGGAGAGCAAAGATACCTAGATCTCCAGGCACCAGCGCTTGGGGTTTGGGCTGTTGGGCTTCACCCTGCACTGAAGGTATGCAGAAGGAAAGAAAGAAGTCAGGACTGCACTCAACCAAGCCTGGAGAACACTAACTCAGTGGGGGAGCAGGGTCTGGGTTAAAATGAAAGTTAGCAGGTACACAGAAAACAAAAAGAGATAAAATAAATATTTAAAGTAGTTTAAAGATATGGCCAAAAGGAAGCAAGCAGCAAGACGGAAACGCAGAGACAAAAATCTCATTTCCTGCCCTCAGCAGACAGCACTTTGTCACCACAAAGCTTGTGTACCCCCGCCAAACACATGCACGCCAGTACTTTTGCCCACCAGGGACATTTCATCTGATCTGACAGCTCAGTTTCCTCACAGCTAGCCCCGGTCCTAATCTTTGCTGACAGAAGCTTTATCAAAGCTGGAGGCTCCACAATCATAACCCCCAGAAAATGTTCCGGGTGAATACAGGAAGCTGGAGGACCAGGAGACACATTGAGCACCCACCTCGTATTGTCTCATGTAACCTTCTCAACAACCCCCATGGAACAGGGAGCCTTGGGAAAGCGGGATTCAGAGCGGTGGAAAGATCATGAGCTTTGCACTGGCTGTTCTTCCAGAGGTCCTGAGTTCAATTCCCAGCAACCACATGGTGGCTCACAACAATCTATAATGAGATCTGGTGCCCTCTTCTGGGGTGCAGGTACACATGCAGGTAGAACGCTGTATACATAATAAAATAAATCTTTAAAAAAAAAAAAAAGGAAAGACTTAAAAAAAAAAGATCATCAGCTTTGAAATCAGCATTTGGATTCAACCGTTGGTTCTCTCTACACAGTCTAGGGACAGGAACAGATCAACAGATTCTGGTCCAGTAAATATATCTGTTGCAGAGCCATCAAATCCCATGCTGAACCAAAGGTTCCATGGAAGAAGCTACTGGAATGAACAGTTGAGTGGAGATCATTCGGCAGGCTTAGGAGAAGCTGTCTCAGCCTGAATAAAGTTGTTCCTAACTGTGGGGACACAAGCAGAGCCCAGGGCATGTTGGGAGAGGTGAGGATGCAGATCGGAAGAAAAGAGCAGGGGCGAGAGGCTGGAGCCCTGTACACTGTGCTGATTAGCTTAGCCTTGATGTCAGGGTGATGAAGATACATCTGTAGGCATTAGTGTCATAAGATGGGATGCACCATCCACCCCATCTGTGATCTGCTGGAGCATGGGAAGGGACCTGTCCTGCAGACCCAAAGCTGCAGGATCTCCACAGCACAGGGTAGCACAGGATATACAGGAGGAGTACGAGTGAGTACCCGGCATTGATAGGGTAGCAGAAACCAGGAACCTGGAACCAGACCAATGACTCTTCGCAGTGAACACTTGCAAGGAAATAGGGGTACATGGTGTGACTCATGGTGTGGCATTGAAACTTCCAAGATGAGATTTTCAAGTTTTTCTCTTTTTATTTTAATTTTTCTTTTTCTTTTTTTCTTTCACAACTTTTTTAAAGATTTATTTATTTATTAGGTATACAACATTCCTTCCATGTATGCTTGCATGCCAGAAGAGAGCACTAGATCTCATTATAGATGGCTGTGAGCCACCATGTGGTTGCTGGGAATTGAACTCAGGACCTCTGGAAGAGCAGAGTGCTCTTAACCTCTGAGTCATCTCTCAAGCCCCTTTCTTTCAAATTTTGTTTTATTTGGGGAGTGTGTGAGGGGGAAGGGCAGATGTGAATGGATGGGGAAATGAATGGGGTTAAAAAAACATGAAGTAAGAGACACATAGAATAATTTTTTTTTTTAAGAAGAGGGAGACCTGGGATGGTAAAATGGCTCAACAAGTAAAAGTGCCTGCTGCCAAACCGATAACCTGAGCTGTATCTAAGGACCCCATATGGTAGGAGAGAAACAATTCCCACAACTCTGACCTCCACAGTATACTCTCGCATCGGCACAGGCACACACGGAGATAAAGAACTGCAGAATTTTTTAACTTAAAAAACAAATTATGGAGGCAGAGGCAGGTAGATCTCTGTGAGTTCGAGACCAGCCTGGTCTACAGAGCTAGTTCCAGGACAGGCTCCAAAGCCACAGAGAAACCCTGTCTCGAAAAACCAAAAAAAAAAAAAAAAAAAAAATTATGAAGAGACCTTCAGCCAGGATAACATAAACAGGGAGGGTCCAGCCTCAAGATTCTGAGCCAGCTCTCAGTTCTCTCAACAAACGGAGTGAACAGGGGAAGAGCCCAGACACAACAGAGCGGAATGAGGTTTTGACGGATGGACTTCGATGGCCTTTGGGTCCTAGAATAGGTGAAGAAGAAAAGAGCAGGATGGAAGTTGGACCAGGAGAACTGCGCGACATGGATGCCATTTGCCAAGGTGACTTACACAGGAAGGAAAATACAGCCCCGGCTCCCAGCAGGAAACAGGGAGCCCAGCTGAGCTAGTCACTTCCTCACTGGCGTGATAAAAGGAAGGGCTTATTTTTGGCTCCCAGTTTGAGAACACAGTCCATCATGGTAGGGATGGAGCGGCGGCAGGAGCAGGGGAAACACAAAAAAAGCTGCTGCTGCTCCCACAGCTTCCTCCTCCCCTCCCCACCTTTCTATTCAGCCCAACCAGGGGAGGCGCTGCCCACAGCCAGGGTGGGTCTTCATTTCTTTGCCAAATCTCTCCGGAAACACCCTCACAGACATCTCCCCCACCCCCCACCCCCGTCTCCTAGGAGATTCTAAATCCAGTCAAATTGACAATGAAGTTTAACCTTCACACCCATCAAATGAGGGTTGGTGCGGGTGTCACACAGTCTAAATACAAGTGGGCACACAGGACCCTGGGGCTAGGGCCAGCAGAGTAGAAGGGCTACTGCCATCACCCATGGAAGAACAACCGGGAACAGAAGAGGAACGTCTTATATAAAACATCCCTTGAGCAGAAAGGCCAGCCCACCCAGGAATCTCACGCACGAGGGAGTGTGGCAGCAAAGTTCAAGCCCAGTCTTATTTCCGTCACGTGTCCCTCCACTGACAAAACCCAATCAAAAGGCAGCACCAGGACAATGTTGCTGAGCTCCCAGGTCATCTTCCCAGGACACAGGGGAGGGCAAAGGCAGACAGTGGACTGGAGAACTGATGGATGCTGAAGGGAAGACCTGGAGAAGTAGAGCCAGCGTTGCCCTGGAGCAAGTCAGGTCCTGCTGATATTATTGCAAACAGCTGGAAGTTCTTTGGCTCTGTTTGGATGAGCATCATGAACAGTCTAGAAGTAGCTCCCTTAGTGTGGGAAGCCCAGAACACTAGAGGATCATGGGCCAGACTTTCAAACACAGAGGCTTGTAGCTCTAAGGCCTTGAGAATCAGACTTGCAACTCTAAGCCTTTTTTTGCAGGGAGGGGGCGGTGATGGGGTTTTGAGACAGGGTTTCTCTATGCAACAGTCCTGGCTGTCCTGGAACTCGCTCTGTAAACCAGGCTGGCCTCAAACTCAGAGATCCTCCTGCCTCTGCCTCCCGAGTGCTGGGTTTAAAGGCATGTACCACCACCGCCTGGCTTGCAACTCTAGACTTTTAAAGCCAGCTATTTATAGCTCTAATGTCTCAAAGTCAGAAGCTGATGATTCTGAGCTTTAAGGCCAAAGACTTGTGGCCATAGGTACTCAAGTTAGAGGTTTTTTATTCTAGACTTTGAGAGCCCTCCGCTGTGAACCCAGCAACTAACATTGCAGTTCTAAGCTTCAGGTATTGGCGCCCTCAGCTCTTAGACACCAGAGACTCTGGAACTAACTCTCCCAGTGGCTACTGTCTAGCTCTCCCACTTGGCTTTTACAATCTCTTGCTTTCTGCCGACTCAATTCTTCACGGCCTCTTGCCTGATGAGTCTTAGCTCTCTGCCATCTGCACTTTGCCATCATTCGGAGCCTCTGATCTTAGGAGTCTCTCTAGAGCTCTTCAGCCACATTCCCTGCTAAGCAAGCCAAAAGTGTGCTTCCTGCCCCAGGAGCAGTGGGAACCCGGGGAGCCCTGGCATGAATCGTTTCCAGCTGCCCTTCTAGCTGCTGCAGCTTTTGAGTGTCTTGAGCAGAAGGAAAAAAAAATCCAGGATTTTGCCTGCTGTTCTTGCAACCAGCTCAGCACAATCAACCCATGATAGAGATGAAAGTCCATTCAGCCTTTGTACACAAGAGCACAGGGTCCCTTCTCAATGTTGTCTATCTAAGTACAGACTTCTGTAAGTATGTGATACAGTCGGGCGGGGCCTGGTAATTAGCCAAGACTTGCTTGGGAATGAGGGAAGGAGGAGAAATATACTGATAAACTTAGTGTTTAGGGAAAAACTTTAATTCACTGAGTAGCCAGACAAAGTTTGAGACAGATATGAGCCTACAGGAGTTTCTGGAGGTCTACGTGCCTGGCCTTGAACTTCTAGCTGCTGGGCGTGGCTCTAAGGGCCTGTTTGAGAAGAGCGGGGTGAAATGGCTTCTGGGGTAAACACTGGTAAGGTTATTCTGTGTGTGGTAGTTGGGTAGTGTTATCACAGCAATTGTGACAAAACTTCTTCCCAGGTTCCACTAAGCCAAGACATAGCTCAGGCTCTCAGTGAGGGCACAAGTCCCCCCTTGACAAACCAAACCCCTAAAGATTAGGGAACCCAGCCCCTCACCTCCCCTATACAGCAGACAGCCAGCTTACCTCCTCCTCATAGATCTGTCTACACGGGAAAGCTAAGAGACATAGCAAGGCCTGCCACAGCCAGTTCCCATGTTCAGCGACAATAGATCCGAAAGATCGCTGGAGGCTGTGGTAAGAGAGCTGCCATGAGGAAGCAGTGGTCACTTGCTAGACCCTGGGAAGGTGTCTCAGAGAGCTTCCTGATCACCCTGGCTGAGCCACACACACTCGGGGGTTAAACCCAAGATGATGCCTGTATGATGTAGATGGCGTATCAATACAGACAGAACCTATTTACCGCCCATCCGAACTCCACGCCTGGGCCTTACCCTGGAGAAGACATTACTTCCATCCAGTGTTGATTGAATGCAGCAATAAACAAAGCTGCCCGGGGACTGTTGAAATCCAATGCTTTAGACTGATGATAAATCTGTGCTAGCCAATATCCCACTACAATTAGTCAGCCACACGCCCCTGCAAAGTCCTCCGGGGAGACAGGAGCTGGCCCAGTTCAGGAGCTCACCACCTCTCATTAAAGAATAATCCTTCAATTTCTTAAACTGCATAGAGAGTGCATGGGTTATTGCTGTGGCATTATTATCTAATGCAAACTTACATGGCATTTGAGAAGTTTCACTGAACTAAATAAAAGCAGTTAAAAGCAATTCCCTTGGTGACAGATTGGAAACCTTCCTTGACATGACATTTGCAACTTCCTTCTTTTTCTCCCCAAACAAAATTTGGCAGTTGAACGTGCATTTCTTTAAGAGGTGAGATTCGGGGTATGGGGGACTTCCATACAGTCTGCATTCCCTGTGTGGCCTGAAGACCTGAGCTACACACATAGTAGCAGTGACAGGAATCTGTCACTTGGTGTCCCTGAAGGAGAGAGCGCCCACCTCCGATGCTGAGCTGCCCTGTGTGGAGGAAGAAAGACTCTCAGACTAGGAGAGACAATGTCTGTGGCAATGCCAGAAGATCTACATCTTGACTTAAATCTGAAAACAACGAGGCAAGAAAAAGAATTCTTGCTTCTGTTTCAACACAGCATCCTCCATCTGTCCCTCCTCTTCTGTTCTATGAGAAAACAAGTGAGCAAACGTGAGGTCTTCTGGGTATTTTATTCAATAAGAACTTAATGCACAGTTTATCCTGGGATGGAAATTAGTTCGGAAATAGCCAAGAGCTTCGATCCTGAGGGCAGGGCTGGCTACTTCACAACAGCTGCGAGAGAAGAGCCTGGAGATGGAGTCTGAAGCCACCTCTAGGCTCAGCGGGAAGGTGCCAGTGTTAACCATTGGTGTCTGCCTGAGGCAGTGTGAAAACGGAAGAATCCATACGGAAGCATCCATGAGTGTATTTTCTAACCAAGGGAATCTACAAAGAAACTATCCATCTATCCTTTTTTTAAAAAATGAGATTTAAAAAAAAAACTATTGGTTCAGAATCACAGGAATTTCAACTCCTAGGAAAGCCCCAAGGTTATGTTTTTGCATAATCAATTCAAGAATGCAGTTTGCCCCCAAATTCAGGTTCCCCTGCTGGAATCACATGTCTTCCTTTGGGAGCTGCCTGTGGACTGATGATGTAAGGATCAGAATCTCAATGCTTTCCTCTTCCATCCCGAATGGTTCACAAAATAAAGCAACTTCTGCCTGAGCGTGGCGGTGCACACCTGTAATCCCAGCACTTGGAGTACCATGGCAGGTAGTTTAAGTACAATCTGAGCTATATAGCAGGGCCCTACTGTGCTTGCCTTTAAACACCAGTGCTCAGGAATCAGAGACAGAGAAGACCACTGTGAGATACAAGCCAGCCAGAGTTTCATGGCAAGACCCTCAAAGGAACTGACATACTGGAAAACAAACAGAAATAACAAAATCAACTTTTTAAGAAAAGGCTTTTGGTAAAGAGCCAAGGTTGGCCCTGGGAAAGGGTTGATTAGGGGACAGCAAGATGACTCAGAGAGTAAAACTGCTTGGTGATCAGAATCTGAGGAGAAAAAGCCTAGCTGCAGTGGCACACACCTGCGATCCCTGCAGCCTGCGCCTGCCTGCGCCTGCCTGCGCAGGTGGAGGTGGAGAACTGCCTGAGAGCTAATGGCCGGCGGGCCTGGCATACACAGTGCAGTGGAAGACACAACAAGAGAGACCTGGTCTCAGCAAGGTGGAAGGTAACAACTGATTCCCAAAGACTTGTTCTCTGACCTCCACACGCGTGCCATGGTGCATGCATGCCTGCAGTCACACATATAACAGGAGGCAGGGGAGGGAAGATTAACAATAATACTTTTTGTTTTTGGTTTTTTTTTTTTTTTTTTTTTTTTTGGTTTTTTTGAGACATGGTTTCTCTGTAGCTTTGGAGCCTGTCCTGGAACTAGCTCTTGTAGACCAGGCTGGTCTCAAACTCACAAAGATCCTCCTGCCTCTGCCTCCCGAGTGCTGGGATTAAAGACATGCGCCACCACAGACCCAGCACAATAATACTTTTCTAAAGAATTTTTTAAAAAGCTGACTGGTGATTCCATCTTTTTGAATACAAGTTCCTTCTAGAAACATCACCACACTCTAGCCATCTTAGACAGAGGTCATATGACCTAGACTTATTAGCCAACATGACTCCTGTAGGATCAGAGATTTCCCCAATGTTGAGGTAGTCTTGATCCTTTCCTAGGCTGGTAATTATTCTCTTGATGTGGTTCTTTTCAGCGCTGAGAAAAATAAGATCTAGTGGCTTCAGGTCAAGGTCAGTGGTTTCCATCATGCCCACGGAAGTGCACATTTGAGAATCGTTTCTCAGAAGTCACTGGCAGATTCCTTCCAGGAATGGAACCGGAGTGAAGCTAGCCATCCTGACAGGGATGTGCACACCTTACCAGTTCTGAATCTACTGTGCACATGATTTGAAGGCATACTCTGGCAGTGTGGATCCATTTTTCTTGTTCTCTCTGACAAACCTTGAACATGATAACAAATCCAGGCTAACTACACTTGGAAGGATCATGGAAAATTAGAACTACTGAGAGAATGTCAGTGTCTTTCGGGACACTGCGAGGCCACAACAGGAACCACCTTGCAGGTTAATGGGTGACTAAAACAAAAGGTTTGAAGTTAAGACAGTTAAGAATAAGTACCCATACCTCAGACCTGTTGTAAACTGCAAAATGGGTTTCTTAGCCTACACTAAACCTGGTACCCTAATCTCATGATTAGTTCCTTCGTTGTGTTTGTCTAGCAATGTAGATCAGCCAACTCCCCCCTTGAACACCTTAACTCTCTTATAAAAAGGACCTCAAGAGACCAGTAGGGTTGCTCTCTCTAACCCGACAGGGTGAGGCAGCCTGCAAGCCAGTCCTGGGTGCACCCCAAAATACAGCTTGCTTTATTGGACAATCATGGATTTGGTCTTTTCTCCTCACAATTCTCAGGTTTAACAACAGAGCCCAGAAACCAGGTCTGCCATTAGATATAGGAGGAGAAAGTTGGGCAGAACCTGCTTTGGAGCGTTCATAGACGTGACCCTGGTGATGGTTTTAAGCATGGAAACACCTCGCGTGGCTGCATTTTGCCTGTGTGTGCATGCATGCACAGGTCTGAACAGAGGGGAAAACAGCTTGGAAGGAAAACGCTGATCTTCTATTTCAACGCGGTGAAAACGCCCAGGTCTGGGTTGTTTGGATAGTCTCGATTTTCTGTTTGAGCACATTAAAACCAGTTAAATCTTATTTTAAATAATTATAAAAGGGAGGGGGAATGAAATGTAAAACAGACCGTGAGTAGTAAGTCATTTAGAGCTGAGTGCTGAGTCTCATGTTTTGGGTCTTTATTAGCTGACATTCTTAGACACATTATTTCACTCTTCCAGGCCTTTAATTTAATCTTCCCTTAGATCACTGAAGTACTCCATGCTTAAAACAAAAGGCCAGACTTACGGCTCTGCTGTTTCCAGCGCAGAGGTTCTCAGCAGCCAATCAAAGGTGGACAATGCTGAGAAGAGATTCTTGGTTTCCTTTGTAGAGACTGAAGGTCTAGAGAGGAATGAAGCCATTCCCAAGGAACCAGTGACTGGAGTTAGGTGACACTCCCTCACCATTAGGACAGCCTGGGGAACAGAAAACAAAAGCCAGTCCAGCAGAAAGACACCAGGTCCTTCTGTCGCTATGACTAATGTAAGCTGACGCACAGGAATCTGGAAGTTGTCTCCACAGGCAGACAGAAGACTTGTTCTGAGGCCCCTGTGAGTGCTTTTGAGTGGAGTGGGGCGGGGAAGGGGGTGTAGTGGGCGTGGGGGGGATGCGGCGGGGGAGGGGGGCTTCAAGCTGTGCCGAGAGAAGTGAGTAGGTGGATGTTCCCGCAGACCAGTGAGACCCATGGTCAAGTGAAGTAGCTAGCCCGTCAAGGCACCAGGGGCACATGCGGGGACGCAGCAGCACATGGCTCCAAAGGCCTGTAAGGACACCGCACTGCATAGGAAAAGAATTGGCAATATCCACAGGGACCCAGAGGCGCTGCCAGAGGAGCAGTTCCAGCCGGCTCCACTCTGCCGTGTAAATCCCGCTCCAAAGCACTCAAATTAATTTCAATAAGAGCTCCCTGGAGCTCCCAACTGTGTCACCCAGACTCCTCCTGTCCTTAAGAAAAACAAGAAAAGGAACAGGCAGAATTTGTCAAGAAATTAATTGAAAACAGCAGTAAGAGGTTCATGTATTTGTAATAAGATGGCAATTTGCTTTCTCAAGGACAGACTCAGGCAGGACGGCTCACTCCTTGCCATCTGGGGCCTGCTGACCCAGGGCCCCCAGGCTTCTGGGAAAAGACTTTCTGTCACCGCCAAACTGCTGTTCCTTGCCTAGCAAGGCAACAGAAATGCGCACCCTCACCCCTACACCACCTCTGCGCCAGCCCAAGAGCCAGACACGGGTTTCAAGTAGTATCTAGAAAAGCTAGAAAAAATGCCTCTTGGTGTCGCGTGGGTCTCAGACAGGCTCTCATCTATTTATCATGCTTGGTTTCCGTGTTTGCATTGAGTAATACCCTGTTTGTGTGGGTGGTTAAACCAAACCAGAGCGTAAGCACTAACCAACTTGGGGGAAGCAGGGAGATTGACCTCAGACCCCAGGGCCTAGCAGGCATTTGGGACTTCGGTGCAAGCTTGTCATTTGATGCAGAGGCAAATGGGACACTGGGCACTCACAGGACGGGTCAAGGTCACACAAACAATGGGAACACAGTCCCTGGCTCACAGCCCTGCTGCTCCATCTTCTACTTAACAAACCTGTTACGAGTTGAAGAGACAAAGAAGAACAGAAGACACTGCTCCCAGCCTCAGGAGACTAGTGGGAAAAACGGAGCATAAATGACCACGATGTTAAAAAATAATGCTAATAATCCAAGCCTTGGCAATGAGGCCATGGGAGAACTGCGTGTGCTGCCAACCTCATCTGGGGCATTGTTTCACAAACCTACCCAAGGGCTGCCTAATGTCCTCGGGGACCACGACTCCTTATGAAGCAGCTTGCTACCTTGTAGATTTTGTCCAGCGAAAATGTAAAGTATCCTGTGACTCAATGATAGAGCAGATAGCACCAAAGACTGTGTCTTTTTTGATGCTTTGTTTTGTTCCACCTTTTAAATGTTTAATTGTGCTAAAATGCGCACAACACACACGTTCCCACTGCGGCTACTTTTCAGCGTGAGCGTCGGTGGTGTAAAGCGCATTCACGGTCGCACAACCGTAGCTACCAATCCTCGTGGAGCGCTTTCTTCTAGCAAAACTGAGACGCCATCCGCTGAATAATTGCTTCCCGTTCCATCCCTTTGGCATTCTGTCTCTATGAATTTGACAACTCTAGGTACCTCATATTAAGGGGAATTAGTTGGTATTTGTTCTCTATTACTAGCTTATCTTACATAGACCAATGTTCTTCCATGTGACGTAAAATGTGAGAATTTCCTTCCACTTTAAAGGCTAAAATAACATTCCACTGTACGTTATTCTTCAATTTCATTTTTTTCATTCATCCACTGTGAGACACCTGGAGTGCTCCTATTGTTATTCAGTTATTGTTCTGATCAGCATTTTGTCAACTTGACACAAGCTAGGGTCATCCTGAAAGAGGAAATGCCCCCGCAGGATTAGCAATAGGCAAATCTGTGTGGCAATTTTCTAAACTAATGATTGATGTGGGAGAGCCCATCCCTCTGGAGCCAGGCCAACCCTGGGCAGATGATCCTGGGTGTATAAGAAAGCAGGAGGAACAAGCCAGTGGGGCGGAAGGCAGCAAACAGAGCTCCTCCACGGCCTCTGCTTTAGTTCCTGCCTTCCAGTTCCTGCCTTGAGTTCTTGCTCTGACTTCCATGAATGATGGACTATAAACTGTAAATTGAAATAAACCCTGTCCTCTCCAAGTCGCTTTTGGTCATGTTTCTTATCATAGCAACAGAAAGCAAGCAAGGACACTATTATAAATAATGATTCTATGTACGTGGATATACACAAGTATGTATGCAAAACTGCTTTCAAGTCCCTTGTATATATGCCCAGAAATGGAATTACAGAATCATAAAGTAATAACCTATGTTAGATTTTTTTTTGAGGAAGTATTGTATTATTCTCCATGAAGACTTACCATTTTACCAACAATTTTTCTTCTTCTTTGTTAACAATCATTTTCTGTTCTCTTTTCATAGTATTATAATGATTCTGATAATTGTGGTCTTATTTACAATTCCCTAATGACTATTGATATTGAACATCTGTCCATAATTTTGGCTATCTGTATACCAAATAAATTGGAATAAATGCCTATCCAAGTTTTCTGTCCAATTTTGAAATTGAGTACGTTGTTGAATTTCAGGAATTCTTTTGCATATTTTGGACATTAAGCTATTATTAGATTTATGACTTGTAAATGCTTTCCCCTTTCACTGGGTTGCCTTTTCACCCTGTTGACAGTGCCCTGTGGTGCACTAAAGTGTTTAATTTCGATGTGGTTTCTCTTTTGCTGTTTACACATTGGATCTCACATATCAGCGCAGGTGATCCAACGCCATCAAATTTTTATCTTGAGTTGTTTGTCATAGTTTCAGCACATATGTTAATCTTAGATTCATTTTGAGATTGGTTTAATACCTGACAAACAGGTCCAGCTGGATCCATCGCACATGGAGACAATTCCCCAACAGTGCGGTAAAAAGACTGGCTTTTCCACTGATCATCTCGGTATTCTTGTCAAAAACAATCAATTATATATGCAAGGGCAACAAGTTTTGTTTGGGGGCTGGAAATTAATGGCTATTAATTTCCTTTTAAATGCCATAGCTCCCTCAAAGGCACTTCAAACCATCTTTTCCATCTTCCTGAGGCCTTCATCAGCTCCTCAGGCCTTGGCAGGTCCTTTTATGTTTGTAGAACCACGCTTTAAAAAGCAAAAACCAACTCTCAAACCCTGCGCTTTATCAGTAAAGTCCAGTGTTGTGGGAGTTAGGGTGAGGGTCACTTCTCCTTGGAGATTTACAAAGCTTGTCTCTTCTGAGATCAACCTTGTGAATTCATAGGCTCCTGGAGGGAAAAATGGAACACGTATTTCAGATGCTGGGAACAGCAGGAAACAAATTTTCCATCCTCTATCTCCTTACCCAGTGGGCGCTAACAGCCAGCACAGATGAGCCCATCTTCACGAGAAAGCCCAGGAAGGAGCCCCATGGCTCCCTCTCTGCAGGGCGGCCAGCCCCTCACCCAGCTCCCAGGGCACACTTGCCCTACCCCACAAGCTTAGAAGGCCTAGGCCTGTCCATCACAGCTCCCTCCGACTCCCATTCAGCTTCAGCTAGGAGTCACATTTCCTGGCTGTTTCTACCCACCACACAGAGCATCTGTGAAATATTTCCTGACAGACTCTAAATGTTACCAACATCAATCACAGGGTAAGCAGCAAACAAGCATAAGACAGAGCAACCGTCTCTGTCAGATCCAAAGTGGTATTCATTAGGAAACCAGGAGACCTGCAGTCCGGCAGTGAACTGGGTTTTGGCCCCAGCCAGGCTCTTTCTTCTGGAGGCTGTTTCTCCCCACAGTAGGTATGAAATCTCAGGCATCCATATTGCTTAGTTTTTTTGAATTTACAACATCGTAGTCCCCATAGTCACGGCATCTCCCGAGGTTCTCAGAGGTCACTGTGGTCAGACACTCATCGTGGCTGGATATGTTGGATAATCAGTTTCCCGTGGCCCATGGGTCTCTTCTTTTTCCCTAGAAAACCATTACAGAAACATCCAGGAGGAAGCTCAACTCACTAAGCCCTGAAAGCTGCTGAAACCCTTGGCCTTGGCTTTCCTGCTGTTACTGGAGCTTTAGCTGCCCAGACACCTGGCCAGGAGCCTCACCCACGGCTCAGCCTTGAAGCTAAAACAGGGTACCTCCTCCTTGATCTGACTGAGGCTGGCTAGAACTGGTCAAGGACAAACGTGTGGGGTGGAAAGAAGGCACGAGGCTCTTAACTTCGGGAGATGCACTGTTTGCATCTCCTGTGTGTGGGGAGTGGCCGGCTTGCAGTCTACTATCTATGTCTGATTTTACCCTCTACTAGCTGACCTTGGGCAACTAGCTGCTTAAATTTTCCTATCACCCAGTGGCACTGGTCATCTTATCATTTTAGTATAGCATGCTTGTGCCTCTGGTGATGCTGGTGAAAACAGCCTGCTGTGTTGCCAATCATATAAAAACAGCTATAGTTTTGTACAGTACTTATTGCTTGGTTAAGGTGATGAACAAGAGTGCTGTTGCCTTGTGTATACACCACTCCTTCTCCTATTAACTTGGCGTGTGCTCAGTTTACTTATAAAGATAGCATGCGGTGTGGAGCCTATGCAGTCTCGTGCATCTGGTTTCCTCCTCACTTTTGAGCACATCACTGCCTCTCTTGCTTGATTCAATCCCACCTCGTGTTGTCCATCACGGCCCCCAAATAGACAAAACTCTGAATATGGCCAGTAAGAAGCCTTACTATGACAAAATTAAAAGTGACTTAGGACAACAAAAGTGAGTCAATAGGAATAACTCACCCACCAGGTATATCCCATGGCACCTTAGCCTGAAGAACAAGAGTGAGTACCATGAGCTGCGAAGAGCCTGCTTCACTGAAACAATGACATAAACAAAATTTAAGAAAGACCCACATCAGGGCTGGCAAAATGGATCAACAAATAAAGACCTTTGCCACCAAGACTGACAGCCTATGATCAGTTCCCGAGTCCCACAGGATGGAAGGAGTAAACTGATTTCTGTGGGTTGTCTTCTGATGTCTACACACGTGCAATAGCATCTTCGTGTGTGTGCATGTGTTCAGTGCTTGGCAATAATCAACATTTAACAAATATTAGTTAGTCCTTTAGTGCAACAGAGTAGTTTTTCTTCTATCTTTATGTGTATATACATTCAAAAAAAATCAATGTCAGGCAGGCATGGTGGCTCCTTCCTGTAGTCCCAGCACTCAGAAGACTGAGACAATACAGAGAGAGAGAGAGAGAGCTGGAAAGAAGGGAGGAAGGAGGGTGAGAGGAAGGGAAGGATGGAAGGAAAGGAACGAGAAAAAGTAACATAATGCTGGAACAAGCAAATGGAGGAAGGGCCAGAGATCTTGCTGTACGTCTCTGATCAAGACTTTCCCCAGCTCATAAAAGAGGCTGCACTGTGCTATTGGAACAGCCAGGCATGTGCTCAACAAGGGAAGCCTTGCTGAGAAACGCAACAGTGGATGACTTTGTTCTGTGTTCACAGTGTGAGTCTACAAACACAACCCTGAGAGGATTGATTTATTCCATATTCCCTTGCCCAGTGAATGATCTACGCTGTTCTCAAATCAGCCCTCTCCACCATGACAGATTATACTCGTCTCCCTTCTCCTCTGGCAATGGAAATACCAATGAGACATCAGTCTCCCTGCTTCTGATTTTCTCCTGAAGTAGAATGCCAATGGCCCCAAATTAATGTGGCAGTTGATTTACTGTGTGGTGTCTGAAGGCACCTGCTCAATCCTCAGGTACCTGGGAAGGAAAATGAGAAGGCAGTCCGTGGCCATTTGATGGGACTGACTCACTGGCCTGGGCTATGGAAGCTGGCTGAGTAGACAGAGTGCAAAGAGGCTGACTCACTTGGGATAAACATCCTGATGCGTAGATGGCCCCAGCCTGGGAGTTCCGTGGTCTCGAACGCTTTCACATTCTATGCCCTTGATGAGCCAGTTAACCTTTCCATACCTTAGTCACTTTATCCACAACATGGAGGTGGAACTCACTCCGGGGATGACTGTGGGCTTAAAAATGAGATAAGAGGTATAAACAGATCGGCTTTGCAAAAGCTGGTTTTCATGTCTAAATACAAGAGTGAACACCAAGTTCACAGATACTAAGACAGAGATCTGAAAGTGGAAATCTGTAGCAGTTATATGGTGTGGGATTCTCCTCTGTATGCTGTGATTATGTGTTATTACCATTGGTCAATAAAGAAGCTGCTTTGGCCTGTGGCAGGGCAGAATAAAGCTGGGTGGGAAAACTAAACTGAATGCTGGGAAAAGAGTTGGGCAGACGTCACGTAGCTGCTGAAGGAGAAAGACACCAGAAACTTACTGGTAGGCCACAGCCTCGTGGTGATACATAGAGTAATAGAGATAGGTTAATTTAAGATGTAAGAGCTAGCTAGAAATATGCCTGAGTCATCAGCCAAACAGTGGTGTAATGAATAAAGTTTCTGGGTCTGGGCAACTGGGAAACCAATGTGCAGTCTCTGCTTGCAGTTAAATATTTTAGGAAGAATGTCTGTCTTGCCGGGCCTGTGGTACCTTCTGTAATCCCAACACTTGGGATGCAGAAGCAGGACTGTCGAAAGTCCTAGTTCACCCAGGTCATCCAGGGCTACCTGTGTAAGACCTTACCTCAAAAACAAAATAAGACAAAAAGAAAGAACATTTGTTACTTTCTCTGCTCTTGACCCTTGCAGTGGCTTCCCTGTTTTCTCCTGGTCCCTGAAAGCTTAGAGAAAAGACCAGGAATGCACCAAATTCTTTGTGTGAGTCAGAAGTTTGTCTAAGTGGCATATAGAGCATACTAGCTATTTTCTCATTGTTGGGACAAAATCTCAGAGAAAAGTGGCTTCAGAGAGCAAGGAAGGGCTTATTTGGGCTCATGGTTTGAAGGCTCATGGTTTGAAGGCTCACAGTTTGAAGGCTCACGGATTGAAGGTACAGTCTGCCATAGAGAAAGCACAAGAGCAGAAGCGTGAGGTGGCAGCTCACCTACATCCTCAGCCGGAGAAAGACGAATGCTGGCGTTTGGCCCTTCCCCTTCTTATTCAGTCTGAGACTTTAGTTCATGGAATGGTGCTGCCCGCACTCAGGGTGGGCCCTTCCTGCCTCAGTTAAATTGATCCCTCACGGCATGCTGAGGGGTGTGGCTCCTAGGTCGCCTTTAATTCCTGTCAGGTTGACAGTGAAGGCTCACCATCACGGAGAGTAGACAGGACACTTCAGTTCACAAAACTCTTTCCTTTCCCCATCCTATCCTCACATCTCCCTCCCAGAAACAACTCTGTCACTGAAAGGTGTAGAGACAGAGGCCTGTCCATCAAGCCTTCTCCCTAGAATCTGGTACCTGGAAGCAGGAGTAGGGGACCCAGACTTTGGACAGGAGCACACATGGAGCCTGCTATTCGAATCACTCTGTGAGGGTTGCTTACTCAGGACTCAGCATGAGATTTGTTTTCATTCTCATGTGTGTGTGTGTGTGTGCTCACATGCGTGCACACATGTACAGCACGTTCATGTATGTGCAGGCACATGTGTGTGCACACACATAGAGGCCAGCTGACATCCTTGGGGTTGGCCCTCAGAAGCTGCGCGTCTTGCTTTCCAACAAAAGATCTGGAGCTTAGCAAGCAGGCTAGGCTGCCTGGGCATTGAGCCCTAGGCACCTGCATGTCTCTGCGTCTCCAGCACTGCGATTACAAGTGTGCACCACCACTCCCAGCTTTGTGTACGTGCTGGGGGCTGAACTCAGGCCCTCCGGTGAAACGCTTTAGTGACTGAGCTATCTCCCAGCCCATCTCTAACATATTTGCTGTACGGAATACAAGCTCCTTGCGGAAGAGATCCTTGCCTGCTTTCCTGTTACCCAGCACAGTACTTAGCAAACTAGGGGCAACGATCCATAAAGTAATTGAATCCGCAGTGAGGCCACAATGAGCATAAGGTTGGCTCGTGCTGCTGAACACGCTGCCACTCAAAATGACCAGCCCTGCTGAACTTCCTGTGCAACAGGCTTCCCCCAGCGGAGAGGAAACAGAGTACTCCTCCCTTCTGCCAGCTGCGCAATGCTGCCCAATAAAGTGGGTGGGGCTATTGTGCTGGAGCAGTGGGTGAGAGCTCTGCATCCTGATCCACAGTCCGAAAGCAGAGAGAGAAGAGACAGGATGAACCTGGCATAAGCCACCCCCCACTGACACATTTCCTCCAACAAGGACACTTCCTAATCCTTTCCCAACAGTTCCATACCCTGGTGACTAACCATTAAAATAGGAGCCTATCGGGGCCATTCTCATTGAAACCATTGCACTTATAGACAGGACCATGTAAATGTCCAGGGCCCTTCCGAAACATTTACAGAAAGAAGATCTCCTTCACTACCTCCTTTGCAACCAAAGCTCAGGTTTATCTACACAGGACCTCAGCTCAGACGCTCTGGTTTCATTCTACTTTGCTGGCAAGGGCAGTAGCAGTGGACATGTGGTGGGTTATGTTTTCGCTGCAGAGTGTTTCCAGTGCCGTGGGCAGACGTGGGCACCTCCAAGCCTTCAGTGAGGGTATGTTCTTCATGTGTAGTCTGGAGTTGTGTGAGGAAGCGCTCAGGCTGAGCTCTTTAGCGCTTCCTACACTGCCCAGGCTACAAGCATCCTTTTAGTAATCCTGTTCTGAAAGACAGAGTCAGCTCTTACTGCAGGCAACCTGGCCTGATTCAGTTTACATCTGCTAGGATTTCTAGAGATCCTAACAACAAACACAGCTTTTGTCTATTCTGAATTTGTAAAGTGCCTGAAACTGGGTATGGAGTCTCCTTTGGAATCCTAGGGCACCACCGGGGGGTGGGGGGGGGGGGCACTGTCATATCTCCACTTAGAGCGGAAACTCATCTGAGCTATCAAGGTTCTGCAGGACTTGCCCAAGGACTCACAAGAGGATAGTGAGGTGCTGTGGTCATACATAACTCCTTGAAGCAAAATATGGACTGTAGGCTAGGTGGTGGTGGCGCATGCCTTTAATCCTAGCACTCGGAAGGCAGAGGCAGGTGGATCTCTGTGAGCTCAAGACCAGCCTAGTCTACAAGAGCTAGTTCCAGGACAGGTTCCAAAGCTACAAAGAAACCCTATCTCGAAAAACCAAAAAAAAAAAAAAAAAAAGGGACTTTAGGGTAGACTTTGGCAGTCAGGAAGAAAACATACTTTGTTCCATGGTGGAGTGGGCAGGAGTGAACAGATGGCAGTGGTTCTCAACCTCCCTAATGCTGCGACCCTTTTCCTCGTGTTGTAGTGAACCCAACCACAAACTTATTCTCATTGCTACTTCATAGCTGTAATTTTGCTACAGTTATGAATCATAATGTAAATTTTTTTGGAAACAGAGGTTTGGCAGAGGGCTTGCGACCCACTGGTTGAGAACCACTGCTCTACAGCAGCTTCCTCTCTGCAGTAAGAATCAGTAATTCCTCACTGAAAGTGTAGGTGGCAAGATAAAGACTTGGGGATATTTCTCTGTCCATCATGGATTCTGCTAGAGCAAGAGCAGGGCTAGATGACAATGGTATCCTTTGCTACCCCACAGAGGGAGTCTCTGAAACCCACCTTGGACCCACAAGAGGCATTCACTGGGTAGAGTGACGCACAGCCAAAGCAAACATAAGCCTGCTTTTGGCTAAAAGCCTCAGTGCACAGGCCTGCCCTGAAAATACATTTAACACAGGTAATTTCTTTTCCATTTATTTTCCAGAACTCATTTCACTTGGCCAATTCGAAGTCAATAAATCTTAACATTAAGTCTGATTTGATGTGTGATGCAGACAGTCTAATTAAGGCCAGGGTATTTTATCAGCTGCTCTAAACTGTCTTCTCTCTGGTCTGTAATTTTTTTATGCTGGTGTTGATCATCTTTTTATTCATAAGGGCTTCATTCCCATTTGTCATGGTTGCATTAACTGGGCATCTAATGAAGGCTTGGATATAGAAGTGTGTGTCTCATTTATCCTTGGTAGCAAAATTAATAAAGCAAGGGGAAGATAGCTTCCTGTTCTGAAATGCTTTTAGTCCACCTTGACTCATCTAAAATATATTTCACCGTATCTTCTAGAATCGGGATTTGGCTCAGCTTTAGGATACAGCACCCACTTTATCCTTCACTGACAGCCCCATACCCTACTCCCTGCCCACTCCATGGCTTGCAGAAGCTTGGAGAAGAGTGGCCATTAGCCTGTTTTCCCCGAATACACATTTACTGAGTACCTTCTGTAGCTGAGGCTCAGATACAAAATAGTTCAAAGGGATGGGGAAATGGCTCACTGGTAAAGCCTTATAGGCGTGAAGACCATGTAAAACTTCTGGGCATGGTGGTACAAGCTTGTAATGGGAGACAGAGACAAGAGAACCCCTGGAACTCGCTGGTCAGACAATCTAGCCTAGTTGGTGAAACTTCAGCAAGAGATGCTGTCTGAAAGGACGTAGACAAGGTTCCTGAGGATGACACCACACACACACACACACACCACACACACCACCCCCTACCCACACACCACACACACACTCACACATATACAACACATACACCACACACTCACACATACACAACACACACCACCCCTACCCACACACCACACACATACACAACACATATACACCACACACAACACATACACAACACACACACCACCCCTACCCACACACCACACACATACCTCACACCACATACATACACCACATACACACTCACACATACACAACACATACACCACATACTCACACATACACAACATATACACCACACACTCACACATATACAACACACATACAATACACACCACCCCTTCCCACACACCTCACACCACACACATACACAACACACATACACCACAAATACATGCACACAACTATGCACACATAAGCACATGGCACATATGTCTATAATAATTTAAAAAGAAGATTCAAAGCCCAACAGAGTTAAATAGGTTATGTTACCACTGTTGGCCAATATCCAATGGAAGAAAACTATCTTAGCCAAAGGCTAACCGTGGGAGCAAGCTGGAAAGTTCATCTGCTCTCTCTCACTCTTTTGGCCTCTGGGAGGGTGATCTTTCCAACTAAGCCTTCTGTTAAAAAGTCACCAAGTGTCTATAATAGCTTTGACTTGTGGACTTCCTGGAGACACGAATGTACTCATTCCCCATCATAATAATGAACCACTAACTGGGTGGTTTACCCACAAGTCTGGAGGACAGAAACCCTAAATCAAGGCTTTGGTAGAGTTATTTCCTTCTGAGGGCTGTGAGGAAGAGCTATGTTCTAGGCTTCTCTCCTTGGCTTATGGCAGAACCCCTGTCTTTCCCCTGTATGTGTCTCTTTATATAAGGATGTCGATTACATAAGGGTAAGACCCACCCTAATATTTTCATTTTAACTTGAATGCCCTCTATAAAGGCCCTGTCTCCAAACAAGACCACATGCTAAGGTCCTTGGGATGAGGATCCTCACATGTGAATTTGGGGGAGAGAAACACCAGCAATGCATCTCTCTGAAGCAGTTTAACTGTGGCTGCATAGCATCTGGCAGCATGCCGGGGTAGAATACTGGAGACCAAGTCAAAAGGAGGTTTAAGTTGTAAATTAGACCCCTCTCCTCTCTGAACCTCCCAGTTCTTGTCTAAAGTAAGAGGAGTGAACTGGGTTTCCACCTCTGACCCTGAGTTCTAGGACTTGGTTCTAGACAGTGTGGAGCAGTAGAGGAGGGAAGGTAATAGTTTGGCGCCATCACCTTCAAGCAGGATGACCCTGACCTGGCCAGAGTTTTGTTCCGGTTTTGACTGGGAACTCTTTATCTAGAACTGACTAGATTTGAACACGTGGCCTGTGCATCCAGAGTTCTGGGACTACAGCTGCGTGAGACTGTACCCAGTTCACACACTGTACTGCTTTCTGAGCTTTGTGTTTCTGTAGCACATAGCTGTCAGCCCCACACACAAACCATGGCATTGATACCATGTTCAGGAGACGAGCATTCTTTTGAGTCTCAGGTCTCAGTGGTATCCACTGCTAGGTGGCACCACACCCTGTTCCCCAGCCCCCAGCTCTCACCAGGACCCTGTGCTGCAGTTTGGAGTGAGATGCTTGAGCTGGCAAGACTTTGCCAAGCCTTGTGGCTTGTCTTCCCCATTTCCTGTCCGGTTCTATTTCACTCCTTATGAAAGTCGTTACAGTTAGGACTGATTTTTTTCCTCATTGTATTTTATGATTTTATATAACATGTATAGCTTTAGTTATAAAAAAAACTAACAATAAAATTGATAGAACTGTCTCCCTTGGTAGAGCTTTATACAACCATGGGAAGCTACGTAGCTTTAGCTCCCCGCAGCTGTAGACTGATGTCCACAGCTGTCATTCGGAGCTCCTGTCCCCTCACGTTTGGCATCAACCAGATCAAAATCAACCCAAGGAAACAAACAGATTTTCATATTCAAATTGACTCTCATAACACACCAGCCCCTCCTACACAAGTAACCATGTAATCCTCGCCACACCGTGATGAGGCATAAGACAGTGCCCCCTATGCCAAAGGCTCCAGGAGGCTCAGAGAGCCCTTGGGCAGCCAGTGCCCTGACCAGGATTCAAATGTACAGCTCTGTCTCCAAGGCCACCCACCACATTTGATACTTGACACTCTCCTTACCAGCCTCCACCAACTCAGAAGGCTTATACAGCCTCCTCCCATCCCTCACTGCACTACCACACACACACACACACACACACACACACCTCTTAGGCATTGTGCAGTTTTCTGTGTCCTTGGTGCCCCCTAGTGGCTGATTTCGGCTCATTGCACCGGAGGCCTGTGACTAAGCATTTGAGTGATGGGAAAGTAAATGTGGGTGGCCCTGAGATAGCACATCTTTCTGCTCCCAGAGGACAGCTCCACCCACCATTAAGGATCTTTCTTCCTTCTCTCTTCCTCTCTTTCTTTCTTTCTTTCTTTCTTTCTTTCTTCCTTCCTTCCTTCCTTCCTTCCTTCCTTCCTTTCTTTCTTTCTTTCTTTCTTTTTTTCCACAGGGTCTTTCTATGTAGCTCAAGCTGCCTTAAACTTACTAGGTCATCCAGGTAGGCCTCAAATTCACAGAAATCCTGAGGGCCCCGTGGCCCACCAACACTGTATCTAAGTCAGTGCCTCAGGAAGGCCTGCAGGGGTCAAAGCAGAGGAAACAGCACCAAGATAGTATGTAACCTCTGGGGTTCCAATTCGGTACCTCCTTCCCACTCTCAGTTGGGATATGTGGGCTTTGACATTCTCTGCTGTACCCACTGGGGATTTTCATTTCTCAGAGCTTGTTTGGCAGGGTGGGGAGACATCAAAGAAATTGAAGTGAAGAACTTAATAGTTTTTCATAACCAGCTCTTTTCCCCCTAGGACGCCATCTAGAATCTTGTCTATACAGGAGAGCGTGGGGATGGAAGGGATAGGAGTGAAGGGAAGATAGTAGGGAGGGTGATAGACATGTGTGACACAGAGGAGACATTGGAATATTGAGGGTGAAATGGTATGGAAGTCAGAGCAGGAGATGGGGGCGGGAAGTCGGGAAGGAAGATCAACCAAAACAAAGTGTTGTAACAAGGCCACGAGGAAGCCTGCTGTTCTGTGTGCAAACACAGACATTAAAAGTAAAAAGTCACCAGCAATGGTGACACACACCCTGGAGACAGAAGCAGGTGGATCTCTGTGAGTTTGAGACCAGTCTGGTCTACAGAGTGAGTTCCAGGACAGCCAGGGCTGTTACACAGAGAATCCCGGAGTGGGGTGGGGTCTCCCCAGGAAGTGATTAGCCAGCTTCTGCTTCTCTGTGAGCCTTGTGTGCAAAGATGAAGAAGGCATTCTCTCCACTTCTGCAAAGTAAACACGTGAAAAACTCCAACCCAATGAGGCCAGTGTTCGGACATGGGTGTTTGGGATTTTCCCCAGCATTCCAGAAATGGCTTCCAGCATTCAAAACTGCTAACAGTGCCACAAGTTTCCTGAATGCTAAAGAGAGTAGAAAGCAATCTGCAGTCAGAATCCCTCTCTAAACAGCACCTAAGTTCCCAACCCCAGACTCACGTCTATAGCTTTCCTGCCCCCCTCCACTGCATCCACCTGTGCAGGACAAAAGGGATGCAAGACAGAGAAAGAGACTACAGCCTGTCCCCTGTCCCTTCCCACACACCAAATACCCACTCTTCCTGTTTTCTTCTTTCCGCTGAAAAGCCCACCTAAGACCTTAAGAAGTGGCCTAATCTGTAGCCTTCCTGAAAATCCTTTAATATTTATCTGTCTTTGAGATCATCGGAGATGCCCTGGAGATATATTCACCAATACTGGAGCCTGCGTTCACCCAAGGCTACTGCCTGCTTGAAATGTGGTCAGTCGGAACTGCAATGTGCCACAGTGCAAAATGTACCTCATATTTTTAAAGATCCAAGACAGGAGAAAAATAATATTGTTTAAAAAAATCAATTACATGATAAAATGATTTTTTAGATACATAAATTATTGTCAAAATTAATTTCTTCTGTTTTCTTTATGTGGCTCCCAGGCTATTTAAAACGACAAACGTGACTCACGTTGTATCTGTCCGGACAGTGATTGGCGGTTCAGGATGCCAGAACTGGGCCCAGGGTGGAGCTCAGTGGTAGAGTAGTTACCTAGCATAAGTAAGCAGGCTCCTCAGCACCACAAAACAAAACAGAAAGGCCAAGCTCAGGAGTCTCAGCCCAGTAACATTTCTTACCACTTGGGACAGCAGGAGGCAGACCTGATACTGTTTCCTCAGGCATAGTGCTGGCGAGGAGCAGGCTCTCTCAGACAACTGGGGTAAACTTTGCTTGGAATCATATATACTTTCTTTCATTTTGTTTTGGCTTTTCAAGGCAGGGTTTCTCTGTGTAACAGCTCTAGCTGTCCGGGAACTGGCTCTGTAGAACTGGCTTTGTACTCACAGAGATCTGCCTGCCTCTTCCTCCCGAGCACTGGGATTAAAGTCACGCACCGCCACCGCCGCCAACACCACGGGTGTAGGTCCATATTTCTACATAGTGTGACAGCCAGGCTCAGGCCATAGATAGTACCTGAAGTAGTCAGGTACCCTTCCAGACAGGCTGTTGCTACCCTAACAAAAGCTCAGGTATGCTGCTCCTTGCTTTGTAATTATGGAGATCGCCTGGGAAGAGGTGTCAGTTCCAAGCTAGTGACAGAGCTGTAGATGTGACTTTAGTCCAGCTAGCCGGAAACAGAATGCTAATGAACTTCCACCTCAGTTTACCCAGGGGGATGAAAGGTGTTTGGATAATAAACACCAGTGATCTTTAGGATTTGAATGAACCCTGAGACTCCCTTCCAATATTGCTATGTGAACTGTGTTTCAATATTTCCCACGCTTTCACACCAGTCCAGAGAGGAAAAAATAGTTTATGTTGGGGCTTTGGACCCCGACAACGGGCTATACTTAAGTTTTTAAACATAAAGTCTTAATATGAATCCCAGCCTGTCCTGGAATTTATACTCTTCCTGCCTCAGCCTCCCAAGTGCTGGGATTCCCGGCATCCCCCAAGGTGTGTAACTCTAATGCTATCTTTTAAAGGTATCTTTAAACTGCTGCTCTAAAATCTGGATGTCCTACATTGTATTATCCATAACTCAGGTAATTTCTTTGAAGCATGCACCCCCAAAGCCCAAATTACAACACACAAATTGGAATCTTAAGAAAGTTAAAACTCTAGAACCAGGAGCAGGGGAGATGGCTAGGTCAGCATTCTTACCTGACTCACATGAAGACCTGGCTTTAGCCTCCAGAGCCCATAGACAACTGCTGGGCATGCTGGCACACACCTGTAATGCCAACACTCGAGAAGCTGAGGCAGGTGCGGACAAAAGGATGGGGCTAGCTAGCAGTCAGACTAGCCTAATCAAAGTCTCAGACTAGTGATAGACCCTGTCTCAAAAAAGGGTTAACGGCACCTGAGGACCCAGACGTGAGGCTGATTTCTGACCTCTGCCTGCACATGTACGCATCAGAACACACATGAGCATACACATAGACTCATAATCCTGGAAGCGTAGCCAAACACCGTGGCTCACACCTGCACGATAGCTTTATAGCATTAGGAAGGCAGAGGCAGAAGAATCACATGTTACAGATAAGCCTGAGCTGTGGAGGTTTTTTCCTCTTCTTTAAATAAAATTAATTCTGCAAGCTTCATTTTTAACAATACAGTAATGGGCAGACTCTAAATTCCAGTACTAAGTCTTGGCCCCTTCTATTAAGGGGACCAGATCAGAAAAAGCATTGAGTAAATGTCAGAGGTCAGACTGTTGGAGGTAACTTTGTACAAGGCATGCTGCACAGGAGGTAGACATGAATGGGGACTGGAGAGCTGTGGATATACCTGCATGTTCGTCTAAGCTTCTGAGTGTAAATCTGCACTACTGTTCTGGGGAATAATTCATATATATATTCTTTAAAATAACCTTACCTTTTGACCCAAGAATTCTATTTCTAGTAACCTTAAGGGTTGGAGAGATGGCTCAATGGTTAAGAGTACTGACTGTTCTTCCAGAGGTTCTGTGTTCAATTCCCAGCAACCACATGATGACTCACCACCACCTGTAATGAGATCTGGCGCCCTCTTCTGGCCTGCAGGCATACATGCAGACAGAACGCTGTATACATAATATTTTTTTAAAAAAAAAAAGAAAAAAGAAAAAACTTAAAAGTACAATATCTGGATATAAGAATACTCAACCATCCCTGCAACAGCGCCGCCAGGATTGGGTAGGGGACAGGATGATGACACAGAGCAACTTAACTAGTCACTGATAAACAGCAAACTCACTTTGGGTGTAGCTATAACAAAAAATTCGGGTGTTTTGCAACTATTGCAAACAAAGCAAATGAATACTTACTGTCATGAAAAGGTATTTAAAATAAATTCTGTGAGGAAGCCCAGTTACAGAATTCAGCATTATGCCGATTTTGCTTCAAAAAGAAGAGAGAGAGAGAGAGAGAGAGAGAGAGAGAGAGAGAGAGAGAGAGATCATTTGTAAAGACGGCCATATGGGAAAAGTTATTCTCCAAAAATATCCTTAAGGAACTGCCATCTCTGGACTCTGGACAGTGGGGCTGTAGGTGGTTAGTTTATTTTGAAGTTCTTAAAATGCTGGTGTAATCCCAGCACTTGAGAGTGAAGGCACAAGGATCAATAGTTCAAGGCCAGCCTCAGATATATGGCAAATTTGAGAGCACAAAGGCTATATGAGATGTTATCTCCAAAACAACAACAAAAAGGAAATACAAATTTTAAAAATTAAAGTTATTTTTAAAGTAATAATACTTGGTTTTCACTATCACCTAACTGAAACCTACCTTCTTCTCCCAAAACTTTCTAAGCCCTAGGTAGTAGAAATATCAATGCAAACCAACTGTGGGGGAGCATGGCAGTAAATTCGAGGTCCAGGAATTCAAGGCCAGTCTAAGAGAACAGAGAAGCTACCAACGCCTTAACATGTTAAGATTCTGACACTTTCCCAGCACCCGCTCTGGGGCTTCAACCTGTGCCATCTCTTCTTCCTTTAGTGCCTCGTGTGCACCCCTTCCCAGTGGTCCTGGGTCTTCTTGGTGATTGCCTTACTGCCTAGATGAGACCCAGCCAAACCAGCCGGGTTACTTTAAAACTTAAAAAAAAAAAAAAAAAAAAAAGGCCAGCTCTGGCTAGGGCTGGGAGCCGTTTGAACCGAAATCCAAAGGTTAAAAATAATTAAGACCAAGTTCTAGGGCAGGCACAGAGGTCCTGGGGCCCGACTAAAGATCTCCCTGAGGATGGAGAGTAATCTGAGAGCCCGGGACCGGAGACCGAACGCCAGTCACGGCGTGGGTCGTGCCACAGCACCCACGTCTTATCGTAAAGAACGCGGACGCAGCTCCGCGCTGAATTTGGTCCCTCTGGAGACGCCGTCCGGGCGCCCGCCTCGCTCAAATCACGTGACCGAGGCTTTCGGTGAAGCAGGAAGCGTTTTGCTGCGGGGTCTAGGACCGGGGCGGATAGCGGGCGGGATGGAGGCGACTTTGGAACAGCACTTGGAGGACACGTGAGTGTTGTGTGCAGCCGGTCCTGCGCTCTGACGGAGGAACTGGGGCGGGACAAGCGACACGGACTGCGAGTGCCCACGGAAGCGTTTGGGGCACTTGGGGCGGCGAGCGGGTGACTTCTGCGAACGCCCGGGCCGCGCGTGACTCCAGATTAAAGTTTCACTAGGCTCTGTACGCATTCTTATGGAGCAAGAGTCTTGTGGGTCCAAGCGAGAGAGGACCATATCACCAGTCGCCTTGAGATCGTCCGTAGGGTCCGAGTAGCTCCTCAGAAGTTTGGGGAAGGAAGTACCAGATGTGCTAAATCTGCAATGCAAATGCACACCCATCTCTTCTCGCGTGTGTAACCCATCAGTTACTCAGCGCTTATGAAGTAAAGACATCCGTCAAGTTTTTCGGCTGTCTCTAAAATTTAAAATTGGAAAGTGGCCACCTCCCCCTTTAGCTTTTAAATTCCCCCTTCCCCCAGGAGCGAATCCAGTGACTTAAGAATTCTGACAGTTGTTTTGAATGCATTGCTATCCCAGAGCATACTTTTACACCAAGAACAAAACCCTATAGATAACTGCAGTGTTTGTAGCCCTATGAAGCCCATAGGTACCCGGCACAGTTCGTTGTGAGAAAATGGTTTCTTTATTTAGCTTTAGTGCCATCCTATTTTGTTTTTTAAAGCTGATTTGAAGCGCTTAATACTTGATGCATAGAAAACTTATTTGTACTATGATAACTTAAGTATTTCTTAACATCATCTGGCTCGTCTTTCTTGTGTTCCTAAAATTAGAATGAAGAATCCATCCATTGTTGGAGTCCTGTGCACTGACTCACAAGGACTTAATCTGGGCTGTAAGTGTCTCATACCAGCCTCCCTTTGAGAGTCACTGGGAGTTTTGCTTTGCTATTATTTTCTAGCTTTTATTCCTGTTACCTTTTGAACATAGAGAATATCTCCAGGTAAGACTAGGTAATTGACGCCTTTCCATTGTTCTTAAAAGGCAGAAATGTTCCTCCTGGTTCTACAACTGTCCCCACTAAAATGGTTTTGAGTAATTTTCAAGAGGTCTAGAAAAGGGCTTTAAGTAAAACAATCGTCACCGAATGCATTTCATATGCAGGGACTGTTGGGCCATTAAATATATATATATATGTAATTGAAGGATATATATATATATCCTTAATTGCTTCAATAACTGATGGATGAGGCTGTTAATTCATACACTCTTAACTTAGTGTCAGTAAAATAGGGACTTCACAGGTAGACCTATCTGACCAACCCCATTCTCCTATTCTGTCTGCTAACATGAGCCCAGAACAGAACCCTTTGTGGCTTCATTTTCTTCACCGTGTTATTAATTATGCAATGAATGAAGAATTAAGTGTGTTGGACTCTTAAGTATCAGAAACCATTATTTTTTCTTACTCTACACTACATGGACCTGGCTGTCCTGGAACTCACTATGTGGACCAGGCTGGCCTGTAACTCACAGAGATCCTCCTGCCTCTGCCGCGAGTGCAAGGAATAAAGATGTGCACCACCACACCTGGCTAGACACCATTCTTCGTGTTTTACATCGTACAAACTTAAATATTCCTCAGAAAAGCCCTTTGTGGTAGAGAGAAACTAAAACATGGAGTTAATTAAGTACCTTGCTCAAGGTCTTACAACTCCTGAATGGTTAAGATGGGATTCCTTAGCTGCCTCCAAAGCCTAAAACACTCAGTACACAGAACCAAGATGTGATGTTCAATAAACTGTAGCAATTACAGATAAGAAACTAAGTCTAGAAAGGTAAATAGCGCCGGGCAGTAGTGGTGCAGGTCTTTAATCCCAGCACTCAGGAGGCAGAGGCAGGCGGATCTCTGTGAGTCGAGGCCAGTCTGGTCGAGAGAGTGAGTTACAGGACAGCCAGGGCTCCACAGAGAAAGCCTGTCTTGTAAAACCAAAAAAAAAAAAGAAAAGAAAATAGCTAAAGTTAATTAGTGTCAGAAACTGGTTAAACCCAGGAATTCTTAGAACTATGCAGGACTTTTTAGAGCTCTGAGCTTTTATTGGTTTGGTGACGGACAGAGGTACTACAGTTAGTCATGTCTTATACGAAAACCAGTCATTTGGAACAAAGGTAAATATTTCGAAGCATTTGCCAGGACGCTAATGGAAAACTTTAAGTGCATGTGTGAAAATCTAAAGCTGAGTAAGGAAAACCTTCGAGGTCTGAAGTTGCTGTTTGCTGTAGACCTTCAGGCTCCAGCTTGGCCTGTCGATTTCTTCTGTAGTTATAGTAAATTCAGAACTTCTGCCAGGATATTGTCTACCACCTTCATTTCAGATGTAAGCAAGCTCCCATTGCCTTTATTTCAGGGATCTGTTGTACCTAGGATCTGATTTAGGCAATGGTACAGAATCCTTGAGACGTTTGAAAATAGCCCTGCTAGCTTACACTGGCAGAAATAATTGCTTACAGATCTTCACATATGCTGACAAGGTGATCATACAGCTGAACTTTCTGAGTAACCACTTGTTCTTTGTGATTGAGCTTAGAAAAAGAAAATCAGATTTCCCATAAGGAATTAATTTAGCTTCAACAAGTCCCTTATCCACATTGACACACTCTCATCTTTCAATCTTGGTTTTAGCAAAATTCCCATAAAATAAATTTATGATCACCAGATTGATTTGAATTACAGCTTTCTTTTGTGCTTGAGAAGGTGTATAGAGACATATGGTGGTAGGAATAACTTTGAAAAAAACTGCATGCCATTTACAACTTTACTGGTTTAAAAACAATTGCCGGACTTCCTCACTGATGTAATGAGCTGAGTACCAGGTAGGGAAAAATTTCATGTCAACCTAAAAGGCCATGAGCTGAGTTTCTTTTTAGATAGTACGCTATAGGTTTATATTCTAGACACTTAGGTAACAATTTCTTCTCTGTCTTTAGGTCGTGGTACCCTGTCAGATGAGCATGCTGGAGTGATATCTGTTCTAGCTCAGCAAGCATCTAAGCTAACCTCTGACCCCACTGATATTCCTGTGGTCTGTTTAGAATCAGATAATGGGTGAGTACATATCAACACATCCCTTCTTGTTCAGAAAAACTTGATTGGGCGTTCCCCTGTGTCCCTCAGCAGTTCTTTAGTCAGGGTACCGCAGGGCCAGTGGGCATTGAGGCCCATGACAGACTTCATTAAAATGAGCATAAGAACTGTCAAGAACTGCCAGTGTGCCAAAAAAAGAAGAAAAGAAAATAGTAAAAACACAAAAAATTATTAGTTGAATAGAATTCTCTAAAACAATATAAATGTTAAAGATATTCCAAGATAAAGGTCTTTAGAAAAATGCTAAATGAAAACAAAACTGTAGAAGCTGGAAAGATGTCGGTGTTTAAAAGGAGTGCTTGGTCCGCAGTCCTGAGGACTGGGATTTAGATTCTAGCACCCATATAGCAAGCTGGGCATCCCCACAAACACCTGTAACCTCAGCTCCAAGTCAGGAGAGCATCAGAGACAGGAAGATTGCTGGAGTTTGCTGACTTCCAGTCTAGCAGAGAAAAGGAGTCCCAGGTGCAAGGATAAGACCCACGTCAAAGGAATAGCTGCACGGTGATAAAGAACAGCTAGCATCTTCTTTTCACCTCCATACATACACAGGTGTGTGTACCTGCATACACTTGTTTGTGCACACTCACCCAGACACAGATAAAATTAACCTTAAAATGCATACTATAATCAATTTGGGGGTGGGGAAGAAGAGGAATTATATACATACATACATACACACACACACACACATACACACACACACACACACACACACACACATACAAGATGGCTCAGGAAGTAGAGGTGCTTGTAAACAAGTCTGATCGGAGTTCACTCCCTGGAACCCACGTGGTCAAAGGAGAACAAACTCCCTGAAGTTTTTCTCTGACCTCCACATGCAAGCAGTGGCACACATACACATACCAAAAAGTAAGTAACATAATAATAAAAATTAGGGGAGGTGGCTCAGTGGTTAAGAGCATACACTGCTCTTCCAGAGGACCTGCATCCGTTTCTACCACCCACATTTGGCAGTTCACACCCACTTGTAACTCTGACTCCAGAAGATCCGACACTTCTGGCCGTCTCAGGCACCCATGCATATATGCCACATACAAACAGACACACCCGTAATTTAAAAAAAAAATGTTTTTAATCTAAAAATTGGACCAGGAGACTAGGCTAGTGATTTAAGGTCCTGGATTCTAACTCCAACAATACCAACAAAAATCCAGAAAAAAAATCAGAACCATGTTGAGTAGTAGGGATAAGGATTAATTTCATTTCCTTGTTATAATTAACTTCCCTTTAATTCTCAACTGTTTCATGCCCATATATGCTTTTTTATTTTTTACTTATTTTTTGTGCAGGGAGATTTGTCTCGTAGTTTGAGAGTGTAGCCCCTTTTATGCATGGGTAAAACATGGTGGAGACTATGGAAGTAGGGTTGTGGCTGACACTTCCCAACACTGAGTGTTCATATCTGCTTTTAGGTAGGAAGAAAGATGCATATGGTGGTGTTTTGTATCTTAAACCAAACATGTTTAACCTTACACCTAAGTCCCATGTACTAAGTCTGCTGAATATTTTCCTTTTTGCTTTTCAGGAACATTATGATCCAGAAGCACGATGGCATCACAGTGGCAGTGCACAAAATGACCTCGTGACATCTCGTGTTCTCCAGCCGCCTGACATAGGGGTTCAGTCCTACCTGTGTTAACTTGTAAAAAGTAGTAAATTCCAGAAGTTAGGCCATTCACCAAATGTCCGATGTGGACTTTCTTATTTATGACAACCAGTTACCAAGATATCAGTTAGAAAGGATCGTAGTTTTGTTTGGGCTTCTGTCATTTTGCTCCTTGGAGACAGTTACTGCAGTCCAGTATTGCAGCCCAACATTGTAAGACCTGTGTAGCCCAGGCTGGTCTCAAACATGTGGTCTTCCTGCTTCAAAGTCCTGCATCCTAGGAATAGGCATTTGTCACCAAGGTCCAGGTCCCTGTGTATATAGAACTTTGCTGTGGTCAATAAATTGGTTCAGAGGAAAGTGTGTCTCTTTTCTGATTCTTTGAACTCTTACTTAACGCTCATTTTTCTTTTTTCAGTTATCAAATCGTGATTTTTTTTTCGGAAAGATCTTTATCTCGAACTGCTTGCTTCTCTTTCAGAAGTTTGTTTAAATGTCTGAAATGTCTGTATTCTTATACAGGGGTGCAAGGACCAAACACTTCCCTTAATCCAAGTGACAAAGGTAATGTAAGTCCTTAATGAGATAAGAAACTATCTCATTATATAACACAGTAGGTACTCTTACCCTCTCTTTCTTGTTGCTTGTATTCATCTTTTAGTGTGCACAATACACTGTCCGGATAACACTGTCCTACATGTGATTTGCCCTGTTTTATGTTTATGGAACTGAAGCTGAGGGATCAGTATAGTCACCACCTGACCTCCAAGGGCCTACATTATTTTGGGAAGGTTGGGAAGGGTTTGAGACAGGGTTTCTCTGTGTAGTCCTGGCTGTTCTGGAACTTGCTGTGTAGACTAGGCTGGCCTCGAACCCACAGAGATCCACCTGCCTCTGCCTCCCAAGTGCTAGGATTAAAGGTGTGTGCCATCACTGCCCATCGGGCCTACCTTCTTTTTACTTTGTTTTTACCCAATTTCATAAAAATTGTACTACTGGCCGGGCGGTGGTGGCGCAGGCCTTTAATCCCAGCACTCGGGAGGTAGAGGCAGGTGGATCTCTGTGAGTTCGAGGCCAGCCTGGTCTACAAGAGCTAGTTCCAGGACAGGAACAAAAAAGCCACAGAGAAACCCTGTCTCGAAAAATTAAAAAAAAAAAAAAATAAAAAAAAATAAAAAAAATTTGTACTACTGAATTTAAAGACACAGGTTGACACCAATTCATGAATAGTAGGTGATTTCAACACTCCACTTTCTCCAATAGACAGGTTATCTGGACAAAAAGTAAACAAAGAAATATCAGAATTGACATCATACATCAATGAATTTAACAGACATATACAGAATGGTATACCCAAGTACCAAAGAATATGTATTCCTCTCAGCAGCACAGGAAAATGTCTAATACAATATCCTGGGACACAAGACAAATTTTAAAAGGTTGAAGTCACTCTTTGTATCCTATCTGACCTGACCACAATAGAGTAAAACTTTAAATGAACAGGAAATAAATCTTTAGTAAATACACAAATCATGGAGATTAAACAACTCATTACTGAATGATGAATGGGTCAAATAGGTGAAGGCTCTAGGAGGCCTGAGCATGGCCGGCATGGGCCTGCAGTTGTAGCACTGCTCAGATCAGAAAAGTAGGCCTTTGGAAGAATTTTTTTTTCTTTTTTTTTTACCATTTTAGAGTAAAGGTAATCTTTAACCTTCAGTGGTTCTCAACGGAGTACTGGACAAGCAGGCACAAAACACTTGTTTTCTGTGTATGTATTATCTTCTTTATGTATGTGTGAGTTCAGATTTGTGTGTGCATGTTGAGACCAGAGGACAATATTTGGGAGTTTATTCTCTCCTATGGGATCTAGGAATCCAAGTCAGGTTGTCAAGCTTATACAACAAACACACAAACACTTTTGCTTCCTGAGTCAGGCCCAGTTTGTTTATTTGTTTAAATAGTTTCTACTACCCTTTGGCAATTTAATAGTTCCCAATATAAAAAAAATCTGGAATATTAGTGTCAAGTGCTGTTTACAGAATAAGGATTTTGGGTAGGACACACAGCCCTTGAGGTGGTATACTTAAGTAAAAGGTATGTAATGTATGTATGTAATGCCCTAATTTAGGCATACAATCTGTTTATCTGCACCACTGCCAGATCTGTTGTGAGAGCATGACCTTCGTCTTATATCCTAAGCATCTAGTTCTTGGTGCATAGCAGACACTAAATAAGCTCTTGCTGCATACATGAGTTTAAAGGTTTTGATCAACTGGGCCCCAAGAATAGAATGAATGCAAAGAGGGTTTCTAGCAAGAGGAAAGCGATAAGAGGGCAAACCAGAAGGTGTACTTATATAACAGCAAACGCTCGAGTCTGTTAGGCAGGAGGTGAAAAAGCTAGAAGGCAGATAACTCAAGGAAATGCCTTCTTAGGAATCCTACACCCAGCTGTGTGGTGGTGGCTCATGCCTGTAATCCCAGCACGAGGCAGGCAGAGCTTGGTCTGTACAGTAAGTTCCAGGACAGCCAGGGCTACATAGAGAAACCCTGTCTAAAACAAAACAACCCAAAACACAATCCTAGACCTAACAGACACGGAAGGCTAAGACAGGACTGTTGTGAGTTCAAGGCTGGTCTGCACTACATGGTTCCAGACCAGCCTGTCTCAAAAAAAGAAAAAAAATATCCTGGGGTAGTGGCAGGTGGTCCAAATTAATTTTTTCAATTAAAAAAAAATCCTTGCTCATTAGTCTCCAATTTCTAGCCTAAATGTAATGCCCATTAACACACACACACACACACACACACACACACACACCCAGGATCTTGTATCTCAGGCTAGCCTTAAATATTATTCAGACAAAGATGACCCTGAGTTTCTGATCCTCCTGCCTCACTAAAAGTGCTGGGATTACAGATTACAGGTGTGAGCCACCATGCCTGGCTTTTATAACTCAGTTTTTAATAAGATTTTTTTATATTCTAGACATATACTAAGCAATTTCTATGTATTTAGTTTATTTAATCTTCTGTATTGTCCCAGTTTAGAAAAGAGTGGGTTCTGTGAAATAATCAGCTTGGTAGTAAATACAAAAGAAAAAGGCAACAGAGCAAACAAAGAATAGGAACAAGAATTGAATTTCCTAGTCTACATAGAGCAGAAGACGGCTGATTTTGATTTTAGCCACATTGAATTTGACAGGGCATCCTGGTGATAATATGCTCGATAACAGGGTAAGTGCTCACTGCACACCAAGCATAGTTCCAAACTTTCAGGTACTCTCCATCCATTGCATTTTGAATAAAATTCAGGGTTGCTAACATGGCCTGCAAGACCCAGCTCCTGCCCACTGCTTATCCCGTATATTCTGCTACACCTGCTTACTCATAACTCCTTTCTTTAGCAGTGTCTGTGAAGCAAACATTTTCTCATTTACTCAGAACTATTCGAGGTAGGAAAAGGTATATCCAATTTATTAATAGAGCAAGACTTCTGTTGGGAAGACCTGAAAGCTAGATATCTTGTTACTCTGTGACAAAACACCACGGCCAAGGAAACTCAGAAAAGAAAGCCTTTAATTTCATTTGCAGTTTCAGGTGGTTAAGAGTTCATGATGGTAGAGCAAAGGCGTGGTATCAGCAGCAGCTGAGAGATCACATCTTGATCCAAAGCAGGAGGCCGAGAAAGGCACACTGTGAATGCCAGGAGTCTTCTGAAACGGCAAAGACTGTTCCCAGAGCACATCTTCAGGCAGGCTCTGTTTGCATCCTTTGTAAAGAGCATGACCGACTGCAGCCAAATATTCAACCTTAGGAGCCGGTGAGGTTATTCTCACGCAAATCACCACACTGGAGACAGCTAATTTTCTAGTCTATACAGAACTAAAGCCGAAATATGGTTGCATGGGATTTCCCAAACCCATTCCCTATGACAGTTAATTTTGTGTATCGACTGGACTATGAGATCCAAGATACTTGAGTTTGTGCCTGGACAGTGTGTTTGTGGGCCTCCTGTAACCCAGTAAAGCCCTGAACAGACTAGAAACCTTAGGTTCTTTCTCCTCTCCACTTGATTCTTTGACCTGGGGCACTGGCCCTCCGTTCACAGACTGACTGAAATGACAGCTCAGTTTTATTGCCCTTGTTTGGAATGGAATCCTACCATGCAGTTTGCTGACTGCAGATGTTGGGCTTCTTAGTCTCTATGATCATGTGAACTATTCCTTATAGTAAACCTCACTGTCCCCACTTCTACTGCCAACTGTTTCTGACTCTGGAGAACATCATTTCTTGGGAGAAGTCAGGTAAATACTATTCGTCAGTGAGCTGGACTGTTTTATGTCGACTTGGCACAAGCTGGGGTCATGTGAGAGGAGGGAACCTTAATTAAAATGTTAAAATGCCTCCATGAGAACAGGTTGCAGTCAGGCCTATAAGGCATTTCTTGATATTAGTGTTTGTGGGAGAGGGCCCAGCCCATTGTGGGTGGGGCCATCCCTGGGGTAGTCCTGGGTTCTATTAAGAAAGCAGACTGGGGACTGGAGAAATGGCTCAGAGGTTAGGAACATTACCTGCTCTTCCAAAGGTCCTGAGTTCAATTCCCAGCAACCACATGGTGGCTCACAGCCATCTGTAATGGGGTCTGGTGCCCTCTTCTGGCCTGCAGGCATACACACAGACAGAATATTGTATACATAATAAACATTTTTTTTAAAAAAAAAAAGAAAGCAGACTGATTTGGGTAAGTGATATTTATCCAGAAAGTTGTCCATTTCCTTTACATTTTCCAATTTTGTGAAGTACAGGTTTTCAAAATATGACCTGATGATTCTCTGTATTTCCTCCATGTCTGTTGTTATGTCCCCCTTTTCATTTCTAATTTTGTTAGTTTGGATATTCTCTCTCTGCCTTTTGGTTAGTTTGGATAAAGGTTTGTCTATTTTGTTGATTTTCTTTTTTTTTTATTTATTTATTTATTTATTTATTATGTATACAATATTCTGTCTGTGTATATGCCTGCTGGCCAGAAGAGAGCACCAGACCCCATTACAGATGGTTATGAGCCACCATGTGGTTGCTGGGAATTGAACTCAGGACCTTTGGAAGAGCAGGCAATGCTCTTAACCTCTGAGCCATCTCTCCAGCCCTGTTGATTTTCTTGAAGAACCAACTCTTTGTCTCATTGATTCCTTGTATTGTTTTCTTTGTTTCTATTTTGTTGATTACAGCTCTCAGATTATTTCCTGCCGTCTAGTTCTCTTAGGTGAGTTTGCTTCTTTTTGTTCTAAAGTTTTCAAATGTTTTGTTAATTCACTAGTGTGGGGTTTCTCCAGCTTCTTTATGTAGGCGTTTACTGCTATGAACTTGTCTCTTAACACTGCTTTCATTGTGTCTCATAAATTTGGGTATGCTGTGTGGTCATTTTTATTGAATTTTAGGAAGTCTTTAATTTCTCCCTTTATTTCTTCCTTGACCCATTGATGATTCAGGTGAGCATTGTTTAATTTCCATGTGTTTGTGGATTTTCTGGAATTAGTATTGCTGTTGACTTCTAGTTTTAAACCATGGTGATCTGATATGATACATTGGGTTATTCCATTTTTTTGTATTTGTTGAGGTGTGTTTTGATACCGAGTATGTGGTCAGTTTTTGAGAAGGTTTCATGAGGTGCTGAGAAGAAGGTATATTCTTTTCTGACTGGATGGAATATTCTTTTTTTTTAAATTTATTTAGTATCCAGTGTTCTGCCTACATGTGTGCCTGCAGGCCAGAAGAGGGCAACAGATCTCATTACAGATGGTTGTGAACCACTATGTAGTTGCTGAGAAATTGAACTCAGGACCTCTGGAAGAGCCGTCAGTGCTCTTAACAGCTGAGCCATCTCTCCAGCCCCCTGGATGGAATATTCTATATCAGTGTGGCGATTTCTCAGAAAACTAGGAAACAACCTTCCTCAAGACCCAGTAATACCACTTTTGGGTATATATCCAAAGGATGTTCAATCGTGCCTCAAGGACATGTGCTCAACCATGTTTATAGCAGCATTGTTGTCATAGCCAGAACCTGGAAACAACCTAAATGCCCCTCGACCGAAAAATAGATAAGGAAAATGTGGTACATTTACACAATGGAGTACTACACAGCAAAAAAAAAAAAAAAAAAAAAAAAGGCATCTTGAATTTTGCAGGAAAATGGATGGAGCTACAAAACATTATTTTTTTGAGTGAGGCAACCCAGACACAGAAAGACAATTATCACATGTACTCACTCAAGAGTGGTTTTTAAACATAAAACAAAGAAAACCAGCCTACAAACCACAATCCCAGAGAACCTAGACAACAATGAGGACAAAGAGAGACTTACATAGATATAATCTATATGGGAAGTAGAAAAAGACAAAATCTCCTGAGTAAATTGGGAGCATGGGGACCTTGGGGGAGAGGAGAGGCAGGGAGGGGAGCAGAGAAAAATGTAGAGCTCAATAAAGGTCAATAAAAAAAAGAAAGAAAGCAGACTGAACACGCCAGTAGGCAGCACCCTCCATGGCTTTTGCATCAGTTCCTGCTTCCAGGTTCCTGCCCTGTTTGAGTTCCTGTCCTCACTTCCTTTGATGATAAACAGTGATATGGAAGTGTAAGCCAAATAAACCAAATAAACTTGATCATGGTGTTTCATTGCAGCAATAGAAACCCTCACTAAGACACTTAGTTCTGCCGGGCGGTGGTGGCGCACGCCTTTAATCCCAGCACTCGGGAGGCAGAGGCAGGCGGATCTCTGTGAGTTCGAGACCAGCCTGGTCTACAAGAGCTAGTTCCAGGACAGGCTCCAAAACCACAGAGAAACCCTGTCTCAAAAAACCAAAAAAAAAAAAAAAAAAAAAAGACACTTAGTTCTGATGATTCACTAGGGCTCAAATGTTTCAACATTTCCCTGTGGTCATATTTATTATAGTAAAAGGAAATGGTGTCTGGAAGAAAATACAAGGCACATTCAGGATTCTCCTTCAGTCAGGCCACATAGAACGTACTCACCTTCCGCAGCACTGAGCTGTGATGATACTTATGAAACATCTTCAGTCAGTGCCCAGAGGAGGCCAATCACAGGAGCATTTGCTAAACTTCCAGGTTCCCAGAAGTGAGCGAAGCCTAAGTCTGATTGTTTGTTCTCTACGGGAACAGTGATCCATTCATGATTTATGAAATGGTAGGAAGGAAGGCTCCTGAAATCTTAACTCCCCAAATGCCAGTCAGTCGGAGGCCAACACTGTAAGCTTATTATTATTATTATTATTATTATTATTATTATTATTATTATGTTATTATTATTTTCAAGATAGGATTTCTCTGCATAGCCCTGGTTGTCCTGGGACTCGCTCTGTAGACCAGGTTGGCCTGGAACTCAAGATAGCTGCCTCTGCTTCCTGAGTGTTGTGAGCAATGGTGTGTGCCACTACATCTGGCTTTGTGAGCCAAAATTTTAAAGGTAAGGACTAAACAAAGACAAGGAAAGGTTTGGTTGGATACCTTTCTTAACCTGGTAATGTTGTACTAAACTGAGTCCTACTCACAAATTATCTGACAGTAGAACAGTAGTAAGGAATTACAGTAAATTCTTGCCAAAGAGCTTGAGGGCCAAGAGTTAAAAGGTTAGAAGCTGAGAAACTAATCATATGCTTAAAGACTCTGTAAGACTCATGAACTCCATGGGGATGGGTGTCGAAATGTTAATATCCCAGATACCTTAACAATTCTTTCTTCTGATTAACAAGAATGATTCATGAGTTTTTGTTTGGCTTTTCTTTTTTTGGTTGGGGGGCAGGGTCTGACTTTAACCCAGATTTGTTCAAATTCACAACAGTGCTCCTTGGTTCAGCATGTGAGATTCTAAGTGTGAATTGCCATGAACAACAGTAAGAAGTATCCTTAACCTTTAACCACAATCTTGCAAAAACAGTATTAGCCATATTTTATAGTTTCAGAAACAAATTCTAAGAGGTTAACTTGCTCAGAATTTCAAGACTAAAATGCAAAGTTGAGATTCTAAGCAAACAGCATGACCCACTATTCCACTATGCCTCAACAGTTTCTATCAAGGTGGTTATATAAATGGTGTGTCTGAAGGGGCTCATCCCCGAGGACTTCAGTCCTCTGAACCTAAAAAGGACTGTTGCACTCCATCTCAGTCTAGTCCCAGGGCTCCAGACAGAGCTGTCAGCACCAAGCTCAACTTCATCTCTTGTGACTAAATCAGAGCCTTGCTTTAAGAGATCTTGAAAACAGTTCATGAATGGTAACTAAAAACATTTTCTAGGGTACATAATTATCACAGAGCTCTCTGAAAAGTATTCCTCTTCCTCTGGGTTTTGCCTTCTGAATGTTTGATTTTTTTTTTTTTTTTTTTTTTTTTACCACCAACAGCACATAGATGCATCATCTTTCCCATGGATACATTTGCTGAGCATCCTCCCAAACTAAGCCACCCTACTGCATGCATTTTAAATCAAAAAGTATTGGAGCTGGACTTTAAGAGGATGAGAAGCCCCTTGTTTAAAAAGCAAGCACACAAACAAGCAAAAAGTACAGATTTCAAGATCAAACAACTCACACTTTGGCTTAAAACACACATTGGTTTAAAATCTGGAATGTTGGTGCAGGGAGATCAAAGGCACTTGCTTGTTGATTTTTGTTTTCTTTAATGTGGAAGGTGGAGCAAAGGAAGGAAATTGGACTGGAATGTTGAATTATTGGGATAATTTTCTAGGACTCAGTCTTAATCTTTTTTTTTTCCAAAATGCAGTAAGAAAAAAAGTTTCATTAAAATTACTGTAAGTATACATTTTTTCATGGGAAGCATTCGAAATTAAAGTAATTAGGTTCAAAACAGCAATTAAAATGGTACCTGAAACCCCAAATTAGTAATCATACTATTTAGTTAATGAGCACAAAAGAGCACACAGCAGACTGAATTTACTGAAGATTTTTGTGTTTGTTACTAGGGACAAAACCCAGGTGCCCCAGTTAAGTATGCACTTTATCAGAGGGCAACATCTTCAGCTCTAACATTGCCATTTGTGGCCCAATAAAAAAAAACTAAAGAAAAGACCCTCCCAGTTCTGGAAGAATTGTTTCTCTTATAAACTGGTGACTTCCTGAGAAACTTTGGACAAGTGTTTCAAAAATCTGGAGGGTTCCCTGTGTCGGTTCTTCTCTCCCCTCCCCCTCTCCCGCCCCCAGCAGGCTTGAGATGTCACTAGGAGGATTTTCTCCTTGGCTTACTCCAACCACTTCTGACCAGTGATGGAAAACGTCTACTTTGTGGGCTGGCTGGAAGGCTGGCCTGAGTTGATCTCAAGTTACACCGCCTTTCCTCCTCCCTCAGGAAGTAAAGTCCACCGGCAGGAGTGCCTGAACCACTCTGCTCTGTTAGACTTGTACAAAAGCCTGCTTGTTTTTATCAAGCAGCGGAATGTAAAACCTTAGGAAAAAAAGTAACATTTTAGGAAAAGTAACTTTTTTTTCCTCCACAATTTTCTTGTCTAAAGAGGATTCATTTGAAGAACACATCCTTAAAGGTAAGGTAAAAATGAACTGGGTGTTGGGTTGGTTTTCTCAGGGGCCTTGGAATAACTGGAATCTCTCTGTCTAGCCTAATCATCTCACTGATGTCACACGCACGCACAACACGCGCACACACCCTCGGTTATCTTTCTATCCAGCCTAATCGTCTTAACATGTTACACACACACACACACACACACACACCCAGCCTGCTTTAACAATGGGAAATAGGAATAACACCCATTCCTCAAAACACATACATTCTCTTCTCACTCTTTCTCAATATATAAGTATTTACTTACTCAACTCTGAAGGTAGCACACTATGACATTCTAATCTTGAATACCTAGCATCTCTCTCCTAAGGTGGAGACTAGTCTCCCACAGATTATTCCTAAGTTCACTATAACACCCAGAATATTTAACCTCTCTACAGTACCCTCTATTTCAGTTCATTCATTTCCCAAGTGGGCTTCCCAATTTTTTTTTCCTGATCTAGTATCCAATTAAGAAAGAGATAATGTACTTTGTTGGGGTATCTAGTTCTTTAAAATACCTAATGCCATATAAAGGGGCTGTGTAAACCCAAGGTCCCACTCCCATTTATTTTTCTTTAAAGTCAAGGACGGGTCTGCAGAACTGGAAGGGCAATATATGGCTTCCTCAAGAATTGCCTATAGGTGGTGGAGATTTTGAGCACGAGTAGCCATTATAATCCCAGAACAACTGCTTTTATACTATGGAGAAAAAAAATAAAATTTAAAAGTTTAGCCACACACACCTATAATTCCAGCTTTCAGGAGAAGGCAGGACTGCCATGAGTTCCAGGCTAGCCAGATCTACAAAGCATGACCAGATCTTAAAAACAACTAAAGAAAGAGGTGGGGGGAGAGGAGGAGGAGAGAAGAGAAGAGAGAGACCCACGTAAGTTTAGATCACTTTCTTGGCTACTGAAGCAACTGTTTTGGATCTGCCACAGTGATCTGTCTGGAACATAAAGGAAACACCACAATGAACAGGGAAGAAAAGGCTAAAACCCCAGATGGAGGATGGGGATGGATGATCGTGCTGCATTTTTTTCTGGTAAGTTTCTCTCCCCTTTCAAGCTGCTAAACTGTCTGGAAAAAAGCTTGAAGCCTAACAAATATCACTTCAGAAATAATGAGATTTGAGTAAACAGGCAGCCAGGAACTTCCCCCAAACTACTAAGATCAAAGGCCAACCCAGCTAAACCCAGCTGAGCCGCTTCTCTTGAAAGCAGAAACATTCTTCTATTCTTATCCAGTCCTCTCCTCTGCCTATGATCTCTTAATCAGAGAATGCTCCAGGCTTGATTGGCAGTTCTACCCTGGCAGCATGGCAATTGGGATTTGGGGACACTGCATTTCTTACTATACTAGGGCTATCACTGGGCATTTCTAGAAAGTTATCAGTCCTGCCAGGGGTGAGACTATAATACTTAAAATTCCAGCATTAAAAGAGACCAAATCAAAATGATTGCTGAGAGTTCAAGGCCAGGCAATCATACCTGGCAAGACCTTATCTCAAAATTAAGTGCCCACTCAGCCTAACATGTCCACAGTAATTCTACCTGACACAAACCTACACATCTAGAAAGAAGGAACGGCAGCTGAGGAATTGCTTCCATCAGACTGACTTGTAGGCAAGTCTGTGGGGGGAAATTTCTTGATTAATGATTGATGTGGGAGAGTCCCGTTCACTGCCACCTCTGGACAGGTGGTCCTGTGTTGTTTAGGAAAGCAAACTGAGCAAGCTGGGAAAAGCAGGATTCCTCCATAGCTTCTGCTTCAGTTCCTGCCCGACTTCATGGTAATTTATAAACTGTAAGCTAAAATAAACCCTTTTCTTCTCAAGTATTTAATCAGAAATAGAAAGTCAACTGAGACAGCTTCCTTTATTGATAGGGATTGGGAACATTCAGCCTGCTGCTCACATCTCCCCCCCCCAATAACTTAAACTAGAATAAACACTGTATATCTGACATGTATTGTAACCTCATCTCCAAGAACTGTTGGGTTTGCTGTGTGAGAAAGTGGTGATGTGCATTATCAGCGTGCCCGTTCCATCCACGGCTATGCCTCAACCTGGGCATCCCTAACGGTAAAAAAAGGAGAAGGCAGAGATCCTCAGCTAAGGTTTGTGTATTATGAAACAATAAAGCACACGTTGCTAAATTCTGGCTTCATTACCAAAGACTAGCATTTCTCCTCCCCTTACACAGAAACATTACTAACAGGGAAACTAAAGATGCCTTAAGTCTGAGATCCCTGCCTGATTAGGCCTCCTCTCAAAGCATGGTTTATGGTGCTGGGATTGTTGGATAGTCTGGTTCTCCCACTTTTTTCTACATTTTTCTCAATGGCTAGCAAGTTATTTGATTAGTTACTGCTAAGAAAAGGCACCTCACAATCAGGTTAATAACATCTTGTTTGGGTAATATGATGATGCTTATTGAAGCACAAAAAATATAGCAAACTGTTAACAGTGAACTCGGGCCAACTCACTGCTCACAGTGATAATGTGCATCCTTACAGGCCACTGCGTTTATTTCTGAATGAAT